>NC_134886.1:29943378-29945878 GCF_041734735.1 Babylonia areolata | reverse complement strand
TCTGGGGTTTGGGTGGAGGGTAGAAGGAATGGTGGGGGGAGGGGAGTAGTAGGGGGGGTCGGGGGGGGGGGGTGAACAAAATTGCCGCTAACTTGGAGAAAATGACCAGTTTGTTTATTTCCCGGTTCGCTGATCCCATCTGCCCTCTCTCCTCACAGCCCTGTACACTGTGAGTGGCATTGCAGTGGCTGAATATACGAAGGAGGGAAGGAAAGAAGGAACGAATGAATGAATGAATGAATGAATGAATACATGAATGGAGGAAGGTAAGGAGAAAGGAAGAAAAAAAAATAATGTCAGTTCCGCATTGCGGTGTGTATTTGACCATTGGTTAGTGTGTTTAACGACACAGCAGTCTCAGCTTGACTGAATGAAGGTGTTCGAAAGACAGACAGACAGACAGGCAGAGATGCGGGAGGGGTGCAGAGACATAGATATGGGAGCTGAGTATAAGAAAGGATGAAAGAATAGACGAATGAATGTCTTTTTTTTATTCATTTATTTATTATTATTTATTATTTACTTATTACTTTTATTATCATTATTATTATTACTACTACTACTACTACTACTATTACTACTACTACTACTACCACTATTACTACTACTACTACTACCACTACTACTTTTTTATATTAAAATTATTATTTATTTATCTATTTATTTATGTACGCTTATAGTTGACTTCATCATGTTTTTGCGTCTTATACATATTATTAGTAGTGGTATTAGTTGGGGTTTTTTTTATGTATTTATCTATTATTTATTCACCCCCTTTTTTCTCTCAAGGCCTGACTAAGCGCGTTGGGTTACGCTGCTGGTCAGGCATCTGCTTGGCAGATGTAGTGTAGCGTATATGGATTTGTCCGAACGCAGTGACGCCTCCTTGAGCTACTGAAACTGAAACTGAATAAAAGTATGAATGAAGGTAATGAGGATGTAAGACAAACGTCAGTTCCGCGTTGTGATGTGCACTGACCATTGATTAGTCTGTTAACGATGTAACAACCCCAGATGAGCCGGATATAAAGTATTTAGAAGAAAGAGAGATAGAGGAGGAGAAAGAGAAAGAGACAGACAGACAAACAAACAGACAGACACAGAGAGAGAGAGCAGCTATTGCGCATGAATGGAAGAGAGCGAGCCTCGTGGTGAGATGCGGGTTCAAATCCCGAACCAAGGCAGATCAAATTTTCCCTACTCAACTACTCTTAACCCATGACGGACTGAGGTCTCGTGTGCAGTGTGCTCTTCCCACACGACATTTACCCGCGGCAGCAAAGTGGACAGTCTTTGATCAAATTACCACACAGCGTGTAGGAATCTGTAGACGAGTTTTGCGACCTACTAGCGTCAGGTCAACTTGACTGTTGGCCTGGGTCTTTGGTGTTGTTCGTTTGTCCAGGAATCGCTGTTTGTTTGTATGTCTGTCTGACTGTGTGATTGTTTTGTCTGTTTTTTATTTCTGTCTGTCTGTCTGTCATGGACTACGAGCCATGTGCACATTCCTTCGCCAATCAGACTCAGATCTGTCACAATGACCAGCTGTCAAGCCTCTCAAGTTTCAGGCCATTTTGAAGCGACCTGTTGCGGAAACAAAGCATAAAAGCTATAGGAAAACTTGAAGATACACAGTTGTCAATCGCTTTGAGTATGTATACGGTCCTTAAGTTTAAACAGAGCTGAAAACTGAAATTTGATCAAGACAACCCGATCGATTTTGAAATGTGGGTATCTTTCAGCAAAGGCTAGTGTCTATCATCTTTGACGGATTCTGTGGTTTGATGACCAGCAACACAGCGTGCTGGGGATGTTTTTATGCATGTTTTTGGAGCTAATCATGTCTGTGATTACATCTTAAATAATGGCCTTCCCACATCTTGCCTTTTAATGGCAAAAGGGTCATATTCAATTGTGGCAGGTTTGGAGCTGGTGTTCTGTTTCTTTCCATTTGTTTATTCACATATGAAAAGCAATTTTCTACTGCAGTTTTTTTTTTCTTTTGTTGTCTCTTTGGAAATCGGCTTCTGTTTCGATTCCATTGTGTGCGAAAGCTGCTTGGGGGTTTTAGGCCTTTTTTGTGAAGAACAGTGTTTGACAGTGTGTGACTGGCTAAAATGTTGGCTTCCCAAACTTAAAACTATGGTAATTACTCTGTTGAACTCATATTTGGGTCTCTCTCTCTCTCTCTCTCTCTCTCTCTCTCTCTCTCTCTCTCTCTCTCTCTCTCTCTCAGTGTGTGTGCGTGCATGCATGCAAGAGTGGTTGATGAGAAGCGAGCACTTTTGTTGACCATGACAGTGCCAATCTTTCTTGGAAAAGAGTCACAGATGTGGGTTAGATAGCAATGCAAAATCGCCAGGAGGGAAGAAGGGAGGTATGAGGAAGTGAGACAATAAGTGAGAGTGAGGGAGACAGAGAGACAGCCTGAGACTGACAGACAGACACACAGAGAAGACAGGGGTGGCGCCGCTCCATGGCAATGGTCCTCCATAAACTC
>NC_134886.1:29933378-29938378 GCF_041734735.1 Babylonia areolata | reverse complement strand
TGTGTGTGTGTGTGTGTGTGTGTGTGTGTGTGTGTGTGTGTGTGTGTGTGTGTGTGTGTTCTTGGGTGTGTCTTTTGGGGGTGGTTGCACTGTGACACTTCATGATGTCTGTGGTAACTATTTGTGCATGTAATTCAATTCTATGTATCCAGTATTGGTTTTAGGGAAAGCCTGGAGCTTCCTTTTTGAGGAAGTGTCCGGGCTGGTTCCAACGTACCTTTTATTTACCTGTGAGCTAGCTGAACTGGCAGCATAAGCAGTATTGACTTGAAGTTGTGTACCTTGTGTATGGAGAGAGTTACCACTCTTTATTGTTTGTTAATCCTTTACTCTCCCAGCATCATCACTCTTTAATTATGTGTCCGGTACTTTTTGTATCTCTGATGCAGGTCTATGACTGACATCATACCAGTTTCATGTTTAATTCTGCCTCTGTCATAGGCTCTGTTTATGGTATCATACCAGCGCATTGTTTCTGGGTCTGTATCTGTGGTAATGGGAGTGATGAAAATATAAAAAATTGCTCAGTGATGTTCTATTGAGGAGAATGAAATTGCTTGCCTTCCATGGTATCTGACAATGCATGAGAGATAAACTCTAGATTCTGCAGTGATATGTCTGGACAATCTTGAAACATCTAAACATTTGTCACGCTTGTAGGTTGTTGTTTTTTTTCAGACTGCAAAAGCCAAATTCTAGATACAAAATTTAACGACTTTGTATCGAGCATTGTTCCAAACGTTACACATACATGAGAATGAAAATAAAAGAGATAAAAAAAAGGGTCAGGCAGTTGTTGTGAATAACTGCTTCCGTAACACATGACCAGAAATATGATGCACTGAAAGATTTTTCTATACCATCATAATTTATACCAGCGAAGGCAGGCGACCGTGGTACGATAATTTGAAAAGATGAATTTAAAACTGATCTGTAGAAAGTATTCCTATTTATTCTGACTTTCCAAATCATGTAACATGATATCAACAAAACGTAAATTGCAAAAGTAGATGATAATCATATTTTATTGCTAATATTTTGAAAATCATTTTTGTTTGATTATAATTTCCCCTTTTTTCGAGGTTAGAATTCTAATTTCCACATGGATATGTGGATGTTTACCGAATTAGATATGCACGTGTGTTTTCCGTATAACAAAGAAGAAAACCTTGGTCATTCATTCAATATCAATAATAATATAATTGATCTAAACAAGAAAATGTAGACTGCCCTAACTAAGCTTGAGGAATTCAGGCAATCAAAATTTCAAAAGCTCTTTTTCTGATTGTATGCTTGTTTTAAAGAGAAATTACATTAACCCTGTTCTTCACGTAAAATGGCAGTGTGACCAGTCCTGTGTCAATTCTTTTGCCAGATCATTCGTTCAATTGATCTTTCGTCCGTTCGTTATTCGTTCATTCATTACTTCGTTCACCCTGTTTCCATTTCAAAAGTGGGCTAACTTATGCTAGCGTTTTCATCAGCAACTCTCCGAAGAAGAAGAAGAAAAAGAAAAAAAGACATTGGGTCGATAGCACCAAATGAGAATAAGGGGAACTGTTTGTGTCGACTGGCCACTGGCGGTTTCTTTACCGTTTGTTGATTGTTTTGCATCGATCGGGAAAAACGGAATGGCCACAGACAGTGGCAATATTTGCAGAAAGGGAGGGGGAGGTGGTGGTGGCGGGAGGGGAGTTGTGGGCACTGGGATGGTGGGGGGGGGGTGAGGGAGGAGGGGAAGGGGAGTGGCAGAAAGTGTCATAAAGGCAGTCGGCCATCCATCAGGCCTGGCTTGGGATTACCGGCCAATTTTCCTTCATTACAGCACACAGAGGGAGGGTGGGAGGGGGAGGGTTGTGGCGGGGAGGAGGGGGCCGGTAAGGGGGAGGAGGGGGGGGAAAGAGGAGGGGAGGGACGTTGAGGCAAGGGAGGGGTAGCAGGGAAAGGAAGCTCAAAGAGAGAGGGGGGGGGAGGGGTGTCGGTTTGAGAGGAAGGCGGCCGAGGTGGAGGAAAAAAGTGGAAAAATGCTGGAGGAAGTCTTGTCGGTAATTGGCCAAAACAGATCTGGTTTTCACTTGGGGAAAGTGATCGGATGATAAAACAATAATAAAATACCAGAATCATTGCACTGCTTTAGAAAAAGAAAAATAGTCTGCGCACGCGCACACAGACAGAACAGACAAACACACGCACGAACGCACACTCACTTGCATGAGAATACACGCCGCGACCATCACCACAACCAGCAGGCACTACCCATGAAGTTGTGATTCATTTCAGTCAAGAAGAGAGAGAGAGAGAGAGAGAGAGAGAGAGAGAGAGAGAGAGAGAGAGAGAACACTGAACATTGAACACTGAACACTGAACACTTTTATGTCAATAGCTTTACAGCCCTAATGATATGGGGATTCATAATACAAATAACAAAATGTATCAATAATATTGATGGAAACCAAATCCAAAGCGAAATCAATCGATTTGTACAACTAAATGCAGTTCGACCATCCATTCAAAGTAGAGAGAGAGAGAGATTACTGTGTATAACAGACAAGGTAATTCTCTATTTTACAAATGACAATGTAACTGTATTTTTACTTTCTCTAAAGGAAAAGTAGACTGGCCAGTATAAGGTGACGCCAAGTAAATTACCAGGCCACAACAACACCCACTTTTTGTGGAAAGCACGCGACAATAAACTGACAATCAAACACTGGGAACCATACATTCCTCACCCACAAAATTGAGGGGCAGGGTGGGGAGGGAAGGGGAAAAAGGGGTGGGTGCGTGAATTCCAGATGATTATTGCGCACGCGTAACCATTCGTCATACGATTGATAACGACGATAGAATAATGAGTAGTTATGTCTGGCGCCGATCCATCACGAGGAGTATGATTGCCCGGCACTTCGCAATATCTGACTGGCCACAAACACTGCATCCATGGTACATATAGTGAGTGTACACACAGGGATACAGTGACGGTCTGAGTCTGACCCAAGTGAACGTGAGGTTTTTCTGCTGACACTTTGTCCTGTACACTTAACTCTCGAACAACCACGAAAACGGAGTATTGCTGCCTAAATGGCGGGATCAAACTGATCATACACGTAAAAGCCCACTCGTACATACGACTGAGTTGCAGCCCACGAACGCAGAAGAAGAAGAAGAAACGTCATACAATCTTTGTCCCACGAAGGCAGAAGAAGAAGATGAAGAAGAAGAAGCCTCATACAATCTTTGTCTTTGCTGTATCCTTCTCCTGACCTTTCTGAAGATCAATAAGAAACACTCTACACTCTGCCTTCCATCAAGTCTGAAGGGAAGAGAGGAAAGGAGAGAAGAGATACAACGTACAAGGAAGCCGGTTTGCTTATTTGGCAAAACTCTAGTGGCTACTCATCCTGAAAGAGATCGCTGGTTGAAAAAAACACGATATTGAAATTGCCGAAATTATCGCCATCAGGAAGAGAAGAGATCGACATGAGAGGGGGACACCTGGCTGGTTATTTAGCAGACAGGTGTGGTCATACCTCAAGACAGGAAGCGATGACACACTGATAACTGGAGACATAAACTGTACGTTCTGTTGTTGTAAATATCCAAGGGAGGAAAGAGGTAGGGGAGGCAGGGGAGGGGAAAGGACAGCCTGTGTGATGCCTGAACAAACCACTTATGGCCAGTCCTGAAAAAGGGTGGGTGATACAGTGGTCCTAGAACTCGCAAAGCGTCCCTTGATCTCATATATTACAAAACTAAAGGTGGAAGACACAGACGGCAGTGCTGGATGAACTGACAAGAGAAGACAAGACAAGACAAGACGTGTTTAGTTCAGAAAACCCAGTGGGGGCACATGAAAATATTACATATTCCATGTAAGATATTAATCACATTTGATACTGTGCTATCTTTTTTTTTTCAACAATGGCCACACCAACTATCTGGACAACGGAGACAATGTCACGTTGATGATTTGTCAAGCAGCTGTTGAATAATATTTAGTCCGTAATGATTTGTACAAGTCTGAAAATTAAACTGTAAACAGGTTTACGAATCGAACCACGAATCGGGGATTTTAAAGTCGAAGTGAAGACAAAACTACAGACCTACTTTCCCCCCAAGTATGAAAGGCAGAAACGGCAGGGAAGGGATGGGAGACTTCAGTGGTTTGGGGCAAGCAGCTTTAGCCAGTCCTGATGAGCCGATAATGAAGTGCAGAAGCCGTACAAAGGCACGAGGCTGGGGGAGGGAAGGAGGAGGGGGGGGGATCAAGTTGATTGGTGTGGTGGCCCAGCCACCGTCCTGACAATGATCGGTGATTAATTAAAACCTGATAATTACTGTGGAACTCCAATTATCTCAAATACAAAGAAAGGTGGGGAGAGGCTGGCAGTTTGGGGTTGAACTGGAGGAGACGATAAAGTTAAGAGTTGGGTTTTTTTTTAAAAGTCATGTGACTGTTGGGCACACAACTCTGACATTACTCGTCGATGTGAACAATTTCAGACGATAATGAAGCTGTCCCAGAAGAGAGAGAGAGAGAGAGAGAGAGAGAGAGAGAGAGAGAGAGAGAAACAGTGAGTACGAGAGAGACAGAGAGAAAGAGAGAAGAATAAGAAGGAGGGTGTGTGGGGAGGGGGGTGGGGGGTGAGGAGGGGAGATTGGAGGAACGAGCGAGGAAGGAAGCCTAGCTGATAATTGCACAAAGGTCAAGGCCACTGTTCACGACACAGAAACAATGACAAAGCACTGTAGTGCCTGTCACCGACTTCTACAAGACCACCAACAACCACGACTACAACTGCTGGCTGTCCTGGGCTCTCAAGGCTGAACGGCAATCCATCGTAAATCTTCCAACTCGCGAAGGGAGAACAGCACAGAAGTCCACAATGACATGGAGAGATAGGAGCCCGTGTACTGTAGGCAAAAAGAGTAGTAGGTGGCCTCTCATGTAAGTGGCCGACGGTAAAGGCTGACGGTACACCAGCTGAAAGTATCTGCTG
>NC_134886.1:29918378-29928378 GCF_041734735.1 Babylonia areolata | reverse complement strand
TTTCAAAGAAATGGGGCAGCAGCAGAAGGGCTGAAGGGCTGAGATCTGAAGTACCCTGAACAGATGATGGGCTGAGAAAATGACGAATATCCCCCATTTACTGCCACAGCAACATGGGGGACGTGGATACGGGTTAGGGTGGTGGGTTTAGGGGAGAGGGGCGAGGGGGGATGAGTACATCCACCTCATTCGTATTCTCAGGTCCTCTGACAGGTGTTTGGAATGTGTACAAAGGAAATTCTCATAAACAGAGAAAAAAACGGTTTCGTAGACTTGTTTATTTTTACACAAATATTTCAGAATTAAGAACTTCCATACTTTCACTCCCTAGCTCCCATGATGACAACAAAGACAGTAACAGTAGCAATTTAACAGCAACTTCAGCAACAAAGAATGGAATCAGCAAAAACAGCATCAGCGACAAGACGTAATCCACCCACCCCTCAACAAAAAACAAAAACAAAAACAAAACAAAAAAAAAAACACTTATTTTCCATTTTCATGTCTTTAAGGCAAAATTTAGGTCTTCAATTATTACAATTATCATGAAAAAGAAAAGTGCATGGGGAAAAAAAGGGGAATAACAAAAGAAATGATAACCAGACGAAGAAAATGAAAATGAAAAAATCAGAATGACGACTATAACGAAGACAAAAAGACGAATGAGGACAGTATGAGAAGATGAAGAAGATGAAGAATGATTGATTGATTGAATCTTCAATGAGTAAAGAATTAGGCGCAGTAAAGGCATTTTTACAATTCTGCCCATTTATCAACACAAAACATAAAAATAAAGAACGACACAAAGCATAAAAATAAAGAAATAAAATGAAATAAAATAATAAGAAGAACGACGAATAAGAATAGTAACTGGAACAGTCTATTAAAAGTAACAAAGCCATGAAAAGAACAACTGGTACATTATCACGTACGTACACACACACACACACACACACACACACACACACACACACACACACACACACACACACACACACACACACAAAGAGAGAAAAAAAACCGACATCCACAACAACAACAGAAAGAAGAATATGACTAACATTGTTTAACAATTGTAGCAAACAAAAAGTAGAATGAGAACAATAAGCGTGAAGAAGAGGAAGAAGAAGAGAGAGTAGCAATAACAGTAAGAGCAAAAAGGAAAACAAGAACAAGAACAACAACACAACAAAAACGGCAATAACAAAAAAAACAACAAAAAAACAAACAAACAAAAAAACATCAACAGCAAAAAGAAGAAAGGGGAGAGAAAATAGGTCACCGGGTCAACAGGTGAGTGGCAAGTTAAATCTAGGCCATGCATCAATGGGACGTGAGAGATGCACACAATAGAAGGAATTGGGGTGGTAGGGAACTAACTACCTGTGGGGTAGAGGGTAGCATTCCGTAATCTGGATTAGATTTTTAAATAAAAACAAAACAAAAAAAACTGGAGCATCTCAAAAAAAAAAAAAAAAAATTTTAAGAAAGAAAGAAAAGAAAAGAAAAACAAACACTGGCAGCTGGGACTATGTCTAACAAGTTGACAACAGGTGAGTCCTCTTTAACTGTATTGCCATCTGATGTTTTTGTCTTCTTTTCCTGGCTGTTCATTCATTCCTTCATTCATTCCTTCCTTCACATCATTCATCAATCCCTGGCTCTTGTTTCTTTTCGGTCCTTCGCTTTTTGTTTCTTTTTTTTCCCCATTTGCAACTTCTTTGTTCTTTTCGTGTGTGTGTGTGTGTGTGTGTGTGTGTGTGTGTGTGTGTGTGTGTGTGTGTGTGTGTGTGTGTGTGTGTGTGTGTGTGTTTAACCTCGTTATATTATTGTCTGTATGATATCTCGATCAATCTGTCTCTGTCTCTGCCTCTCTCTCTGTCTCTGTTCACACACACACACACACACACACACACACACACACACACACACACACACACAACCAAATACACACACATACACACAACCAAACACAATCACACACACACACAAACACACACACACACACACACACACACACACACACACACACACACACACACACACACACACACACACACACACACAGCCCGTTTCCCTCCCTCTGCTCCATCAAGTCCGGTTTTTCCTCTCTTGATAAAAGTTCAGACCCGGTCAAAAAAAAAACAAAAACACACACACACAAAAAAAACACAAAAAATAAAACAGGCACAGCTTCACTGATACCGCAGTAAGGTGGAAACCGTACGGATGGCACCACAGGGTGAATGCTTGCTCTGAAAGGAACTGGTGACAGCCAGGTAAAACTAGACCCTTCTCCCGTGTCTCTTCCCAACCCCCCCCCCCCCACTCCAACCCCGCACCCCGCCCCCCCCCCACCCCCACGCCTCCTGCCATCCTCACGCCCTTAGATAATGGAATCACCGCCTCCCCAACACACTCCTTGCTTTTCACAATGGTGAAACGCGGAAGCGACGGATGAGAATTTACTGAGCTGCTGCAAAACACAGCACAGCGAAAAGATATCTGGGCCTGAAACGCTCGTTCGTTTCAATCGAGTTGTGAGGTATCGTCCTGTTTCGCGTCGTGTTCGGATCGAGTCGTTTCGTATCGCATCGGATCCATCTCGCTCTCTACGATCGGCTTCGGATCCACTCAGTTTACGCATACCCAGATTCAAACACTCCACTGTTGGACGCCGTTCTTTCTCTGTGTCTGGACCTTGCATTTGGAATGAACTTCCTCTTTCGCCTCGTCAGGTCTCCGCACTCAGCTCTTTCAAGTCTGGCCTTAAAACCCGCCTCTTCACAAGATAGCCTCCCTCCCCTACCTCTTCCTTGTCTTCAGTTTCTTCTTCTGTTTTAGAGTTTTGCATGCGTATGAATGACTGGTGTGAAAGCGCTTTGATTTGTTGTTGCACAAGATTCAGCGCTATATAAATACTATTATTATTATTATCATTATCGTGTCGTGACGTTTTGGTTCGTGTGGCGTTGTAGAGGATTGTGCGGTGTTGAGTGATAGTGTGCGGTAACTATCAAATCGCATGGCAGCGTATCTTAGTGAACTGTGCGCAGATGTGACTTAAGTACAACACTGAGGTGTCGTAATATAAATAGCGCGCGCACACACACACACACACACACACACACACACACACACACCTACCACCATCACCACCAACCACCACAACAGCCATCAATAACAATGGAAATAACACCACCACCAACAACAACAACAACACAACCATCACCTTCCAAACAAATCACTACGGTGAATGCTACAACATTACTAATGTGAACAGTGAATGGCAAAAGTGTACATACAAGTGTGATCAATTTATGATACAAACTTAAAAGTGTAATATTGACTGATACAAGCTTACAAATGTGACCATCGAATGCTACAAGCTTACAAATGTGATCATCGAATGCTACAAGCTTACAAATGTGAACATCGAATGCTACAAGCTTACAATGTGAACATCGAATGCTACAAGCTTACAAATGTGAACACCGAATGCTACAAGTTTACAAGTGTGATCATTGAATGACAGTAGCTTACACGTGTAATCATTTAATGGCGCAAGTTTACAATTATGATCATTGAATGATACAAGTTTATAAGTGTGAGCACTGAATGACACAAGCTTACAAATGTGATCACTGACAAGCTTACAGATGTGGTTGTTGAATGATACAAGCTTACAAGTGCGATGATTGACTGATACAAGGTTACAATTAATGTGATAATTGACTGATACAAGGTTACAGTTAATGTGACCATTGACTGATATAAGCTTGAATGACACAAGCTTACAAATTATGATAATTGACTGATACAAGCTTATAAGTGTGAGCATTGAATGACACAAGCTTACAAATATGATAATTGACTGATACAAGCTTACAAGTGTGGCCGTCACTGAATGATACAAGTTTACAAGTGTGATAAATGAATTATCATGCTTACAGCTGTAATAACTGACGATACAAGGTTACAATGAATGTGATCATTGACTGATACAAGCTCACAAGTATGATCAGTCAACCTGTGTTCAGAGCCAAGGCCATTGGAACAAACCAGGGACAGGAGTGTTGTAAAGACAAGCGGAGAACGTTCCGAAACGTGTTCCCAAGAAAATAGGAGATCCGTACTAAAAATGAAAATCACCGAGAAGTAAAAAAACAACTCTTCTCTAATCCTGTTAACACGTTACAGTTACAGTAAGACTGTAAAACGCTGAACGAAGGCGGTAAAGAAAAGCAACAGAAATAGTTTCGTATGCTGTCGTGAGCGGAGATCAGCATGTTCGAAACTTCTTTTCTTTTTTTTTCTCAACAACAAACAATCGCAAAACAGTCAAACAAACGCTAAGACTAACCAGTGACTGTATGGAAGCGAGACACAGATTTATGTAGACAAACAAACAAACAATGCCCAGACACACACGTTTCGTTTCATAGCATTTGTGGTAACAACATATCATCGTCCACAAACAAAACAACAGCTGGATTTTCCAACCATAACCATGAGCATCACACAACATGCACAACGCAAAACGAAGCAAGCCTCCTGAGCTGGAAAGTGGGACAGAAAGGAATAAGGGTTGGTAGGGGAGGGATCTGGAAAGAAATGAAAATCCTCCAAAAATCCCCCCCCAGCCCCTACCCCCAACCCACCCCCACACCCCCAAAAAAAGTCTTCACTTAAAGCCAGTACTTTACACCAAGATTGTTAAGTCCAACAACCTACAGGTCACAGACAGGCTTAACGATAATCGATGGTTACAATGATGATGATATGACAAGATATGCACAAAGACTGGCAGGATTTCCTTCCATTCCCCCACCCACTCCCAGCTTACGGCCCCAGTGTGCGTTAATTTCGATGTCTTTTCAGGCGAAAATTAAGTCCTCCTATCATGACAATTTTCATTAAACTTTTTGTTTCAACAGCAATTTTCAGGAAATAAGTTGAAGAAACGAAACAAATTGTATACATATGTTCACTATCTGTTCATCAAGGCCTGACTAAGCGCGTTGGGTTACGCTGCTGGTCAGGCATCTGCTTGGCAGATGTGGTGTAGCGTATATGGTTTGTCCGAGCGCAGTGACGCCTCCTTGAGCAACTGAAACTGAAACTGAAACTGTTCATTAAGAGAGGGAGAGAAAGATAGAGAGATTGGATGTGATGGAAGAAACCAAACCTTTCCCAAATTGTGAACAATCTGGCTCAAATATACATTTACTGGCGACATACATACATACATACATACACACATACAATACACGATAACAAGATTTAAGCAACAACAGACTGAAAGCTTATGCCATGTTGAAACAGCTGTTGTGCAAACGTTACACAATAACAAACCGCGTACAAGAACAAAGGTAAAACGTTTGACGTGTTCAAGCAGACCCACTGTATTTGTATCCAGTGCGTTCAGGCGAATACCTTTGCGGCTGTGTGTGTGTGTGCACATATAAGCAGCACGCAGCTGTAGACGTTGCAGAAAACAATGGGTCAGGACAGAGGGAATAGGAAGAAAAAGAGCACTAGGAGATCACGTGAAATAAGGACTTACGTATGCACGTGCGTCCGTCCGCGTGCAGCCTCTGTCCTTTGGGACACTCGCAGTAGAATCCGCCGTGTGTGTTGATGCACTTGTGCTGGCAGCCTCCGTTGTGATCCACGCATTCGTCCACATCTGGAACGCACGTGGCAGCATAGTATGCGCGTGCACATATACACAAACGCACGCACTCACGCACGCATACTCGCACACGCACGCACGCATAACCACACACACACACACACACACACACACACACACACACACACACACACAAACGAGCGCGTGCGCGTGTACACATGCATATCCTCACACACTGCTATGCAAACACTCACACAAGGACAGAGAGAGATAAGGGAAGAGAGGCAGACATATAGACAGACTGACATTTAAAGACAGATGCGAAAGTCACACTGAAACAACAGACATATCATACGACAGACCAATCGACAAAAGACGAAAAACAAGCGACAGGGACACACAGACAAAAACAAAGAAACAAAACAAACACACAATACAGACACTGCACACACGCGCGCACACACACGAAAACACATACACACACGCGCGCGCGCTCACAGAGACGAAGACGCATGAAATCATGCACACAGGAACGCACACATGCACGCGATATCGCTCATAACACTTGAGAGGTTGTGAGTGACAGGCACACATTCATCCATTCCATATATTCATGAGCACAAAAACACCAAGACAATGCACACATGTCTATCAGTATGAAAACACACAAACAGATAATGTGTGTGTGTGCGTGTGTAAGTGTGTGTGTGTGTGTGTGTGTGTGTGTGTGTGTGTGTGTGTGTGTGTATGCAGGGTATGACTGTGTTTGGGATGCGCAGTTCTTCTTGGAGAAGGAATCTTTCTGCAAGAATGTCAACACTGCTTTGAGAGATAGTTTTCAAAATCTATGGAGACATGCTCTGGAGGCGAGCAGTAAATGTTTGTTTTATCGAAATTTCAAAAGTGGATTTGGTAGAGAAAAATATATAAGTCAAATGCCTGATAATTACGTTATCAGCTTCTTCAGATTTCGAAGTAGTAATCATAAGCTGGAAATAGAAACAGGGAGAGACAAAGGCATACCACGAGAGTTACGACTTTGTAAGGTTTGTAACATGTCTGTGATTGGGGATGAGTTTCATTTTATAATGGAATGTCCCAATTATGAACAGTTACGAAACAGATATGTTCCTAAAAAAATATTTGTCTCCAAAATTGGTTTTTAATGTTTGTAATGTGCTCAAAGGAAGCAAAAAAAGTCACTTTAGCTGTAAGTAAGATGATTAGATTTGCAAATGTTGCCTAGCTATACTTTTGGAGTTAAAAGGCATTTGTGTTTTCTCAACTTTAATGCGACATTGTTGTGTATTTGGAAATGTTTGTTCTGAAAAGATTATTTTGCGGTAATCCTCCATACTCCAGTAGGAGTGAAAGGATAATTAAAACTTGAAACCTGTGACACACACACACACACACTAACACACACACACACACACACACACACACACACACACACACACACACACACAGAGGCGGCAGGGGACAAGACCTTCCATTCACCAAGAAAGGAAGATAACTGCACACACTTCCACCCCCCCACCCCACCCCAATCCCTCAGTAGTATTGTACATGAAACATGCAAATCACTCAGACTGCTCTTTTATTATGTGTTGTGTCTCATTACTTTGAAGCCACTGTTCAATAAATAAAATAAATAAAAAAAAGAAGACAGACAAATAGACAGACAGGGACACTGACAACAGGGAAGGACTACAGAGCACGGCTGGCTAGCTGTGTGGTGTGCGGAAGGTAAAGTGACTTTTTTTTACCCAGACAGCTCTTCATGTCTTCAGCCAGTTCAAACCCCGCACTACACCGACAGCGATAGGACCCCATGGTGTTCAGACAGCCGTCCTGACAGCCACCGTTGTTCGGCGAGCATTCGTCCACATCTGGAAAAACAAACACACAAACAAAAACACACGCATAAATATGTGCTTCACCTTTCATTTCTTTCTTTTCTTTTTTTTTTATATTAAAGTATAGCAGTGTGGCATTGAGGAAACACACAAACACACATACACACACACACACACACACACACACACACACACACACACACACACACACACATACACACACACACACACACACACACACACACACACACACACACACACACACACACACACACACACACACACACACACAGGAGGTTCTTATGGTCGAACTTTCACGGGCATTAGTTCATAGCCTTATTTCTACATTCCTTCAATGTACTTCAGAATTGTGTTAATGGCTTCTAATCATTATTAACATTACTGAATTGTTACTGTTAAATGCAACTGCATGTTAGTTGGTAGTTTTCTACCTTTTCTGTTTTCCTCTTCCCTCTCCCCTCCCCCGCCCCCCTCCCCGCCCCTCCCTCCCCCCCACCCCCACCCCACCACCCCTCCCCTTTTTTTCTTTTTCTTTTAATCGTCTTTTATCACTGATAGTGAAATGACGCTAAACTAAAGAACGAACACACAAATACTTCATCTATTTTCAATCTTGATTCTCAGAAAAGAAAAGCGGTGTGGCCTACTGAAAACGCCCACCCACAACAATACTTCACCCCTTTTTTTCTTTTAATTTTCATTGAAGTATAGCGGTGTGGCCTGGTGAACACACACACACACACACACACACACACACACACACACACACACACACACATATATGCAGCATGCACTTAGCGCATGTAAAAGAACCCACGGCAACAAAAGGTTTGTTCCTGGCAAAATACCGTGGAAAAATCCACTTCGATAGGAAAAACAAATAAAACTGCACGCAGGGAAAAAAATACAACAAAATAAATGGGTGGCGCTGTAGTATAGCGACACGCTCTCCCTGGGGAGAGCAGCCTGAATTTCACACAGAGAAATCCGTTGTGACAAAAAGAGAAATACAATACAATACAATACAATACAATACAATACAATACAATACAATACAAGTAGAAATCGTAGTAGTAATGAGCAGAAGGTGCGTGGAGAGTTTGGCGAGTGAGGAAGAAGATTCCGCCGGAGAGATGGATGACCACGTTAAGACTTTCCTGCTACACCCCCCTCTCCCGCCATCCCCAGCACCTGCTCACCTCCACACACACACACACACACACACACACACACACACACACACACACACACACACACACACACACACACACACACACACACACACACACACAAACTGCATCTTCAGGCCGAGGTCCGCTAAAGGACGAGAGCTATCGGCCCTTAATTGCCGTTCTTCAGACTTTAAGTGTCAGTGAGCAGGGGCAAGAGTGGGACAAGGAAAGAGAAGAAGAAGAAGAGAGAGAGAGACAGAGCTAGAGACAGAGAGACAGAGACAGAGAAGACACACAGACAGACAGGTAAGGTCGACGGACAGAGACGCACACACAGAAAAAAGGAGAGACAGGAAGTGCCACAGAGAGAGAGGGGGGGGGGAGAGAGAGAGGGACAAAGAGAGAGAGAAAAAGAGAGATAGAGGGCGCCACATACAGAGAAAAAGAGAGAGAGAAGGAGAAAGAGAAAGAAAGACAGAGGGTGCCACAGAGAGAGACAAAGAGAGAGAGACAAAGAGAGAGAGAGTCAGACAAACAGACAGACAAACAGAGACGCACACGAGAAAAAGAGAGAGAGAGAGAGTGCCACAGACAGAGAGAGAGAGAGAGAGAGAGAGAGAGAGAGAGAGAACTATTGATCACAAGTCTGTGTGACTGAATCAGTCAAACGACTGACAAAACTGACACTGTTGATCAAACTCCTTTGAAATAATAATAATATTCAAAAAAAGACAGATAAAAAGGCACTATTGATGAAATCATCTGTGTGATGATGATACTCAACCTCACTAACACCAACACCACCCTCCTCCCCCACCCCTTCCTCCAACACCTCCACCACCAACACCACCCCCTTCCAGCCTCCCTGTCACCCTTCCCTCTGTCAGCATGGCTTAAGAACAGGGGCCTCACTCCACAATCAGCCGTCAAACAGAGTTAGCTCCCTTGATTAGAGTTGTCTCCCCGGAGTGCTGATCCCCACGGCAAGGGGTCACAATGGCTGACCCTGGGCGTCCCCACAGGGGGCGATGGGGGATTCATTAACCGTCCTTCCGGAGGCACCCCACCCCCGCCCCGCCCACCACACAATGGATGGGGAACTGAGGGGGACAAAGGTGTGGGGAAGGACTGAGAGAGAGAGAGAGAGAACACTGAACACTGAACACTGAACACTGAAATGTTTAATGTCATTAGCTGTAAAGCTCTAGTGACACAGTAGGTACAAATCAGAACAAAAATGGTGCAAAACAAATACAATGGAACAGAAAGGAAAAAAAAACCATAATCAAAGCAATCTAAACTACTAAGGGATA
>NC_134886.1:29898378-29908378 GCF_041734735.1 Babylonia areolata | reverse complement strand
GGGAAGGAAGACACGGAGAAGGAGGGAAGGAAGACACGGAGAAGGAGGGAAAGAAGACACGGAGAAGGAGGGAAAGAAGACACGGAGAAGGAGGGAAAGAAGACACGGAGAAGGAGGGAAGGAAGATAAGAAGAAGGAGGGAAGGAGAAGGAGGGAAAGAAGACAAGGAGAAGGAGGGAAGGAAGACACGGAGAAGGAGGGAAGGAAGACACGGAGAAGGAAGGAAGGAAGACACGGAGAAGGAGGGAAAGAAGACAAGGAGAAGGAGGGAAGGAAGACACGGAGGGAAGGAAGACAAAGAGGGAAGGAAGACAAAGAGAAGGAGGGAAAGAAGACAAGAAGAAGGAGGGAAGGAGAAGGAGGGAAAGAAGACAAGGAGAAGGAGGGAAAGAAGACACGGAGAAGGAGGGAAGGAAGACACGGAGAAGGAGGGAAGGAAGACAAGGAGGGAAGGAAGACACGGAGAAGGAGGGAAGGAAGACACGGAGAAGGAAGGAAGGAAGACACGGAGAAGGAGGGAAGGAAGACACGGAGAAGGAGGGAAGGAAGACAAGGAGGGAAGGAAGACACGGAGAAGGAGGGAAGGAAGACAAGGAGGGAAGGAAGACACGGAGAAGGAGGGAAGGAAGACAAGGAGGGAAGGAAGACAAGGAGAAGGAGGGAAGGAAGGAAGACTAGAAGGAAGGAAGGAAGGAAGACAAGGAGAAGGAAGGAAGACAAGAAGGAAGGAAGACACGGAGAAGGAGGGAAGGAAGACACGGAGAAGGAGGGAAGGAAGACACGGAGAAGGAGGGAAAGAAGACACGGAGAAGGAGGGAAGGAAGACAAGGAGAAGGAGGGAAGGAAGACAAGGAGAAGGAGGGAAAGAAGACACGGAGAAGGAGGGAAGGAAGACAAGGAGAAGGAGGGAAGGAAGACAAGAAGGAAGGAAGGAAGACACGGAGAAGGAGGGAAGGAGAAGGAGGGAAGGAAGACAAGGAGAAGGAGGGAAGGAAGACACGGAGAAGGAGGGAAAGAAGACAAGAAGGAAGGAAGGAAGACACGGAGAAGGAGGGAAGGAAGACAAGGAGAAGGAGGGAAAGAAGACACGGAGAAGAAGGGAAGGAAGACAAGGAGAAGGAGGGAAGGAAGACAAGGAGAAGGAGGGAAAGAAGACACGGAGAAGGAGGGAAGGAAGACAAGGAGAAGGAGGGAAAGAAGACAAGAAGGAAGGAAGGAAGACACGGAGAAGGGAAAGAAGACAAGGAGAGGAGGGAAGGAAGACAAGGAGAAGGAAGGAAGACAAGAGAAGGAAGGAAGACAAGAAGAAGGGAAGGAAGACAAGGAGAAGGAGGGAAGGAAGACAAGGAGAAGGAGGGAAGGAAGACAAGGAGAAGGAAGGAAGACAAGAAGAAGGGAAGGAAGACAAGAAGAAGGGAAGGAAGACAAGGAGAAGGAGGGAAGGAAGACAAGGAGAAGGAGGGAAAGAAGACAAGGAGAAGGAAGGAAGACAAGAAGAAGGGAAGGAAGACAAGAAGAAGGGAAGGAAGACAAGGAGAAGGAGGGAAGGAAGACAAGGAGAAGGAAGGAAGACAAGAAGAAGGGAAGGAAGACAAGAAGAAGGGAAGGAAGACAAGGAGAAGGAGGAAAGGAAGACAAGGAGAAGGGAAGGAAGACAAGGAGAAGGAAGGAAGACAAGGAGAAGGAAGGAAGGAAGACAAGGAGAAGGAGGGCAGGAGAAGGAGGGAAAGAAGACAAGGAGAAGGAGGGAAGGAAGACAAGGAGAAGAAGGGAAGGAGAAGGAGGGAAAGAAGACAAGGAGAAGGAGGGAAGGAAGACAAGGAGAAGGAGGGAAGGAGAAGGAGGGAAGGAAGACAAGGAGAAGGAGGGAAAGAAGACACGGAGAAGGAGGGAAGGAAGACACGCAGAGACGGGGAAGGGGGGTGAGGCAGACAAAGAAACAGTGGACAAGTTGAAGAAAAGTGACACAGCAAGAAAAATACAGAACGAAGAAGAAGGAGAAGAAGGAAGAGGAGGAAGGAGAAGGAGGAAGAGGAAGAAGAGGAAGGTAGAGGAGGAGGAGGAGAAAGAAGGAGGAGAAAGGAAGGAAAAAGAAGGAGGAGATGGAGAATGAAGAGAAGAAACAGAAGAAGAAGAAGAGGAAGAAGAGAGAAAGACAGACAGAAAGAAAGAAAGAAAGAAGTCAAACTGTGGATGAAAACAGCCTGTCATGATACGGGGGCAGCTTTTGTCGCACCTGGAAGCTCAGCGAGCGCCTGTCCTACTGTGTAGACTGACAAAAAAGTTCTCCACCACTCCGACACTGTGTCATCAATCATGTTCTCTTGTCCCTTCTCGCCTGGCTGAGCACATCAGTGAACTGTGGACACAAAAGCCATGTCTTTGTTCCCGCCGTGGGGGCAGGAGGATGGGTAAAACCATTAGTCATGACTCTTAGTTCACGCTCTGAACCTTTCTCTCTTACAGGGCGTTGAACTCGCTGCGTGAATGGAATAAATCTTCCTTGTTTTTCTTCAAACATCAACAACAAACAAACAAACAACAACAGCAGCAACGGCAGAAACAACAACAACAACAGCTGGCTGATCATCATCAACATCAACGCCATCATCATCAGCAGCAGCAGTAGCCTCTAGAGCACTGGCGTTCCATCGCATCCTCTCTATCCCCCACCCCCACCCCCACCCCCAACGTCGTCCCCGATGATTCAGAGTGTCACGCATCCTCCCGAAATCGACGCAGATATTCTGGTTATATATCAAGTCCTCTTTTCATTATCTCATGCTATCTTCTCTTGTCAATCATGTTCTCTCTCTCTCTCTCTCTCTCTCTCTCTCTCTCTCTCTCCAGTATTCTCCTGTTCGTATCTGCAGATACTTGACGCTGTTGTATACTTGACGTCAGTGTCTAGTTCATCAACGGTGTATTCTTCTTTTATATATATATCATTTGTATGTTCATTTCTGCACATAAACAGACATGCCAAACAGTTCGGATATTTCTTTTTTCATTTTCTAGGAAATTATGTTTTCTTCGCGCATTGTGAAAAAAAAACTTATTTTTTCAATTTTCCTGTTTAAGTATATATGTTCATATCCACGTATATTATTGCAGCGTGTTCACATTTGAGACAGGCCTATCCCCTTTTTTGTAGCATTTTAGTGTCACGGATATTCGACCACTCTTTCCCGTACTCTTCCCATGTTTCAGATAGCCCTTCAACGTGCAGTCGTCTCGATCGTGAGTTGTCAGCGTTTTTCTTCTTCTTTTCTTTTCCCTTGAGAGATATTCCTTTCATTCCTTCTGACATTCTTTCCATGACTGAGGCATATTCACGACTGTAGCAGCAATCCTCCATTTTCTATTCTTTCCATTCTCTCCACACGACGCCCCGCAGACGACCAAGGAGACCAATTCAAAGACACATGGCCAGGAAAGGGGAGGGAGAGGGGGGAGGGAGAGGGAGGGAGGTGGCGGAACGGGAGAGAGGAGGGGAAACAGGACGTTCACAGAAAATGTTTGGATCGAAAATAACAGGGAAGGCTGTTTGACCTCGGCATGGTGGGACAATGATTTTGGGGGGGAGGCAGAGGTTTGGAAAGCACTGGGGCTACAGCACCGCGGGATCACAGGATGTTGGGGAACAGTGGCAAAGTGAGAACGGGAGTTCGTAGCAGCACAGAAGCCTTGAATTTTGGAGACCGTATACCTGAGAATGCAGTGTAATGGAAATAGTTATTAGTGTTTGACTGGGAGTGCATGTTAATGGAAATAATTATCTGTATATGACTGGGGATGAAGGATAATGAAAATGATTTCCCGTACACGACTGGGAATGCGGAATAATGGAAATAATTACCGGTGTTCTACTGGGGATGCATGACAATGGACATGATTATCAGTGTACAACTGGGAATGTAGGATAATGGACATCATTGAGCGTATACGTCTTGGAGTGCATGATAATGGAAATGATTATCTGTGTAGACTACGACTGGGAGAGCAGGATCATGGAAATGATCATCGGTGTACGACTTGGAATGTAGGATAACAGAAATGGTTATAGGATAGGACGCTGAAACAATTGGCACACGAGGCCAAATGATGGTCGGGGGGGGGCGGGGGGGGGGGGGGGGTGTAAAAAAACTTGAGACGACGGAGAACATGCATACATGCGTTGACAAGACCATAGGACAACGGGTACACAGGGACATAATACATACTGCCCATTATGAAATCCGGCATTTCGGGCAGCAACGACAAGGACTTGAGACACATGACAACGGGAACATTGGGACATGATACTAACGGACAGATCGTGACAAATGAATGGGCAAATGGAAACACCCGTCTGTTGCCGTAAAACATATTAACAGTTGTGAAAACGGCCTTCACGTCCATTGGACTCTGGGCAGCCCCTAAAATATACAGTCTTTATCGTAATGTTCAGAATAATGTGCAACATTGAGTTGTTATAATACAGATCCCTTATGATACAGCGCCTAGAAAACACACACAAAGCCTTCGAATTACAGTTTGTGAATATTGAGGTCCTGAAAAAATGTAACCTTAAATACTCAGGGTGTTTGAATATTGAGCAACGTACATACTTAGAAACAAACGCTCTTTTAAGAACATTGAGCAATAGAGAAACACAGCAGTCTTTGAAATATTATCATCTTAAAAGAAAATGTCCTAAGAACAAAAGGGACTTAAATTACTTCTTTTTAAATAGATGTGCGAGGCTGCACAAACAGTAGTGATCTCAAAACGTCATCATCACAAGAAAGCAGAACAAAGGGGATGGATGCTGCAGGTTGGGTCGCAGCCAGATGAGGCCATACTAGAAACACGCGGCGTTCAGAGAATCCAAGTCTTACAGCGCACTACGGGTGCCTGCAGTGTGCCTGAGGCCCGCTCCACACTCTCTGTGGCCTGGCGGGGAACGTGGGAACAGGGCGCTCCGGGGAATGACAGTTACGAGCGCTGTTATCGCAGACAGCGAAATGCGCAACGCCGAGATTCCCAAATGTCACTGCTTTGGTTCTGCCTATTGGCACCGCCGTCAGCAGGTCACAGCAACAACAACAGCTTGCGGCTGGCTCTCTTCTTCTTCTTCTTCTCTCTCTTTCTCTCTCTCTCTCTCTCTCTCTCTCTCTCTCTCTCTTTCTCTCCTTTACTCTCTCTCTCTCTCCTTCACACACTCTCTCTGTTTTTCTCTCCTTTACTCTCTCTCTCTCTCCTTCATTCTCCCTCTCTTCTCTCTCTCTCTCTCTCTTTCTCTCCTTTACTCTCTCTCTCTCTCTCCTTCACACACTCTCTCTCTTTTTCTCTCCTTTACTCTCTCTCTCTCTCTCCTTCATTCTCCCTCTCTGTGCTCTTCTCTCTCTCTCTCTCTCTCTCTCTCTCTCTCTGACAGGTTCGTTTACCTTTTGATGGGGAAAATGAGAGAAGAGTTCAGATCCGTCGCTCGACGGTGTAAGGCGTTTCTCTCTCTCTCTCTCTCTCTCTCTCTCTCTCTCTCTCTCGAGTCATTCACTCACTCTCTGTCTGTCTCTCTCTCATTCATTCGCTCATTCTGTCTATCCGTCTGTCTGTCTGTCTGTCTGTCTCTCTCCCTCTCATTATCTCTATTTTACTATGCTTATAACATTATGTAATATTGTGTAGTGTAGACCCTGTTCAGGGTGGGGACTGGGTGTAAAAAAGTTTTTAAAGCACGCCAGTGCTTATCTATTATCTTCGAAAAAAAAAGAATTTTGTCTTGTCTTGTCTCTTTCTTTCTCTCTGTACGTCCGTGCGCCAAGCACAGGTAGCTGTGCACTTGCTGCATGTCTGTTGGGGGCGGGAGGGGTGGGTGACGGGGCCTCGTGGAGGATGGGGGGGGGGGCAGTGGTATGTGTTCGTGCCGGATGCATGTGTGTCGGATGCATGTGCATGTCAGAGTGAGTGTTGTGTAAGGAAAGAGGCAGACAGGACACTCTGACCGAGCATATCCTGCACAGCTTTGCCCCCTCTCCCTATCCCCCCCCCCTATCCACCCACAGAAACCCCCACCCCCACCCCCCACCCCGCCACTATTTAAGCTCTCAACCAATCACCTGCAAAAACAAACAGGCATCAGACAAACCCCCGCACACAACGCTGACATCAGCACCAATACCACGAGAGTTATGTTTCCTGTTTTAGCCACACACCAACCTCAACACCCCCTTATCCTCCTCCAGTCCGTTATCCCCGCCCCCCCCCCCCCTACCCCCTCTTCCCCCCAGACTCCAAACACTCCTTCACCCTTCTTGCCCTCTTGTCGCTCGTAAGTTATGCGCGCGTGTGCACTGGCGTGGGATGGAGAATGAAGCGGGTGGATGAATACTGAGGGATGAAGGACTTTTTGGCTTTGGGGGGAAGAGGAACTTTTCCCTTGCCTTCAATATCACTTCACGACCCCTCCTCCTCTTTTCTCATTGTGGAATCACTTAGAGGGCTGTAGATTATCCTCTGCCCATCCCGGCTAGCCAAGAAACACTCTCTTCTTTTTCCACTTGTTTAGCTAAGGAGGGGTGCGGGGGGGTGCAGGGGGGGGGGGCGGGGAGGTTTATGACAGGAGGTCTGCTATGGTCGGCGTTGTGTGTGGATGTGTGTGGCTCTTGGTGTCTGGCCGAAGATTGGAGATGAACGAGTTATCGGCTTTCCGCCCTCTGGGGCAGGCTGTTCACATACTGTAGTCGTCGTGTTGGCCAGGACTGATGTCCCCGGGGGAGTCGTTTGGGGCGGGGCAGCAGATGTCTGGCGGTCATGGGATGAAGACCGGGGGAGTCTGTTGTTCTGACTGACGGTTTGGGTCGTTACAACATCGGTGGTGTTCTGAACTGGATGAAGTCGAGGAGTTCTGTGTTCCCAAAGCGGTTGTCGTGACATTGTGTGTGTGTGTGTGTGTGCATGGGGGGATGGAGGGGAAGGGGGAGGGGAGATGGGGAGGTAAGTACGTGTGTGTGTGTGTGTGTGTGTGTGTGTGTGTGTGTGCATGGGGGGATGGAGGGGAAGGGGGAGGGGAGATGGGGAGGTAAGTACGTGTGTGTGTGTGTGTGTGTGTGTGTGTGTGTGAGAGAGAGAGAGAGAGAGAGAGAGAGAGAGAGAGAGTACGGTCATTGGCTGTGGTAAGGATAGTAAGACGCTGTTCCCATGCTGTAATATTCCCTTGTTGTTCCTGGCTGTGGTCAATAGGATATTTGTCGACGTGTCACCCATGGCCATGCATGGCAACAGCGACTTGTCTCCATGCACGGACCTCTTGCTGAGTCAAACTGATCAAATAATAACGGGAGTAACAACAGTCACCAGCCCCCACTGTCCCTTACTCTGCAGTCCACGACATGGTCACTCACACCTCGAAGGGTCAGTCCGTGAACTTAGAGTAATGATAATAATGATAATAATAAGAATTATAATAAGAATAATAATAATAACATCAACAACAGCAATGATAATAATAATAATGATAATGATTTATTTTCAAATAATAACTTCAGGCCATCAATTAAGGGTTAAATGTTAAAGGTCCCATTACCTTTTACGGTTATCGGGACAGTGAATAAATTGTCTACTGCCTAGGGCTTGATACAGCAAGGCGGGACCCAGTCCTCTCCTCCAGGCCAGCAGTATCCCACAGCAATGTAAACCCTCAGTGCTGGTGACAGCCGTGAACAACAAGAGAAGCAAAAGGTCGTCGGCGCTTTACTTGGCGATGGGGGCAAAAAAAAAACCCCAAAAGGTCAGCGTTGCTCCAGTGCCACCAACCAGGTCGAGTTGACAGCAGCTGTGAACGACCGCCAGGAACAGAAGCCCACAATGCGGAACGTTTGAATCCCTGAACATGAACTGGAATTCCGTCCCCTTAATCCGCTTACTGTCACAGCGTCCTTCTCCCTCGAGTAACACAACCATCACAAAACCAAGACCCAGGTACTGAACAACATGACCTTGGGGACGCTTGCCACGGGTCGTTAACCCTTTCACCGCTAGTCAATTTAGAGTACAAAATTCCCTTGTGGTATAAACACAGAAAAGACAGTGGCTAAGAATAGCTGGGGATTCCCCCTGCGATGTATAGAAAATATGGCCTATCCTGCCATCCAACATTAAGAGCAGTAGGTTCATCGATAACAGACCAATGAATGGTCACCTTTCAGTGACATGGGTCCTCTACCACGCCTGTGCATAAATGCGAGCTTGGTGGTGAAAGGGTTAAACTCAACTCTGCTGTGTGGCGTTCTTTAGCGAGGCTGAGAGGAGTTTGATGTATCCACAGTTACTTTAAATCTGGTTCTGGTTTGATCAAACCACACCTCAAGATGAAGTGGCCGACTGGAATACCCATCTAAAGGGTATAGAGCAGAACACTTCATTCGCGCCACCAACACCACAACATAAGCACTGCAACAGCTCTCTCTTCTAAATGGCGAACTTGTATTTTGGGATGGTTACCTTAACCCCTTGAGTGCCACTGCACGTATCACCTACGTGCATAGTAATGTCACTGATGAAGGGAAATAACTCTGGAAGGCTGAAAATTCAAACAGTTTATCTAGAGCGGTATATCTCCAGACCATTAATTTTCTCAGTTTTAGGCTTATTGTTTCGGAAAGTTGTATGACTCGAAGAAACACCACTTTCTACTGTTTTTTTCTCCAGCACTGAAGGGGTTAATTAGTAATTACTGTTGGTTTTCTACCGACACAGTTATAATATCCCCTGCTTCTTACTCGTGGGTTTAAAATGATATAGCCTTTTTACCGTCGGCTTTCAATATCTCTGGATTTACACGGCTGCAATTATAATAATATACGTGGCTCTGTACAAGCGCACATACACTATCTCTGGCTTTGCACAGGCGCACGTTTTACATATGTGGCTTTACACGGGAGCCGCGTAAGATATTTCTGATTTACGCGGGCGCGTTTACAACATCTCTGGCTCTATACAGGCACGTTTACAGAATATCTGGCTTTACACAGGCACACTTACAAATATCTGGCTTTACACAGGCACGCTTACAAAATATCTGGCTTTACACAGGCACGCTTACAAAATATCTGGCTTTACACAGGCCTGCTTATAAAATCTCTGGCTTTACATTGACGCGCTTACAGCATCTCTGGCTATAGAAGGACGGGCTTACATTAAGATAAGATAAGATAAGAACAACTGTATTATCTCATTAAGAGAAATTACATCAGGTGCCGCAAAACAAACGTGGACAATTACTCAACACAAACATTAAACATGACTTAGAAATTAAAAATAATCAATAACATGCAAGACATTCATATAAAACAATATTGTTTATATTCACGTAATCAAAATAATATATTAAATATAAAAAAATGACGCGCTTACATCATCTCTGGCTATATACGGACGGGCTTAGATTGACACGCTTACATTATCTCTGGCTTTACAAGGATGGGCTTGTATTGACGCGCTTACAATACCTCTGGCTTTACAAGGATGGGCTTACATTGACGCGTTTACAATACCTTGTGGTGGCTTTACAAGGACGGACTTACATTGACGCGCTTACAATACCTCTGGCTTTACAAGGACGGGCTTACATTGACGCGCTTACAATATCTCTGGCTTTACAAGGATGGGCTTGTATTGACGCGCTTACAATACCTCTGGCTTTACAAGGATGGGCTTACATTGACGCGCTTACAATACCTCTGGCTCTTCACAGGTGCACTTCCGAGATCTGTTGCTTCTCACAGGTGCGTTTGAAATATTTCTGATTTCACAAGGACGCGTTTACAATATGCCTGGGTTTTCTCGGGCGCGCTTAAAATATCACTAGCTTTTTCTTCTTCTTCTTCTTCTTTTTTTTTTTTTTTTTTCACAAGCCCGTTTACAATATTTCTGGCTTTCAAGCGCGTTAACAATATCCCTGGCTTTACACAGGCACGCGTACAACATCGCTTTAACAGGGGCACAAAAATAGGCCTTC
>NC_134886.1:29888378-29890878 GCF_041734735.1 Babylonia areolata | reverse complement strand
AAAAAAGGTGGGGGGGGGGGGATACAAGAAAACCGAGAATGTTGATGATGGCTGTTGTTTTGGCGGAGGCTGTGATGATGATGATGATGATGATGATGATGATGAAGAAGTTGTATGGAACAAGAGGAAAAATAAGAACGATTTGATAGGAGGAAGGAATGAAATTAGAAAACTAAAATAAAGAAGGAATATATATATATATATATATAAGCAAGCAAGGCACACCACCACCACCAACAACAACAGCAACAACAAAACAAAACATAACAAAAACCAGTTCAGAAAAAAGAAAAAAAGAAGAGAAAGAGTGAAGAAAAAACGAATCAATGAAACAAATGGATAGAAAGAGAGAAATAAGAATGGAAGGACAAAACGACAGAAGGTTAGAAGATAGAATAGACGAAAGGTAAAAAAAAAAAAGGAAGAATGAAATGGGGACGACGAATTTTAACAACTTCTCCACAACAGGTAAAAAGATGAAAACTAACAGACAAAAACAGGAGAAGAAAAGTCACAAAGAAAAAGGAGTAAATCAATGAATTTCCTAAGGAAGAAAAGAGAAAAAAAAAAAAGACTAAGGGAAGCACTGAATAAACAACCATAACCACGACAACAACAACAATAACAAGAAAGACACCAGCATTTCTGGTGAGAAAGAGAGAGAGACATGAACAGACAGACAGACAGACAGACAGAGAGATAGACAGACATGGACAGACAGACAGACAGAGAGGCAGAGACACAGAGACAGACAGACAGACGGATAGAGACAGAGAGACAGAGGCAGAGACAGACAGACAAACAGAGACAGACAAGACAGATAGACAGAGACAGATAGACAGACAGAGACAGACAGACAGACAGGGACAGAGAGACAGAGGCAGAGACAGACAGACAGAGACAGAGACACAAAGGCAGAGACAAACAGACAGAAACAGAGACAGAGATAGACAGACAGACAGACAGAGACAGAGAGACAGATAGACAGACATGGACAGACAGACAGACAGATAGACAGACATAGAGACAGAGACACAACAGATAAACGGAGCATGCAACTTTGGACTCATCATCCTCTGCCATCCATTCTCTAATCTTAAAAAGCACGAGCGTGCGCATTAGCACTGTCGGAGCCTGCAGGTCTCTTTATATTACGATTATATAGACAGCGTGCTGTTAATTGGGCTGCCTCCCTCCTCCTCCCACTCCCACACCTCCTTTACCACCACGCCCCCAGCCCCCACCCCCCGCCCGCCCCCCCCCACCCCCCCCACCAGCCCCCGCCCCTGCCCCTGCCTCCAGTTTTCACTGTTTTTCAGATCGTGCCAGAATTTCGTATTAACCATGGACGGGTTTCATTCGGGATGATTCCAACCATACCGACATTCCTCCCGTTATGACTCCAGTTCAGATCAATCAAATCAAATCATGTTGATTACAACCCAGACACCTAGCTTCAGAATACTGGACAAGCATCTCTTCTAACATGGACAGGCCTTTCTGCACACCTCTCCCACTTATTTTTTTCAATTTCAAATGTGTCAGCATCTGATATTATCAATTAAGAAAATGCCTGTGGAGTGATGGCCTAGAGGTAAGGCGTCCGCCTAGGAAGCGAGAGAATCTGAGCGCGCTGGTTCGAATCACGGCTCAGCCGCCGATATTTTCTCCCCCTCCACTAGACCTTGAGTGGTGGTTTGGGCGCTAGTCATTCGGATGAGACGATAAACCGATGTCTCGTGTGCAGTATGCACTTAGTGCACGTAAAAGAACCCACGGCAACAAAAGGGTTGTTCCTGGCAAAATTCTGAAGAAAAATCCACTTCGATAGGAAAAACAAACAAAACTGCACGCAGGAAAATATACAAAAAACGGGACAGAAAAATCAGTGCTTATTAGATACTTTCAGTTCCAAGGATATAGGAGGTTGTCCTCAAAGCTACATTCCGGATCTGACTTTTTGGCACGGATGCTTTAGTTAAGTCTCAGAGGGGACTAAAACAGCATGGTGGGGACGTACCAGAACTTCCCCAGAGGGACGTTTCAGAAACACGAATGGTCCCCGGGGGGAGCCACTGAATGGGGGGGGGGACGATTTGGGACCTAACGCCGGATCATGTCATGTCGCATCAGGATTCTAGCGGTGAGAAATTAACAGACACGCGATCTCACACGCAGGGGCGCACACACAAACATACACACGGGCGCGCGCGCGCTCGCATGCATGCATGCATACACGCTTACGTGTACACACACACACACACACACACACACACACACACACACACACACACACACAGTGAAGTGGCAATAATCCACAAACAACATCAATATATCAGGATAAGTACGACATTTTCAGGAAAACGTTTTGGTTCCTTTCCAAAGCACACTTTACATGCGTTCACGCGTGCGTGCGTGTGTGTGGATGCGCATGTGTGTGTGTGTGTGTGCGTGCGTGCGTGTGTGTGCATGCGTGCGTGCGTGCGTGAGCATTCTTACG
>NC_134886.1:29875878-29883378 GCF_041734735.1 Babylonia areolata | reverse complement strand
TTGCAGTGACGGCTCCTTGAGCTGCTGATACTGATACTGATACTGATACTGCCGGTGTCGAACGCTGAAGAGTGGTGGCAGACAAACGTTTGCAGACATTGTGGACAAAGACAAGCTTGATGAGTCTGTCATCAAAACTGGGGGAAACGGAACGAAAGACAGATCGCTGCAGATGTGGTCAAACAATAACTGAGAGAGAGAGGGTGGGAGGGAGGGAGGGAGGGAGAGAGAGAATGGGAGAGAGACAGGCAGACAGACAGAGAGACAGACAGACACAGAGAGGGAGACAGACAGACAAACAGACAGAGATAGAGAGGGAGGGAGGAGAGAGAGAGAGACAGAAAGAGAGAGACAGAGAGAGAGAGAGAAATGGAAGAAGGACAGGCAGGCAGGCAGACAGACAGGACGCGGGACAGACAGACAGACAGAGAGACGGAGAGAGAGAGGGAGAGAGAGGGAGAGAGGTGGAAGAGGGACAGGCAGACAGACAGACAGAGAGAGAGAGAGAGAGAGAGAGAGAGAGACATTGTGTTTAACTGCCATTGACAATACTATCCTTTTGGCAAGGGCCACACTATACGAACAGACAAAGAAATAACGGCGGTATTCAGAGGAATGAACTCAGTGCTACGAGTTCAAAAGAAAGAAAACATATACCGCAACTTTGAATGTTAATACTGACAACCACATTCATGAATTCTTAAACTAAGGGTACCCTAGTTGCAGACAATGCAAATGTAAGATTAGATTCGGAGGCATATTGAATAGACACATACAACTGCGCTCAGTACACTCAGTTCACGCTCACACACACACACACACACACACACACACACACACACACACACACACACACACACTGGTTATTCAATAATTATCAATGCCTTAGACGCGGCAAATAAAGATCGTAAGAACAACTCGACCATCCAATTTTCTGAGAAAAGAAAACAACGGAGAAACATAATTGTGCTGCTTTTAAGTTACGAAACTGACACCAGGGCATCAGTAATTACATCTGATAACTTTCAAAAACATACTGGTAAGGTCCATTTTCTTTGAAATTCATGAGAGAGGGGGAGAGCGAGAGAACTCAAAACTCAGAACTGTTTTAATGTAAGGCCACCGACCTGTATACAAATGAATGCACGTGTTGTACTCACACACACACAAAAAAATAATATGAAAACCAAACCTTGAGTTGGAACAACAAAATTTAGAAAGAATAAACTGATAATCTAACCAAACTAAATAACAAGCTAAGGATAATTCATAAACATGTCTTTCATCTAAGACAGCGGTTTCTGGTATCTGTTTTATCGCATATTAAAAAAACAACAAAAAAAAACAAACAAACAAACAAACAAACATTGCTACATCTCTTGTCACAATTCTGCTGACATTTTGAAGCAAGTGGAGATAGAGAGCGAGAGAGAGAGAGAGAGAGAATGAAGAAGAGAGAGGGAGAGAACGAGAGACAGAGAAAGTGGCGGAGAAAGAGAGAGAGGAAGAGAGAGAGAGACAGAGAAAGTGGCGGAGAGAGAGAGAGGGGAAGAGAGAGAGAGTGGGGAAGAGAAAGCGAAAGACAGAGAAAGTGCCGGAGAGAGAGAGAGAGAGAGAGAGAATGAAGAAGAGAGAGGAAGAGAGAGCGAAAGACAGAAAGTGGCGGAGAAAGAGAGAGAGGAAGAGAGAGAGAGACAGAGAAAGTGGCGGAGAAAGAGAGAGAGAATGAAGAAGAGAGAGGAAGAGAGAGCGAGAGACAGAGAAAGTGGGGAGAAAGAGAGAGAGAGAGAGAGAGAGAAAGAGAGACGAAGAGAGATAGAAACGGAGGAGTCACGGAGAGAAAGGGGAGACGGGGAGAGAGAGAGAGAGAGAGACATAGACAGAGAGACCGAGACAAAGAGAGATGGAGAAGGTGTCTGAGATGACCCACCAAACAATAAATCGCACTGATGAGAACAAGACCGCCGCTGCCACTTTTCCCTTCCACCTCGGCTGGTATTGTCTCTGAACACCCCCACCCCCCAACCCCTAGCCCGCCCCCGGCCCCTCCCCCCCCCCACCCTCCAGCCCCACGTTCTCCTCCCTACCCCCACCCCCCCTCACACCCTCTCCACAATAATCACGTCATACATCTTTCTCTGGCACTGGCCTCGTGCCCTTGCACATCACGTGACGGTCAAGATTTACACCTGTGCCCCACACCCTCCTCGTCTCTTCACCCCGCCTTCCAACGCTTCCTCCCCCTCCCCCTTCTACCCTTTCCCTCCCCTCCCCCCTGCCCCCCCCCCCCTCCCCCCCACCCCACCCTCTCCCATACACATCAAAGATTCACGCGGCTTTTATGTCTTGGACATCAACCCACGTTGAACGGGGGGGATAGTAAATCACCCGGGTGCTTTATTATCTATTTCAAAGTCAGCGCTCTTTTGGCTTTCTTCACACCTTTTCTTTCCCTTCAGCGGTCATCGGGGCAGTGATTCCATAGGAAGGCGGGGCCCGAGCCTCTCTCCTGTTACCTTCTCCAACAGAAGCCAGGTGCCCGTTCACACCTGCGTGGAGTGAGGACAACTCCAGGTAAAGTGGAGTGATGGCCTAGAGGTAAAGCGTCCGCCTAGGAAGCGAGAGAATCTGAGCGCGCGGGTTCGAATCATGGCTGAGCTCAGCCGCCGATATTTTCTCCCCCCTCCAGTAGACCTTGAGTGGTGGTCTGGACGCTTTAGTCATTCGGATGAGATGATAAACCGAGGTCCCGTGTACAGCATGCACTTAGTGCATGTAAAAGAACCTACGGCAACAAAAGGGTTGTTCCTGGCAAAATTCTGTAAAAAAAAATCTACTTCGATAGGAAAAACAAATAAAACTGCACGCAGGAAAAATTCAAAAAAAAAAAAAAAAGGGAAGGGGGGGTGGGGGGGGGGCGCTGTAGTGTAGCGCTGTGCCTTGAGATTGTTTACCAGTTGTGATTTCTAAACGCATTTTCGAATCAAAAACATTGGGGGGGAAATTAACGCCAAACATTCTCTCTTTAAAAGACATGTTTCATGGTAGTGATAACAATCACTGAAAAAGTTACCGTTTAACTTTGACCATCTCACTAGAAACGAATAGTCGGATGGTTGAAGCGTGAACTTTATTGACCATCCCACTAGAAACGAACAGTCGGATGGTAGAGGTGTAAACTTTATTGACCATCCCACTAGAAACGAACAGTCGGATGGTAGAGGTGTAAACTTTATTCACCATCCCACTAGAAACGAACAGTCGGATGGTAGAGGTGTAAACTTTATTGACCATCCCACTAGAAACGAACAGTCGGATGGTTGAAGCGTGAACTTTATTGACCATCCCACTAGAAACGAACAGTCAGATGGTAGAGGTGTAAACTTTATTGACCATCCCACTAGAAACAGATAGTCGAATGGTAGAGGTGTAAACTTTATTGACCATCTCACCAGAAACGAATGGTCCAAACATAGAGATGTAATAATTAAAAAAAAAATTTTAAAAAAGCCACTGCATAGGAAGAATAATAACTGCTTACTCTTTCAGTTCCGATTCTCCCTTCAAACGCCTGGATCAGCCAGCTGAAGAAAAGGTTAAAATTTAAAAAAACAAACACCAACATCATTGCATTGAAAAAGAAGCCTTTGTCCGTTTGTTGTGCCTCAAAGCTATCGAGGACGTCTACAAAAAAAACAACAACAGCGAATCAGTATATGGGGCTGCAAGAGATGAAAGCACGACAATGGGAGGGGAACAGCAATTAAATGCAAGAAGCCTCATCTGGAGTGGGGGGCAGGGGAGACTGCGGGCGGGGTCGGAGCGTCCGCTTGGTAAACGTCGGTCCTAAGTTCCAGTCACGCAAGAGGCGGGGTTTTATTCCTCCCCTCCCTTCATTAGCCCTGGAGTGGTGGCCCGGGTGCTTGTCTTTTGGATGCGACGATAAATTCAGATCCCATGTGTAGCATATACTTAGCTTTTTTTTGCTTTTTTTTTTAGGGAGGGGGTAGTTTGCTTTGGATTTTTTAGTTGGTTGGTTGGTTAATTGGGTTTTGTTGTTGTTGTTGTTGTTTGTTTGTTTTTTTGGAAGGAAGTCTTGTGTGTGTGTGTGTGTGTGTGTGTGTGTGTGTGTGTGTGTGTGTGTGTGTGTGTGTGTGTGTGTGTGTGTGTGTGTGTGTGTGTGTGTGTTTGCTGCCCCTTCATCTGTACCGTTTCCGTAGCATTGCTCCCACCCTCTTTGCCTCCCTCCCTCCCTCTGCTCTCTCATCATCTTTCTATCGCTTTCATCTCTCACCGCTTCCCCTCAGACCTTCCTCCCTCTATTCCAGTCTCCTTTCACTGATGCTCAGATGAGTTCTTTCGTTTCATTTAAGTTTAATCAAAACATCTACAAAACTCCCTCTCTCTATCAATCTAAGACACATACGCCGTTTTAGCTGACCTTGTGCATCCAGTCACCCCTCCTCATCACGCCACTCACACACACACAAACGGGTACACTCGCGCGCGTACATTTACTGCATCATACAAGCACACGCGCGCACAGACAAATCCTGACACACACAAACACACACACATACACACAAACGCGCGCGCGCGCACACACACACACACACACGCACGCGCGCATACACACACAAGCACACACATATACACACCTCTCTCGCCTTTGCGGACATTTTTTGGGGGGTGAGGGGGTGTCAGCAAAATTATTATTTAAAAAAACCAAAAAAACTATGGATCATGGTACAAGCCATACACTTTCCCTCCCCTCTCTCCCCCACCCTTCCCTGACCCTCCTCTCTTATCCCCATCTCTCCCCCCACCCTTCCCTAACCCTCCTCTCTTACCCCCCTCTCTCCCCCCATCTTTCCTAACCCTCCTCTCTTATCCCCATCTCTCCCCCCACCCTTCCCTAACCCTCCTCTCTTATCCCCCTCTCTCCTCCACCCCTAACCCTCCCCTCTTATCCCCCTCTCTCCCCCCACCCTTCCCTAACCCTCCCCTCTTATCCCCCTCTCTCCCCCCACCCTTCCCTAACCCTCCTCTCTTATCCCCCTCTCTCCCCCCACCCTTCCCTAACCCTCCTCTCTTATCCCCATCTCTCCTCCACCCTTCCCTAACCCTCCCCTCTTATCCCCCTCTTATCCCCCTCTCTCCCCCCACCCTTCCCTAACCCTCCTCTCTTATCCCCCTCTCTCCCCCCACCCTTCCCTAACCCTCCGCTCTTATCCCCATCTCTCCCCACCTTCCCTAACCCTCCTCTCTTATCCCCATCTCTCCTCCACCCTTCCCTAACCCTCCGCTCTTATCCCCATCTCTCCCCTCCTTCCCTGACCCTCCTCTCTTATCCCCCTCTCTCCCCCACCCTTCCCTAACCCTCCGCTCTTATCCCCATCTCTCCCCACCTTCCCTAACCCTCCCCTCTTATCCCCCTCTCTCCCCCCACCCTTCCCTAACCCTCCGCTCTTATCCCCCTCTCTCCCCATTGCCCTCTTATTTCCCCCTGCCTATAGCTGTGGTAAAGGAAGGAAAATGCTTGACACAGGTTACTGAAGACCATCAACGTCTGTTTGGCACCTGGCCGCTCATATCGGACCTGTACTGTAACTGTGGTATCTTGACCAGGTAAAGACAGGAGAGGTTTGACCCCAGGGGCCCCTGACTCTGTGTGTGTGCGTGCGTGCGTGCGTGTGTGAGTGAGTGAGTGAGAGTGAGTGAGTGTGTGTGTGTGTGTGAGAGTAAGTGAGTGAGTGAGAGTGTGTGTATATATGTGTGTGTGTGTGTGGGCGCGTGCGTGCGTGCGTGCGTGAGCGTGCGCGCGCGCGCGTGTGTGTGTGTGTGTGTGTATGTGTGCGTGCGAATGTGCACTGACCACACTGCACAGCCCTGACTGATAACTGATTAGAACAGCTGTCTGTGATGTGTTCGTGATGTGCACCAAAAAAAAAAGAAAAAAAAAAGCAGTGCTCTTTCAGTCCTGCCTGAAGAGCACCTGTCGTACCATTCAGAGATTGGCCCCAAAGAGACAAGAGTGGCGGGTCTTCGTTGCTGCCCTACATGCTAATAGGGCATAATGGGCAGTAAGTAAGTAAGCCACTAAGTAAATAACTAAGTAAGTTATGCTTCCAGTCCTGTTTATTCTAGAAGGCTTTTCTTTAACAGGATGGGGAAGATAGGGTTGTGCTGCGTTTGTTTGAGATTTGCGGAAGGGTTTGTGGTACTTCTGTCTGTCTGCCTATCTGTGTGTGTGTGTGTGTGTGTGTGTGTGTGTGTGTGTGTGTGTGTGTGTGTGTGTGTGTGTGTGTGTGAGTGTGTGTGTGTGTACTCCTGTGTGTGCATGCGCATGTGCTTGCATGCATGCTGTAGTTTGTGTGTGTGTGTGGGTGCGCGCGTGCGCGTGTGTGTATGTATGTGTATGTGTGTGTGTGTGTGCGCGCACAAGCGCGAGCGTGTTTACGTGTAATAGTCTGTTTCTTTATCCTTCCTATTCCATTTGAGTCTGTGAGCAAAAAGTGTGAAACAGGCAGGTGAACTAACGTGCACACGTAAAAAAAAAAAACACATGCAGAAGAACAACATCAACAACGCCAAGACACAAAACACAACCCTAAGAACAACATCACCAAAGAAGAAAAGACGTCAAGATGGTTCTCTAACGTGCACAGATGCACAGACAGATCAGATGTCACCCTCACCTTCCCCACCCCCTCTCCCGCCAGCTGTCGTGGGTCCACAAAAACACAAATAACATACCTTTGCCTTTTGGGAAAATGTGCACCTAAAAATAGAGACGAAGACAATTTTGCAGAATAGACATTCTGACAGAAAGAAACGTCTACGCATGCATCCAAACAATCGCACCCAACCCACACATGTACACTCACACCTACGCATCCACGCCAACAAACACGTATGAACTCCGGTATATACACTTGAAACTACAGAAACGTAACATACGCGCGCAGAAATCTTACATCATAAACGTATCTACAGCCAAAAGTGTGAAACTATGAACGCAAGCAACCATGTTGCACAACACACACACACACACACACACACACACACACACACACACACACACACACACAAAACGTGTCAATACATAATCTAACACACACTGACACTCGCATGCACCTGTGTATGCATTTCGCAAAGCGAAACAGAACATCATTCTCTCTGCTGAAAAAAAAAACACACACAAAAACCCACATCATTTCTTTTCATGGACGACTTCCCCGTCCTTTTCTTCTTCTTCCCAGGCTGTTTATTTCACGAACACTTCATTTTCCACGGGCGTCTTTGCCACGCCCATGTCTACAGTTAAACAGCGTCCCCCCTCCTCAGCCAATTACCCGTGAAAAATCAATGTCCAAACACGCGGTGTCGTCTGGAGCTTGTGTGAAAACAGACAATCACTTCACAAATGACCCTGTGGCAGGGGAAGAGTTGTGGAGGATGGTGGTGATCCTTAAAACGTTTGGACTGCCCCCCCCCCCT
>NC_134886.1:29868378-29870878 GCF_041734735.1 Babylonia areolata | reverse complement strand
TTTTTTTAAATACAGTGAGATTACGATATTAATTACAGGAGCAAAACTATCTGTATGTGTACAGCCCAATGCAGTAAGTAAAATGTCACATTTTTTCACAAAAAAACACTGAACATATATCTTTGGCTGAACCATCGATCTTTCAATCGCATGCTTCAAGCCGTACCACGGAGCACATGTGCCTAAAAGAGCCATCAGCGTGTCCAGTGAGAGGCCAGCGGTAGACGATAGGCAGCCTGTTTAACTCTCTCCATACGAACGGCGAAAGAGACAACGTTAACAGCGTTTCACCCCAATTACCACCATCAAAATATTGCAAGCGGAAGGCTCTTATACTGAAGAGGTCAATGTTGACAAAGAATACCACTATTCTGACGACGGAAGCTAAAGGTTGGGTCATTCACACACCCACTGGACATCCGAGGGGTCTGTGTAGAGGAGAAGAGAGGACTGGCCGTACTGAGTGAGTTAATTCAAATCATCTCTCCGACGGGCGCAACAGCCGAGCAGTTAAAGCGTTGGACTTTCAATCTGAGGGTCCCGGGTTCAAATCTTGGTAACGACGCTTGGTGGGGTAGAGGGTGGAGATTTTTCCCATCTCCCAGGTCAACATATGTGCAGACCTGCTTGTGCCTGAACCCCCTTCGTGTGTATACGCAAGCATAGATCAAACACGGTACGTTAAAGATCCTGTTATCCATGTCAGCATTCGGTGGGTTATGGAAACAAGAACATACCCAGCATGCACATCCCCGAAAACGGAGTATGGCTACCTACATGGCGGGGTAAAAACGGTCATGCACGTAAAAGCCCACTCGTGTACATACGAGTGAATGTGGGAGTTGCAGCCCACGACCGAAGAAGAAGAAGAAGAAGAAATCATCTCCCCGTTTTTTAACATTAAAAAACACACCTGCTTTTATGACGTGATTCCTAACACCTTGTGAAGTCTGTATGTCTCTTTGGTATGCATTTTCCCCACAATTATTGTATTTATATATCATCTTGGCAATCATTTTGCCCATATTGCATTCATATATATCTTGGCAACCATTTCCGACATATTGTGTTCATATATATCTTTTTGGCAATCAGTTTCCTCATAATTATTAAATTCATACATGTCTTCTTGGCAATCATTTTCCCCATGTTGTATTCAAAAAAATTTGGGGTTCGTATTCTTTTGTGTAAGTTTTTGTTGTTGGCGTTTTATTGGTATACACAAAGGTCTTACAGCTATTGCAAACTGTGTGTGCGTGTGTGTGTGTGTGTGTGTGTGTGTGTGTGTGTGTGTGTGTGAGCGTGCGTGTGTTTGTGTGTGTGAGCGTGTGTGCGTGCGTGCATGTGTGTGTGTGTGAGCGTGCGTGCGTGCGTGTGTGTGTGAGCGTGCGTGCGTGCACTGCACGTGCGTGTGTGTGAGCGTGTGTGTGAGCGTGCGTGCGTGCGTGTGTGTGTGTGTGTTGACTGTGATGAAATTAATGAGGAAGCTGCTCAGCGAAGTCAGCCAGTCTGGCCCCGTAAAATGTTGGGGAGGAGGGTGAGGGGTGAGTGGGGGGGGGATGGGGGGATGGGGGAGGGCGGGTGGCGAGGGGGTGGTGGTACAGCTTCATGCTTGTTTTTTTCTCCTGTGCTTTCCCACTGACTTCCCGCCTGCATTCCTGCAACTACAAAGACAGTGTAAATGGACTGACATTTTCTCACGCACATAACCCCCACCCCCCACCCCCACCCCACCCTGCCTCCACGCACCCCCACTCAACCCTGTACTGACGCCACCGCCCCCCCCCCCCCCCCCTCCTCCACTTCCCTAATCTCCTCCTTCAAGAAGAGTCTTAGACACAGATGATTTATTCATTAAAGACCACAGCCCCCATAAAAAAAAACAGGGGGCGATAAGGGAACACTACCCACGGCACTATCACTTCTTGTATTTGTATTTCTTTTTATCACAACAGATTTCTCTGTGTGAAATTCGGGCTGCTCTCCCCAGGGAGAGAGCGTGTCGCTACACTACAGTGCCACCCATTTTTTTGTATTTTTTTCCTGCGTGCAGTTTTATTTGTTTTTCCTATCGAAGTGGATTTTTCTACGGAATTTTGCCAGGAACAAAACCCTTTTGTTGCCGTGGGTTCTTTTACGTGCACTAAGTGGCATGCTGCACACGGGACCTCGGTTTATCGCCTTTCATTTATACATGACTGTGAGTGATGCTTGTTTGGAATGCATTTGACTCGAAGGTCTGTCACTTCTCCCGGCATCAATAATAAATTGGTCAGTTTCCGGATATCACTGTCCCTTGATCATAGTGCACACAAAACGGTGAACCTTCTGGTGGCACCGTGAGTACATGTACTGAGATCATCTTCAAGGCGACCAAATGATCGTTTGTGAATAGGAAATGTACATAATATGTTTTCAAATTTATTTTCATTTTACGTTCATCAAATAAATAAATAGATAAGAAAATGATTAAAGAATAGATATAAGAATACTACTACTA
>NC_134886.1:29850878-29858378 GCF_041734735.1 Babylonia areolata | reverse complement strand
CATGTTGGTATTTCTTTTATTTGTAGTGCAAGTAGAATGGCGATTTTTTTTACCCCTTCCTTCGCAGCTATCCCTTGTCAAGAAAACAGGGCATGTGATAAATATATTTGCAGAATTGCTCCTCGAAATGGGAGCGAAAACAAATGAGAAGACGATATGACACACAATTACCACCTCCCTGAACGAGGAGAGAGAGTGGCTTTGGCACCAAAAAAAAAAATAAAAAAATTTAAAAAATAAAGAAGAAAAAAAGGGGCAACACGTGTAAAAGGTATCTCTGGAGGCCAACAATTCAGGGATGGGCTCATGTTCTAAATCAACCCAGTCTGTGTGTGTGTGTGTGTGTGTGTGTGTGTGTGTGTGTGTGTGCTTGCTCCTACACATGCGCACGCGTGTGCGTGTAAAAATGTGTTCTGGGGACGATATGGAAGGGGATATTCAGAGCGGTTTTCTTCTCTTTTTTTTCCATTTTATTTTGTTTTATTTTTAATCCGATCGGATGCAGAGGGATGCTCGTGTTGAACGTCAAGCCCATGGAGCTGTGAGCAGCAGCAAGCCTGATTTGTCCACCGGAAAAGTCGGCGATATCTCCGCATATTTTGCAGGCAAGCGCGAAAAGCCTCCTCTTTGCCCCTGCCTCTCACCTTTCCCATCCAACTCACCATTCTGTCCTCATCCAACACACCCTTTTGTCCTCATCCAACTCACCATTCTGTCCTCATCCAACTCACCATTCTGTCCTCATCCAACACACCATTCTGTCCTCATCCAACACACCATTCTGTCCTCATTCTGTCCTCATCCAACACACCATTCTGTCCTCATCCAACACACCATTCTGTCCTCATCCAACTCACCATTCTGTCCTCATTCTGCCCTCATCCAACACACCATTCTGTCCTCATCCAACACACCATTCTGTCCTCATCCAACACACCATTCTGTCATCCTCATCCAACTCACCATTCTGTCCACATCCAACTCACCATTCTGTCCTCATCCAACACACCATTCTGTCCTCATCCAACTCACCATTCTGTCATCCAACTCACCATTCTGTCCTCATTCTGTCCTCATCCAACACACCATTCTGTCCTCATCCAACACACCATTCTGTCCTCATTCTGTCCTCATCCAACACACCATTCTGTCCTCATCCAACACACAATTCTGTCCTCATCCAACACACCATTCTGTCATCCTCATCCAACTCACCATTCTGTCATCCAACTCACCATTCTGTCTGCCCTCATCCAACACAATTCTGTCTGTCCTCATCCAACTCACCATTCTGTCCTCATTCTGTCCTCATCCAACTCACCATTCTGTCCTCATCAAACACACCATTCTGTCATCCTCATCCAACTCACCATTCTGTCACCCAACTCACCATTCTGTCCTCATCCAACTCACCATTCTGTCATCCTCATCCAACACACCATTCTGTCATCCTCATCCAACTCACCATTCTGTCCTCATCCAACACACCATTCTGTTCTCATTCTGTCCTCATCCAACTCACCATTCTGTCCTCATCCAACTCACCATTCTGTCCTCATTCTGTCCTCGTCCACCACACCATTCTGTCATCCTCATCCAACTCACCATTCTGTCATCCAACTCACCATTCTGTCCTCATCCAACTCACCATTCTGTCATCCAACTCACCATTCTGTCCTCATCCAACTCACCATTCTGTCATCCAACTCACCATTCTGTCCTCATCCAACACACTATTCTGTCCTCATCCAACTCACCATTCTGTCATCCTCATCCAACACACCATTCTGTCCTCATCCAACTCACCATTCTGTAATCCTCATCCAACACACCATTCTGTCCTCATCCAACACCATTCTGTCCTCATCCAACTCACCATTCTGTCCTCATCCAACACACCTTATCCAGCACACCATTCTGTCCTCATCCAACACACCATTCTGTCCTCATCCAACACACCATTCTGTCCTCATCCAACACACCATTCTGTCCTCATCCAACACACCATTCTGTCCTCATCCAACACACCATTCTGTCCTCATCCAACACACCCTTTTGACCTCATCCAACACACCTCATCCAACACACCATTCTGTCCTCATCCAACACACCATTCTGTCCTCATCCAACACACCATTTTGACCTCATCCAACACACCTCATCCAACACACCATTCTGTCCTCATCCAACTCACCATTCTGTCCTCATCCAACACACCCTTTTGACCTCATCCAACACACCTCATCCAACACACCATTCTGTCCTCATCCAACACACCTCATCCAACACACCATTCTGTCCTCATCCAACTCACCATTCTGTCCTCATCCAACACACCGCTCTAGTCACCCTCACCATTCTGTCCTCATCCAACACACCTTATCCAGCTCACCATTCTGTCCTCCACTCCCCTTTCCCCTACCGGTAGCCTCTGTTTCCATTCATCTTCTTATAGTTCTCCCATGGCAGTTTTCTCTGTGTGTGTGTGTGTGTGTGTGTGTGTGTGTGTGCTTGTGAGTATATGAGTGTCTGTATGTGTCCTCTCTCTGTCAGATCTTCTATTGAATTTGAGGAAGTTTTACACGAACTAACAGCAACGCGCATATCCCTGCAGTTTGTTGATGTCATATGCTAATATTTGTTTAATTCATTTACTTATAAATTTACTTTTGTCGTTGCTGTTGTTGTTGTACAAAATAATATGTTCAAAGAATTTTTTTTTCATCTCACAGATGAAAAACATTCAGATTTTTTTTTTTTAACAACCTGTTGCTCATGTTGGGTTCCGTGTTTTGAAATGGCTGTAAAGAGATTCATTTATCTCTTCGTGACAGCCATCATCTCTTCCCTCCCTCCCCTCCATTCACTCTTAAAAGATGAAAGCAATTCGAAATTTTGCAATCCATGTTTACAAGTCCTTCAAAAGAAGGTGCACTTTGTTGTGAAATGACAAGAGTGTTGAAATAATTTTGCGTACATGTATGTGTATGACACGTGCATAGCGTTTATTCCAAATTACCCACCCACTTCAAATGACGCCACGTCCCTTTTTCTCGAATAAATTAATCATTGCTATCCTCAGCAGTAACGTTATCTTTATCGTTTTTCACGATAATCGGGGTTTGCCATGACAACCATGAATGGTTCAGTGCAAGGAAGGAGAAGGGGAGGGTGCGGGGTGGTGGGGGGGGGAGGCAGAACAAGAGGTGGGGGGGGGGGGCAATACCACAGAGTGGACAGGCCTGAGACTGAGCGACGCCTAGTATAGAATAATAATAATAATAATAATAATAATAATGGTATTTATATAGCGCTGGATCTTGTGCAGAGACAAATCAAAGCGCTTTCGCACCAGTCATTCACACGCATGCATAACTCTAAAACTGTAGAAACTAAAGACAAGGAAGGGCAGGCAAGGGAAGCCATTTTGGGAAGAGGTGGGTTTTATGGCCAGACTTGAAAGAGCTGAGTGTGGAGACTTGACGAAGCGAAAGAGGAAGTTCATTCCAATCGCAAGGTCCAGAAACAGAGAAAGAACGGCGGCCAACAGTCGAGTGTTTGAATCTGGGTATGCGTAAACAGAGTGGATCCGAAGCCGATCGTAGTGAGCGAGATGGAGTGTAGAGGTGAAGGCAGCAACAGAGATAGGAAGGGGCAGTTTTGTGAATGCATCTATAACATAGAGTATAGAGAAGATGAGAAACAGACAGAAATGGAGAGAACTGGTTGCAAGGTACCCCTGTGGTCGGAGATACTAGATAGAAGGAGATGTAAGAAGATAGTAGACAATACCATACACTGTGACATACACATTACCCACGGTAGACAATACATACACTATGACATACACATTACCCACGGTAGACAATACATACACTATGACATACACATTACCCACGGTAGACAATACCATACACTGTAACATACACATTACCCACGGTAGACAATACATACACTGTGACATACACATTACCCACGGTAGACAATACATACACTATGACATACACATTACCCACGGTAGACAATACATACACTATGACATACACATTACCCACGGTAGACAATACATACACTATGACATACACATTACCCACGGTAGACAGTACATACACTGTGACATACACATTACCCACGGTAGACAATACATACACTATGACACACATTACCAACGTGCAGACAATGCAGGAAACAAACATACAAACGAACGAACGAACGAACGAACGAACGAACAAAACACCAGACAACCCGGAGGCACTGACCGTGCTGACACTGGGGACCCTGGAAACCAGCGGGACAGGCACAGGAAGGGTAGTAGCCACCCCTGCACTGTCCTCCGTTGTAACACATGGCGTTGTTGCACATGCCTGGAACACAGCAGCGTCACCGTCATCGTCAGTGGTGTTATCGTTGTCGTCAACCATCATCGTCACCATCGTCATCATCATCATCATCATCATCATCATCGTCGTCTCCATCAACAACAGCACAATCATGATTTTTTTTTTTTTTTTATCGTCCCACATTCGTCCCATTACCACCAACCACCATCACCACCATCATCATAGTTATCGTCACTGTAGCTACCTTCCTCCTCCACCTCATCATTCACCGCCAAAAATGACCATCTTGTCGTTACAGATACTGAACATTGTTGCACTGTCTTGTCGCAAGATGTCCAGCCCAATCGGTTTGAATTGAACAGAACTGACACAGAAGGAAATTTGTTAGCAGTGTCAGATTAATGTGTGTGTGTATATGTGTGTGTGTGTGTGTGTGTGTGTGTGTGTGTGTGTGTCTCTGTCTGTCTGTCTGTCTCTGTCTGTCTGTGTCTCTATGTGTGTGTTTGCCTGTCTGTGTGTCTTTGTGTCTGTGTCTGTGTGTCTATGTGTGTTCGTGTCTGTCTACGAATGTGACAAATGCACAAATATCAGATGTTCAGTATTTTATATTCAGTGATCTTATACTTGTATCACATGTGAAGATGTATGAATCATGAACAAACAAACAATCTATTCAACCACCCCCCTCCCCCTCCAACCCCCCATCTACCCCTGGGATCTTTCCATCACCAAAATAACTTTCCACCGGTCTTGTGGATTTCTACCCACGTGGACTCATTCCACGCACTTGTTATCCTTCCACGCAATCAGAGCCTCCCACCCACCCACACATGACCCTTCCACACACTCAGAATGCTTCCACTCACTAAGGACCCTTCGACACTTCAAAGACCCGCCTTGTCACCCTTTTCAGAATAAGTCCACCTTGTTCGGTTTTCCCCTCAAAACAAAGGCTTGGAATGAGGAGAAACCTGTTGACACGTAGTCATTGCTGTGCCAGATATTTTCTGGTCAAATTGCCTGACTGTGACGTTTGGTCAGCATTGCCACGCCATGCCAGTGAGAAATAGTTATTCAGTTTCATCCAGTTCTTCTTCTTCTTCTTTGTTTTCTTTCTGTTTAACAGAAATGGTGCGGTAGGCCTCTTGATATTCTCTTTTTTTCTGTCTGAGAAATGTCTGAGGCATTAGTAACGGATCTGGCAGGAAATACGCTAAGTTAGCTTGTTCACTTAAAACACAATAGGGAAAGAAAATTGCTCTGACACCTCGCATTGAGCGAGGCCGTTCGATCGATTCATAAACAGTTTCCCGAACTGTCCCAGCAAAGAGAAGATTGGACAATGCGCGGTTTTTCCTAAGCAGGTGCGCTCTGTAATCAGTGACGATCGTTCCCAATTTGTTGTTATTACTCTGGCTTTTATGGGCCGGTGACTGGAAGCCTATACACGTGGAGTGCAGTCTCCTCCTGTAATCCGACCATGTCATTTCCGCATTCATCAATCGCGCAACGAATTTTTGTCAAAGAGGACTGTCTGATCGATGTTTCGGGAGTGGGGTGGCGGTTAGCCGTTTGGCGAAGGAAACAGCGGGGACCATGAGAGGGCGAGAGGAGAGCGTGCAGACTGTTCTACCTTGTTCTGTTCTGTTCTCACCTGAGGTCTGTTCTGTTATGTTTGCTCTGTTACCACCTGAAGGATTTTCTTTTTTTTGTATCTGCTCTGTTCTCACCTGAAGTCTGTTCTGTGTTATGTTTGATCTGTTGCCACATGAAGGATTTCCTATTTTGTATCTGCTCTGTTCTCGCCTGAAGTCTGTTCTGTTATGCCTGCTCTGTTACCACCTGAAGGATTTCATATTTTGTATCTGCTCTATTCTCACCTGGTGTCTTTTCTGTGTTATGTCTGTTCTGTTACCACCTGAAGCATTTTCTATTTTTATGTCTGCTCATTTCTTACCTTTAGTCTGTTCTGTGTTAATGACTGCTCTGATCCCGTCTGTCCCCACCTGTCCCCACTTATAGATTGCTCTGTGTTATGTCTGTTCTGTTCTCACCTGAAGTCTGTTCTGTGTTATGTTTGATCTGTTGCCACTTGAAGCATTTTCTATTTTTATGTCTGCTCATTTCTTACCTTTAGTCTGTTCTGTGTTAATGACTGCTCTGATCCCGTCTGTCCCCACCTGTCCCCACCTATAGATTGCTCTGTGTTATGTCCGTTCTGTTCTCACCTGTAGTCTGCACTATGTTATGTCTGCTCTGTTATCACCTGAAGTCTGTTTTATCTATGGAGAGCGTGGAGACTGTTCTATTTCTGTCTGCTCTTCTCTCACTTAAAGCCTGTTCTATGTTATCTCCACTCCATTTCCACCTGAGGTCTGTTCTACTTTATGTCTGCTCCGTTCTTACCTTAAGTCTGTTCTGTGTTATGTCTACTCTGTCCTTGCCTGGGGTGTGTTCTATTCATGTCTGGCTCTGAAGTCTGTTCAGTGTTATGGTTGATCTGATCTCGCGTGTTGTCTGTTCTTTGATATGTCTGCCGAATGACATGTCTTTATGGAGTGTGTTCTATTTTGTGTATGCCCTGTTCTTACTTGAAGTCTGTTCTGTGATTATGATGTCTGCTGTGTTCTCGCCTGATAAAATCTCTGAAACAAATAGACAGACAGACAGACAGAGACAGAGATAGATAGAGAAAGACAGACAGACAGATAGGAAGACAGACAGACAGAGACAGAGATAGATAGAGAAAGACAGACAGACAGATAGGAAGACAGACAGACAGAGACAGAGATAGAGAAAGACAGACAGATAGGAAGACAGACAGACAGAGACAGAGATAGAGAAAGACAGACAGACAGATAGGAAGACAGACAGACAGAGACAGAGATAGATAGAGAAAGACAGACAGACAGATAGGAAGACAGACAGACAGAGACAGAGATAGATAGAGACAGACAGACAGACAGATAGGAAGACAGACAGACAGTGTGAGGTATGACAATACGTTTTCCACGTTGTATACAGACCTTACGTTTTTTCTTCTTTTTTCCTTTCCTGCTTTTCTCAAGTTCTTTTGGCACAGCCACAGAAAACAACGCGTTTATGAGTTTTGGAAGAAAAGGTGTTGCGGGCGTCTTGTTTTTGCTTTCGTTTTAGTTTG
>NC_134886.1:29843378-29848378 GCF_041734735.1 Babylonia areolata | reverse complement strand
TTGGAAGGGATTGGGAGGTGGGGGAGAGGGAGGGAGAGAAGAAGGGAGAGTAGAAAGAGAGAGAGAAAGCGGGGCAGGGAAGAGGGTGAAGGAAGGGGACTATTTGGATTTTGTATTTGTATTTCTTTTTATCACAACAGATTTTTCTCTATGTGAAATTCGGGCTGCTCTCCCCAGGAAGAGTGCGTCGCTACACTACAGCGCCACGCATTTTTTGGTATTTTTTCCTGCGTGCAGTTTTATTTGTTTTTCCTATCGAAGTGGATTTTTCTATAGAATTTTGCCAGGAACAACCCTTTTGTTGCCGTGGGTTCTTTTACATGCACTAAGTGCATGCTGACTTGGCAAAGAGAACGTAGTCAAGAGGGCGAGTTTGGAGTGTGCGGAAGAATAAACGAAACAATCAACGAACCAGATCCAAAGCCCTTTAAACAAAATTTCCAGATCCAAGCTGCCACCGAAAAAAATAAATTAAAAAAAAAAAGTATATAAAAAAAGGTTGCGCGTGACCTGGGAATGCTGGTTGGCGGTGGGGAAGGGTGGGGGAGGGGTGGGGGTGGGTAGAGCTGAACCCCTTCCTCCTTCCCCATACCCTAACCCTCCATACACACACAGAGAAACAGGAAAACCGAAACTATGCGGGGCCCTACAGGAAGAAAGGAAAAGGTAATGACATTAACTAAAGGTATTTCCAATCAACGGTGACCCACTTGCCCAAACATGGAGGGCAGAGGCAGTTGGTTGGGGGTGGGTGGGGTGGGGGTGGGGGGTAAGGGAGATGGGGATGGGGGTTTGGGAGAGGCCCAGGATCTCCATCTAGTCAGTCTGTCTGCCTGCAAAATGACTTCAAACATTCATGAGACAGACTGCCTGCCTGCACACTGACCAAACACACACTTTCCGGTGGGAAGGGGAGTGTGGGGGGGGGGGCAGGATGGGAGGTAGGTAGGGGGACTGGAGTGAAGGGTGGAACGGATGTGGGGGGGGGGGGGGGGGGGGTGAGGGGAGGGGAGATTCCTCTCACCACCATCACCCCCGTGTACCCTTCTCTCCCTCCCCCCCTCCCCTACAACAGAGGCAGTTTTGTCGCTTCTCCACTTGCATATTCTCCCAGGGAGGCGGGCGATTTTGCTAGCAGTGAAAGGCAATCAATAAACCAATCAGTATCCAGTCTCGCTGTGTCCTAATCTCCTCTTTCCACGTGGGACGCGGAATATAAGGAAATTGATCAGCAAAGCAAAGCCCAACAACGTGGTTTCGCACATCGTCGGCAATGAAGGTCCGATCCTCCTCCCTCCCTCCCTCGCTTCCTTCCCTCCTTCTCTGTAACCCTTTGGGGACCACCACCCCCTTCCTTCCCCCCCCCCCCCCCACTCCCCCCTCCCCCTCCCTTTCTTTGGCTATGAGGATAAATCTCAGATATTCAGAGGGAAGTTTCCAGCTTTTCTTCCACTGACCGCCTCACGTCTTGCCCAGAGCCGTCATTGTCTGCTGCCTGTTGCCAAGTGACTGGACCCGGAACCTCAACCCCCCCACCCCCACCCCTACCCCCACCCCACTGCCTCCCCCCCCCCTCCACCCCCCCCCCCCCCTTTGCCCACAAACTCCGGAGACCCCCCCACCTCAACCCCCTCCTCCACCCCCCTCCCCCAGCCTCCTCCACGTCACGAGGAGTCGATAACTCTTGCGGACTCTATCCAAGGGAAAGCATTTGCTTTGGCGCCCGATGCAAATTTGGCGAAAGGCTGCGGGCCGCGGGACAGTCCCCCGGGTGGAGTTCGGCGACGGCGGGAAAGAAGCGGACGGGGGGCTCTTTAAGTCGGCGGTAATGAAGCCGTACTCAAAGGGACAGTTTAGGGGGGCAGGGAATGGGGGAAGGGGGTGGGGGGCGGAGGCACCGGGGGGTGTGGGGTGGGTGTGGGAGGGGTGCTATGACCTAGGGGGGCCAGCAGGCAGGCCTGCTACCGTCTGTCTCAGTGCCCAGGAAGTTTTGCACACACACCGTGAGGAGGCTGTGGACACGGCGCTTGGAGAAGTCGGGGAGGTGGGGGAGGGGGGGGGGGCGGGATCCACTATAACACGTGTTTTGTTTTTGTTTTTTAATAATTATTATTTATTTATGTATTTATTTATTTATTTATTCATTTATTTGTGTACGCTTATAGTTGACTTCATCAAGTTTTTGCGCCTTATACATATTATTAGTAGTAGTAGCTCTTTTTTATGTATTTATCTATTATTTATTCACCCCTTTTTTTTCTTTTCTTTTTTTCTCAAGGCCTGACTAAGCGCGTTGGGTTACGCTGCTGGTCAGGCATCTGCTTGGCAGATGTGGTGTAGCGTATATGGATTTGTCCGAACGCAGTGACGCCTCCTTGACATACTGAAACTGAAACTGAAACTGGGAGGTTGTGTTGATAATAATAACGCTGCTGTCATGAAACTTAGTCTCCGTCAAAGCTTGGACGCTGGTTCTCTTTGACAAAATTAATCAGTAGTCATACAGCTGTTGTACTACTGGACACACACACTCTCTGTCTGTCTGTCTGTCTGTCTGTCTGTCTCTTTCTCTCTGACAAAACAGCAGGCACTCACCACCATCTTACTACTGCACACACACACACACACACACACACACATACACACACACACACACACACACACACACACACACACATATATATATATATATATATATATATATATATATATATATATATATATATACATATACATATGATTATATATATACACACACACAAACACACACACGCCGCAAAAACATTCTAAATGCAAAATTCAGAGGCGTTGTTGCATAACTGTGGTTGAACGTTGCACTTCAACTTATTGACAAAAAAAAAGTATGTCAGAAATCAAAGTATATGAAGAAGAAAAGTTTGCTGGGTTTTTGTGTGAAATATCTTCAGTATGATTGATTCGTTGTTGTTGTTTTTTATTATCTGAAGCGGGTCACACACACACACACACACACACACACACACACACACACACACACACACACACGATTTCAGAATAGGGGCAACAGAGGCTTTTTGTGACGGGCAGATTGAAGAAGTCTCAGAGGAATGAAATAATAACTTCTGTCACTGCCCACTCCCCCCCCTTCCCCACCCCACCCTCCCTGCCTTTCCTCCCTTTCTTTCTTTCTTTCCGCACAGAGATCAAACATCCAGTCAGTCGATATCTGTTATTGCTCCACTTGTGTGCTTCGCTGTGTTTTCGTCCTGCCTCTGATGTCCCGCTCTCTTTCTTTCTTTTAATATTAGGGACAGGTCGATTCAATATCTGGATAAACTTCGTTTGTCGTTTTGTGCTTCTCTCATTTTGTTTTGCTGCTGTTGTTGTTGTTTTTTTATTTGGATTTGGATGTTGTCTGTTCTTTTATTGCTCACAAAAAATGTATTCTTTTATGGGTATCTTGATATTTGCAATAATTCTTAACAGCATAAATGGAATATCTTAAGTGTAAGTGTGAATAAAAAAAAAAAAAACAACGTTATAATAAGATGAGAGATCGGTAAAGGCCTTGGACAAAATCTTATCAACTCACTTTCAGAATACAAACACTTCAATGATAAATTGTTTCATTATTTTATCATAGTTCTTTTGAAATCTCCTCAAATTCATGCGGTACTGTTCGAGAAAATAAAAGCTATCGGGAAAGTAAAAATTATTCGCCACTGATGTCAAACATGGTTATATACTTACTGCCGGTTTGTAAATATTTGCGTCTCCGCGAGTGTTTGAAGACTGTATTGTCAATCCGTCTCGTCAGCATTGTTTGGTTTCTCTTCAGGTTTCCTAGCTAGCTCTCTCTCTCTCTCTCTCTCTCTCTCTCTCCCGTGGGTGGGTTGGTGAGGGTGTTTGCTTGGTTGGTTGATTGTTGGTTGGGGACATTTTTCATGCAAACACGAAGACTGCTATATGCAGAAAAGAAATGTTTTACCTGCAGATGATTCAATAGTTTAATGTTGCATTCACATTGAACCTTGTGTAATGCCAGCAGAACCTCTCAGGGGGTGAAATCATTTTCACGGTTTTCGATATCCCCATGCTGAGAAACAGAGATGCTTGAAAGGAACACGTATACTGCATCCTTCTGTTCTTCAGGAAGATCCCTGTGCCGCTACAGTTGGTCAAAGGCTTTAGAAATATCAAAACCAACAGATCGTGTTGTGCTCAGTTGTTGCAGAATTTCAAAACAGAAAAAGGCTCCTGTGAACTGAATACAGCTCTGAATAATTTAACGGTTATGTCAGCTGACGAAAAACCAGCAAACGTGAATGCTGATCATAATGAATAGTTTTTCTCCTAGAATACTGATTGTGATTAATTAATCGGTATTTATTGAAAACGCTTTTATGACAATTATAAAGACTAGAACTGACTAACCAACAGATCACAATCCGTCATTTATTGATATGCATGAAAGAAGAACAAGGAGGAAAAGAAGGAAGAATGTGTGTAGATCTTTCTTTCTACTGATATTTGGCTTAAATCGGTTTAATCTCATCCCATTTTCTTGTCTTACTATTATTTTACTGAATCACATTTGAATTGAAGTCGAGACACTCAACAGAAACGGTTATGTCAGTTCGGTTGGTTGGTTTGTCTTGTTTCATCTTATCCAATCTTGATATGTTGCTGAATGGTTGTTGTTTTTTCTTTAAATCGAAGTCCAGACATTCAACAGAGGCGGTTTTTTGTTGTTTATTTTGTTTTGGTGTGTATGTGTGTGTGTGTGTGTTTGTGTGTGTGTGTGTGTGTGTGTGTGTGTGTGTGTGTGTGTGTGTGTGTGTGTGTACGCGTGTTTGCTTGTTTTTCTTTAAATCGAAGTCCAGACATTCAACAGAGGCGGTTTTTTGTTGTTTGTTTTGTTTTGGTGTGTGTGTGTGTGTGTGTGTGTGTGTGTGTGTGTGTGTGTGTGTGTGTGTGTGTGTGTGTGTGTGTGTGTGTGTGTGTGTGTGTGTGTGTGTGTG
>NC_134886.1:29835878-29838378 GCF_041734735.1 Babylonia areolata | reverse complement strand
ATGCTTGACACCACATTGCTTGACACCAGTGAATGCCACTATGACTGTCGTACATCGGTCATGACATCCGCACACGCAAGGATCTATCAAACTGATGACCCCGTCCGTACCTTTGCACAGAAAGCCTGGAGGACATTTCAGTGACTTGCTGTATTTTCAGTGAGGGTTACAGAGGAAGCTTCCGTGATAACATTGGTTGTATGCAAGTACAGACGGAAATTACCAAACCAAATTTGGAGCCAGTGGAGACAGCGAGCGAGCGAGCAAGCGAGAGAGAGAGAGAGAGAGAGAGAGAGAGATATGGTTTATTCAATTAAGGCCATTGCCCCATATGAACTAATAATAACAGTTTTACATGTCTTATTGCAATTGGTAATATAAACAACACAACGTCTTTCACAACATATTATCAGTGAATCTAAGAAATAAGTGTCAGAGAGAGAGAGACAAAGGGAGGGGGAGAGAGAGACGGAGAGAGAGAGGGGGGTGAGAGAGGAACCTTCATTGTAAATACAAGCGGGAAAATGAGAGTTGATGGGGATTTCATTGTTTATAAGAAAGAAATGTCACTCTACCATGGTCATGACACATTTTCACACTCCTCTTCACACACACACACACACACACACACACACACACACACACACATACACACACACACACAAAGAGCTTCCTCGGCCAGACCGAATCCTTTCCATGCCCCTAAATAGTGGGCGTATACCACGGAAAGCTTCAGAATGGAAACTAGGGACAGAAAATGCAAGGAGTGAGGCAATAATGTTTTTCATTTATTTACTTATTTTTAATATTGTTCTTTTTTTTCTGAGCCGTCGCGAGACGTAAAATGTATATATACACACGTATAATTACCCTCCCTACGTCGGCGATTTCTTTCAAAACTATTTCTCAAACACCACCCGATACACCAACCGCAGCATGTTAAAACACCCGTAATGACCGTGCACCCCGCTGCAAGCCTGCCATGGCCTCGGGGACCGGGTACCCCACCCCTGCTGGGCCAGGACACTGAGAGAGGTAGGTGTCAGTCTCCCAGGGAGCCAGTGGCTGTAAGGAAGCTGCCGCGTGCTTGTGTTCTCCCTCCGGGGTGGAGGGGGAGGGTGGGGAGGGGGAGAGCTGGAGGGAGTGGGGAACTGGGACGGTGGTGAGGGTGGAGGTGGGGGGGTTGTCATTGTGCACGTTGCTAGGTCACGGCCGTGTCGTCATAAACATTATCATAGGTGTCTTTGTACGGAGGGAGGGTTTTGGCCCTGTGGCTATAGCTACCACGTTCCTGTCACTTTTGACATTCTGCGCATGCCATAGGCGGGTTTGGTGGGCGGAAGGAGGCGGGCGAGGGGTGAGGGGGAGGGGGCATGGGGGGGGGGATGATGTGGGCAGGTGCGGACTGGAGAGAGTGGGAGGGAGAGGGGGGTGCCAGAGAAAAAAGAGAGAAAGAGATAGAGACAAGGACAGAACGACAGAGAGGGAGAGTGACACATTGAGAAATAGACCACAAGTCATGTGTCTGGAATGGGGGGGGGGATGTGTGGATGGATGCGCGTGTGTGTGTGCTTGCACGCTCTTGCTTACAAGTAACAGAGAGAGAGAGAGAGAGACATAGTGAGATAGAGAGAAACAGACAGACATACAGACAGACAGAAAGACACAGACAGACAGAGAAGGATGGAGAGTTCTGAAGAGGGATGGGGAAGGAGGCATGAAATGTCCAGGCACGTGATTCCATTGACTGGTGCGCGTGAAACCCCATACAGTCTCCCTCCCAAGCCACACTTGGACAGCCACGCTTCAAGCCTGCTGTCAGCGTGTAATCCCCTAAAGGCTTCAGTCAACAAGCCATGGTAAATTGAAGGTGCTGGATTTGCAGTCGGCTACGTAATTGAGGGGTACTACTCTTCTCATGCGCTTTCCAAAACTGGAAATATTTGACACCCTGTGGCAGGGTGGCCCAGGTGTCTGAGGCTCCTGGTTTCGGAAGCGAAAATTTTTCCATGTAACAGAACACATACACACACACGTTTCAAGTTTCAAGTTTTAATTATCCTTTCACTCCTATTGCAGTATGAAGGATTACTGCGAAATAATGTTTTCATGCCCAGAACAAACATTTCCAAATACACAAAAATGTCACATGAAAGTTGAGAAAACACAAATGTCTTTTAACTCCAAAAGAGTAGCTAGGCAACATTTGCAAATCTGATCATTTTACTAACAGCTAGAATGATTTTTTTTTTGCCTCCTTTGAGCATATTACAAAAATTAAAAACTGATTTTAAGACAAATATTTCTTAAGAACATACCTGTTTCGTATCTGATCATAATTGGGATATTCCATTATAAAATGAAACTCATCCCCAATCACAGACATGTTACAAACCTTACAAAAGCCGTAACTCTCGTGGTATGCCTTTGTGTCTCCCTGTTTCTATTTCCAGCTTATGATTACTACTTCGAAATCCAACCTGCACACCTCACACACACA
>NC_134886.1:29823378-29833378 GCF_041734735.1 Babylonia areolata | reverse complement strand
CACACACACACACACACACACACACACACACCACACACACACACACACATACACACACACACACACACCACGCAAAACATGGGCTCTTACTCAACAAAACTTGGGCATATACTTATATGAGGCATTGAAGAGACTTCGAATCGTTATTTTGTGAACTGTGTTGTTGAGTATTGTATTAGCTACTTTTGGTTGATTTGTGATGTTGGTTTATCGTGTCAAGTCATTTTCTCTATTTATTTTCTTGTATGACCCCCTTCAGTAAGGGGCTTTGGCCTTAATCTGAATAAAAGATCGTTATCGTTATCGTTGTGTGTGTGTGTGTGTGTGTGTGTGTGTGTGTGTGTGTGTGTGTGTGTGTGTGTGTGTGTGTGTGTGTGTGTGTGTGTGTGTGTGTGTGCTCCTCCCCCATATCTCTCTCTGTATCCCCCGCATCTCTCTGTACCTCTTCCCATTAATCGTGCAAGGTGCTAAACGCTGTCTCAAGTGACCTCTCTTTTTGCTTTTTTTTTTTTTTAATTAAGTGTATTTTCCCCTTTGATATGATATGTCTCTTTTAAAAAAATCAAGTTATGTTGCTTTATCAAACGCCTCTGTATTTTCATGATATACAAGTTTATGGATAGTTTCGAGGTAGTAGTGTTAGATGGTAAGGAGTTACATATCTCTGTTGAGAACTGTGTTTGTTTTTTGTTGAGAGTTTCAGTGACTATAACTTATCTTTGTGTTTTTGTGGATTCTCTGTGACTACAACTTTTCATTGTCAGACTCTGAAACACGTTTCCAGGCCAGACAAACAAAACATCATTGGTTAACCTTCGGAACAGAAATGTTCAGACTCCTTGAATATGTTCGTCTCTGGAAGCTATGCATACATGGTTATGACAAAATTATTTGGATCAGAAGGAGAATTAGTGTTCCCTGTAGATTGTCCACGAAACATTTAAACAAGCATATTTCCGTTCTCTCTCCCCCCCCCCCCCCCCCCCCCCGTGTGTGTGTGTGTGTGTGTGTGTGTTTTAAACATTTTGTCATTCTTAACACTGTCAATTCATTATTGACCAGTCAATGAATTTCCTGCATCTGGCTTCCTGTACGGTTCAGGTTAAATATTAACGGAAAAAGCAATAGCTTCCTCCAGGAATATTCTGTCCATTGCTTTATATAGATGCTAATGCTTCTGAAGAAGGCCTGGAGCCAAAAACTCTCTCTCTCTCTCTCTCTCTCTCTCTCTCTATATATATATATATATATATATATATATATATATATATATATATATATATATATGTGTGTGTGTGTGTGTGTGTGTGTGTGTGTGTGTGTGTGTGTGTGTGTGTGTGTGTGTGTGTGTGTGTGTGTGCCTGTGTCAAGTCAAGTCAACATTTTTATTTCGAGATGGTAACTGAATAAGCAACAACTGGTGTGTTTTTTTACATCAAGCCATCTAGACAATAAAAAATAAACAAAACAAATATAAATATAGATAAGAAAGAAAAGAAGAAAAAAAGAGGAGAAACATAGAAGGGAAAAAAAGAAAAGAAAAAAGATACATATAAGAATTGCGCGATAATGAAATACACAGTGTGTGTGTGTGTGTGTGTGTGTGTGTGTGTGTGTGTGTGTGTGTGTGTGTGTGTGTGTGTGTGTGTGTGTGTGTGTGTGTGTGTGTGTGTGTGTTTCGTAGTTCGTAGAACATGATAAATTAGAAAAGAAAAAAAAAGATTCCAGAATCTATAGCTTTTTCCTGTGGAGGGCCGGGTCAGCATTAATCAGAGTGGCATCCCTCCCTCATTCAGGTAGCAGGGAGTATTGCCTTCCTGGAGACATCTGACGAGCCCCGGCCTGCAGATGAAGCACGGGTTATGCCAGGCGTGACAAATCGTCCCTCTCTATTACCAGGCTTCCACTGGGGCCCAGGTTGGCGGCTTTGATGTGCTGGATATTGATGCTGCTCCTGACAGTGCGCTTGTTTGATCGGACTTGTTTTCGCGTCCTCCTTTTTCTCTCTGTGCGTGTGTGTGTGTGTGTGTGTGTGTGTGTGTGTGTGTGTGTGTGTGTGTGTGTGTGTGTGTGTGTGTGTGTGTGTGTGTGTGTATGCCTCTTTTTATGTGTATGTGTATATATGTATATGTTCATATATATATATATATATATATATATATATATATATATATATATATATATGTGTGTGTGTGTGTGTGTGTGTGTGTGTGTGTGTGTGTGTGTGTGTGTGTGTGTGTGTGTGTGTGTGTGCCTCTTTCCATGTGTATGTGTATATATGTGTATGTTCATATATATATATATATATATATATATATATATATATATATATATATATATATATAAATATATATATATAATATATATATATATATATGTCTGTGTGTGTGTGTGTGTGTGTGTGTGTGTGTGTGTGTGTGTGTGTGTATGTGTGTGTGTGATGTGTGTGTGTGTGTGGATGTGCGTGTAAGAAAGAGACAGAGAAAAAGAGACCATGTGTGTGTGTGTGTGTGTGTGTGTGTGTGTGTGTGCGTCCGTGTGTATGTGTGTGCATTTGAGAGAGAGAGAGTGAGTGTGTGTGTGTGCGCGCGCGCGCGCGCGTGCGCGTGAAACAGGTTGAGAGACAGACAGACACAGACACAGACAGACAGGGACAGACAGAGAAACAGAGACACAGAGAGAGAGACAGCAGACAGACAGACACAGAGAGACAGACAGGCAGACAGGGACAGATAGAGAAACAGAGACACAGAGAGACATACAGACACAGACACAGACAGACAGACAGACAGACACAGACAGACAGACAGGGACAGATAGAGAAACAGAGACACAGAGAGACAAACAGACACAAACACAGACAGACACACACAGAGACACACGGACAGACAGGGACAGACAGAGAAACAGAGACACAGAGAGAGACAGACACACAGACAGACAGGAACAGACAGAGGCACAGAGAGAGACAGACAGACAGCAGACTCACGGTAGGTGCAGCCCTGGTCGTTCTGCTTCATCCAGCCGTTGCAGCACTTGTACTTGGTGACAGCCTGCTGTCTGTACTGGTTCCTGTAGGTAGTGTAGTAGTGGGTCCTGAAACACACGACACGGGAAACAAATCATTCACTGAAACTGCCACGCTGTGGTTGAGCGACTCCCATGTGGAGTGATGGCCTACAGGTAACGCGTCCGCCTAGGAAGCGAGAGAATCTGAGCGCGCTGGTTCGAATCACGGCTCAGCCACCGATATTTTCTCCACCTCCACTAGACCTTGAGTGGTGGTCTGGACGCTAGTCATTTGGATGAGACGATAAACCGAGGTCCCGTGTGCAGCATGCACTTAGCGCACGTAAAAGTTGTTGTTTTTTTTAGGGGTGTGGTGGGGGGTTAAACGGTATCTGCATAGGACTGACAAAAACCAACATGCACTGGATCAGATATTTCCAGGGGCACATTGCTGAACAAGTGGTCAAACTTCGTTAAAAATCATATGCAAACGTCATTATACATATATATAGAGAGAGATAGAAAGATGTATATATATATCTACTCTGGGTGTGTGCGTGACGTGTGTGTGTGTGTGTGTGTGTGTGTGTGTGTGTGTGTGTGTGTGTGTGTGTGTGTGTCGCTGTCGCTGTCTGTGTGATAAAAAAAATGTCACTTGATGTGGATGAATATGACTACACTTGTGCCTAATTTTATTGTTCATGTGGCTGTGTTCTTTTCTTTCTCTTTTTTTTATCAGGTTCTACGGGATCTACATTTATGATGTTTTCAGCCCTGATATCATGGCTCTGTGTGGTGGCTGGGCTGTAAGCAACACAGGCAGTGTCACTGAATCGTTTAAGACACTTTTTCACCCCTGTAGGCCTGCTCGTGCTAATTAAATCACACACTCGTGGGTGAGCGAGGGAAAGAATAAATTTTGGATGTGATGACGCATTTGTTTGACACATCAGTCGCTCTGGATCAAGTGCGGAGCTAAAATGTGGCTTTCATTCAGTAAAACAGCGTTATACGTTTCCATGTCATCTGTGCGTTTCAACCAGGTTCATGCCTCTCTTTAAAAAAAATACCCCACCGGAGAAATACATATCAAAGTGTGGATGAAAGAACAACGAGCACAGCAATAAGACAAATACACTATTTTTTATGACCATCGTCTGTCATGTTATATCATTCAGAGTTCAGATCTCAGAAGAAAGCACGATAGCTGAGTCTGAGCTGAGTCCAGTTTGTAATTCCACGTTGATAATGGAGTTAGAAATCAGTAGTCACTGACCAAACTTTGTGAATAAAAGAAAAACAAACAAAGAATGAAATGAACGGGACGAGAGAATCACACTGAAAGGTTGGGAAACCCAATGAACGATGATCTTTGTAGTTGCATTTCTTGTGAAGAGAGAGACAGAGAGAGAGGGAATGAGAGAGAGTGTATGTGTGCGTGTGTGTGTGCGTGGTGTGTGTGTGTGGGGGGGGGGGTAGATGTGCAATGCGGTTTGATGACTGAAATGGAGAGGCACGTAAATTTCAGTAATCTGTATATTTGTATATAGCTATTTCCATTTGGTGCCTTTTAATTTATCTTTTTATTTTCTATTCATTTTATTCATTTTACTTGTTTGTTGTTTTCTTCTTATGTTGGACATGTGCTGCTGCCAAAAAGAACATCTCTGTACCAAAGTATAGACAATAAAGTTTGTGTATTGTATTGTATTGTGTATTGTGTATTGGTGTGTTCAGCGTGAAACAACCTAAACAACTCATCCTTTATAACGACCAAGCAGACAGGGCAGCAAAAAGGGGAGCAAAGAATCATACATATAGTATAAAAGTATATTGCCCATTGTCATACAAGGAAATAAGCAATATACTAGAAAGATACTTTTATAGGTGCTTGAATTCAAGTCTAAAACCTCATCAGTTGACTCTCTCAGACTTTGGTCCGATTCGCAGACCAATTCTGAGTTTAGCTCTCAGACTATTATCAAATTCATTACTGACCAAGTATATACGGATCAAGTGCATATGCTTTAGTAACCTGACAATTAAGCATATAATTTTTGACTGTAGCTTGATGAAGCCTTATGTACACGAAAGTGTGTCTTCACAAGTGACTGAGAACGTTGATGTTTTTGAAATTTTGCATTCGCTTGTCAGTTTAACGACTTCTCTTTTACGAAGTCCTTTAAGTAATTTCCTGTAATCGTATTTAGAAATTTTTTTCAAACTTCACCCTCATTTCAGCCTATTTGCCGAGTTTCCCCTAACCCTCCATTCATTCACATCTCCCACACCTTCAAACCGATAATACTCAAATGTATTCATAAATACTTTAACAAAATGTCTTCAATCACCGATATGTGTGACAGGACATTAAACAAAATTCCTCCTCCTCATACTGAATAAACAACAATAAACACCCTCAATTCTGAAAAAAACAAAATTAAATACAATCGAACAAACTGAGCCACATCAAGGCTTTGCTTTCATGACAGCACTGTGAACAATCAAAACTCTACAACCTTATCAGATGACCTGCGAGAATGCTTACATATAACAGTGATATTCGATCACCATCGAGGGCACAGAAATCTGACAAACCACCATTGCAGTATTCGTACAGTAGACCAGCTGAACGAATTATGTAAAGTGATGGAGGTTGAGCGAAATTTGCTGAATAACAGTACCGGCTGACCACGAATTCATAATTTGAATTGCAGCTTTGTCACTTAGAATTGAGAGGATAGCATCTCTGAAACAGCCGTGATCAGAGTATTGGCAGCCAGAGTGTCCTGTTAAACGTTTTGTTCTGTTTTTGTTTCGATTGCTCTACGTTTCAAATCGAATATGCCTTTTCTTTCCATTCGCTTTGGAAACAATTCCGTTTGAGACTGAAACCTAAGACTATTCCTTCCTAAGTAGTGTCTTGTCTGCTTGGCCACTACGCCAAAACTACATGCAGTAGGGATTTGATATTATAATTATAAACATCAGGATGGATGGAAAGCATGAGAATTATCTTCTCACTTCAATGTATATTTGTTGCGAAACTAATCTTACCCAAAAGAATTATGACCAAGGGATATGTTGGGTCATAGAATAGCAGAGGAAAGAGAAGAGTGAGTGTGTCTATCTTAATAACTTGGTGAAGGGGAGACCCAAAGTACCAACAAGATCGCCGGGCGGAACAATCTGACGGGGCTGTAACTTCGGTCCAGTTCACCGCCGGAGAGCGCGAAACAAGGGAGGTAGGCCGTGATAGATTAACCACACAGGTGAGCTCACCAACACAACACCTTGGGCGGGTATCGAGGCAACACGTTCGTATCCCACGCTCCTTTCCCACCGGCTCCCATTGTGTGCACTCGCTCACATGAAGTGCACTGTATACCACCCACAGTCTGGCTTACATCACCGTCTCCACTCTCTTCAAGATCCGCATTAACCAGCGGCCCACGAGCTGCACTTAAAGAGTTGTGCAAGAGGGTTGTAGAAATAACAGTCGTACCTGCACCCAAGTTGGTGAAAGCGGCAGCGGTAATTAGTGTATAGATGTGGTGTGAGGAGGGCATTAACAATAGAGGCTGACTGGTATTGAAGCAAGCAAAAGAGGGGGTGGGGTGGGGGGGGGGGGGGTGGAGGAGTACCAACAACAGTGGTTGTTGTAGTACAAGTAGCACCATCGGTAGCACTAACAGCAGCGGCAACTATGGTGGTGGTAGCGGTAGAACTATTGCTAATAGAAGCAGCAGTGGTAGAATATTATATATATATATATATATATATATATATATATATATATATATATATATATATATATATATCAACTCACTATATTCAAAGGCACACAAAACTACGTGTTATTCTCTCTCTCTCTCTCTCTCTCTCTCTCTCTCTCTCTCTCTCTCTCTCTCTCTCTCTCTCTCTCTCCCGCTTCAGAATTTCTGCTAACAGTGAACGGTCCTTCATCCCACCCCCGAAAACGGAGTATGACTGCCTACACGACGGGGATAAAAACGTTCAAACATGAACGTGGGAGTCGCACCCCATTACTGAAGAAGACGGAGAAGACTTAACGGTCCGCTCAAACATTTTTGCTTTATCTCTATACAGACCATTTAAAAGGCGTAGCGTTTATGTAACATAACCTTTCCTTTGTGTCGAAATGTGACTTCTGTCATTTTATGTGTACCCCCTTCCAAGCGGCTTTGCGATATAAAACGTCCACGTCTACATCAACATCTCTCCCCACTAGCCCGGTTCGTGCTCTATCTGTCTCTGTCTCTCCCCATCCCCCTGTCTCTCTGTGTATGTTTATTGTGAAAACAGACAGATAAATACAGAGACAGGGAAAGGCAGACAGACAGACATAGAGAGAGAGACAGAGACAGACGCAGATGATTCATTCATTAAGACCATAGCCCTATAATAATGAGAGGCGATAACAAGAGACGCAGATATCACCGTAACTGGCAACAAGCATTCAATACTGTTTACACACTTCAACTATAGAAATTAGGAAAATACTATTTCTCTTAACAGAGAGAGAGGTGTGGGGGGCGGGGGTAGAGAGACAGACAGACAGAGACAGAGAGACAGAAACAGAGACAGAGAGAGATAAATCATGTGATGAAATGGAAAAGAAAGCAAGAAAGGTACAGCAATGACTAGCGTGGTTGGGGAGAACAGTGGTGGTTCTGCTGCTGCACCCGGTACCAGCAGCACGTGATTCCAGGCCACAGCCACACAGACAGCAAACATCCAACACGTGAATTCAAACCACAGCGACACAGACAACAAACATCCAACACGTGAATCCAGGCCACAGCAACACAGACAACAAACATCCAACACGTGAATCCAGCCCACAGCGACACAGACAGCAAACATCCAACACGTGAACCCAGGCCACAGCGACACAGACAACAAACATCCAACACGTGAATCCAGGCAACAGCGACACAGACAACAAACATCCAACACGTGAACCCAGGCCACAGCCACACAGACAACAAACATCCAACACGTGAATCCAGGCCACAGCCACACAGACAACAAACATCCAACACGTGAATTCAAGCCTCAGCGACACAGACAACAAACATCCAACACGTGAATCCAGGCCACAGCGACACAGACAACAAACATCCAACACGTGGATCCAGCCCACAGCCACACAGACAACAAACATCCAACACGTGAATCCAGGCCACAGCGACACAGACAACAAACATCCAACACGTGAATCCAGCCCACAGCGACACAGACAACAAACATCCAACACGTGAACCCAGGACACAGCGACACAGACAACAAACATCCAACACGTGAATCCAGGCCACAACGACACAGACAACAAACATCCAACACGTGGATCCAGGCCACAGCCACACAGACAACAAACATCCAACACGTGAATCCAGGCCACAGCGACACAGACAACAAACACCCAACACGTGAATCCAGCCCACAGCGACACAGACAACAAACATCCAACACGTGAACCCAGGCCACAGCCACACAGACAACAAACATCCAACACGTGAATCCAGGCCACAGCCACACAGACAACAAACATCCAACACGTGAATCCAGGCCACAGCGACACAGACAACAAACATCCAACACGTGAATCCAAACCACAGCGACACGGACAACAAACAGCCAACACGTGAATCCAGCCCACAGCGACACAGACAACAAACACCCAACACGTGAATCCAGGCCACAGCGACACAGACAACAAACATCCAACACGTGAATCCAGGCCACAGCAACACAGACAACAAACATCCAACACGTGAATCCAGGCCACAGCGACAAAGACAACAAACATCCAACACGTGAATCCAGCCCACAGCGACACAGACAACAAACATCCAACACGTGAATCCAGGCCACAGCGACACAGACAACAAACATCCAACACGTGAATCCAGGCCACAGCGACACAGACAACAAACATCCAACACGTGAATCCAGGCCACAGCGACACAGACAACAAACATCCACGCCAGGCTGACAACGAGTGAAGTCCCTGACCCACCCACCCCTTTCCTCCAGACCACCCTCTCCCCCCCCTTCCCTGGCGTAACGAATCGGACGTGTGTGGAACATAGGACGTCCGCTAATGACATGCACATGTTAATTGGCTGCTGAGAGGGGTGTGGTGGGGGTAGGGGGTGGGGGGACAGAGAGAGAAGTAGGGAGTTGGAAAGGGAGGAGGATGGACGGTAAGGGTTGACCTTTCCTTTGAAGTCAGTTCACCTTGTTCGGCACGTGAGGTCATGGCGCGTGATGACCTTGCTGTAATGACGGCGTGAAGTCAGTGACCTCAGAGAGGGAGACAGACATAGAGAGAGAGGGGGAGAGAGACAGACAGACAGACAGAGAGATATGGACAGAGAGAGAGGGAGAGGAAGACAGACAGAGAGATAGGGACACAGAGAGAGAGAGGTAGAGAGACAGAGAGTTAGGGACAGAGAGACAGACAGACAGAGAGATAGGGACACAGAGAGAGACAGACAGACAGAAAGATAGGGACACATAGAGAGAGAGAGGTAGAGAGACAGACAGACAGAGAGATGTGGACACAGAGAGAGAGAGAGAGAGAGGGAGAGAGAGAGCGATTTTCAACTGGAATAACCATACAATGCGAAAAGGAATGGGGGGCGCGGGGGAGGCAAGGGGGTGGGGGGGACGTTTCGAGGGGGGCCGGGGGTTGTCAGCCTATTCAGCGGGTAAGACAGGAAGAGCGGCCGTGGGAGATGTGATGCAGAACCTAATCTCTTCATCCACCCATTACCAACACTGATCCCCCTTCGGCTGGGGCATGGGATTAAAAAAACATCTGACAAATCCCCGGTTCTCTAACGAACAAACATTTCTGATTCTTATCAAAATCCAAACGCTGTTGTTTTTCTCCTGGTTTCCAAACGCAGAATGCCCTTCGATATTTGTGATACGTGGCCTGTCTTGCTCGCCGCGAGGCAAT
>NC_134886.1:29808378-29813378 GCF_041734735.1 Babylonia areolata | reverse complement strand
GTCCCCCCCTCTCTCCCACCTCCCCCGCATCTTTCATTTTCTGGGGGTTGTCTTTCATTAAAAAGCAATGAGAGAGAGTGAGAGAGAGGGGGGGATGGAGTGAGAGGGAGAGAAAGGGAGGTGGAGAGAGAGGGGGGTGGGAGAGAGAGGGGGAAAGAGAGGTGGGGGAGAGAGAGAGGGAGAGAGAGAGGGAGCGGAAAAAGAGAGGGAGAGAGAGAAAGAGAGGGAAGAGAGAGGGAGAGGAGGGAGGGAAGAGAGAGGGAGAGAGAGGGAGAGGGAAGAGAGAGGGAGAGGGAGAGAGAGAGGAAGAGGGAAGAGAGAGAGAGAGTGTGTGTGTGTGTGTGTGCCAGTGTATGTGTGATTGCGTGCGTGCGTGCGTGCATGTGTGTGTGTGTGTATCTGTCTGTGTCTGTATGTGTGTCTGTATGTGTGTGTACGTGAACAGCCACCACAATCAACTGTGGGGAAAAACCCAAGGGCTATCCCTAAACCACACTACCCCTTTGTTCCCACCCCTATTAAAAAAAAAAAAAAAAAAGAAAAGACATTAAACAAAAATTCCTCCTCCTTTTTTTTCAAGTACATACATTACAAAAAAGAAGAAAAGAAAGAAGAAGAAAAGAACGGTTCTTAGATCAACTCTGAAAAGTAAACAGCGACTCTAGAATGATGTGAAAGACACCGGGAGCCTTTGCCCCAATACAATACAATACAATACAATGCAAAGGCTTGAACTAAACTTTTCACCGACAGACAATATCTAGTGCCAAAGGTGCTCACCACACGAGTCTCACATTATAGGTGGTACACAGGCCTGACCCGGCAGAGCAGTGACAACACTACACAGGCAATGAATGAGTGATTGCTGGGGCTGAGGCGACTCAGACTGATAGGATGGGCCTTGGCCCCGCTTTGAGAGGTTGAAATTTTTTTTTTAATACGGAGGGAGGGGTGGGGGGAGTCTTGCATTCACTTCTTTGTTCAGCTGGCAGCCAGTGGAGAGGGGGAGGGTGGTGGGGGAGATGTCGGGGAGGGGGAACAGAGAAGAGAGAAATAGTGTTGAAATTGAGGAGCGGTGTGACTCTTGTAGAAAGGTTGAGGTGTTTTGAGAAATTGTGTGTGTGTGTGTGTGTGTGTGTGTGTGTCTGTCTGTCTGTCTCTGTCTGTGTGTGCGCGCGCGCATGTGTGTGTGTTGTGTTGATGTGTGTGTGTGTGTGTGTATACTTGCGTGTGTATGTGTGTGCGTGCGCGCGCGTATGTTCGTGTGTGTGTGTGTGTGTGTGTGCGCGCGCGTTCGTGTGTGTGTGTGTGTGTGTGCGTATGGTTGTGTATGTGTGTGTGTGTATATATATATATATGTGTGTGTGCGTGCCTGTGTGTGCGTGCACGTATAAACGCAGAAGTAGGGAGAAATTGTCCCAGGTCGTGTCACCTCACTGTCTGTGGTCTGTTGCTGTCATCAGTTGTGGGTGTTATTTCACCATCTTCTCACACTAACACTCTAACGTCCATACATCGCTGCTGTGTGCACATGTCAAATGATCGGTATAAGAGCAAGCCCGGCGCTTCCTTATTTGGGGAAGTGTCTGGGATGTACCTTTTATTTACCTGTGCGCTAGCTGAACTGGTAGCGTAAGCAGCATTGGCTTGAAGTTATGTACCTTGTGTGTGGAGAGAGTTACCACTCTTTACTATTTTGTCCATACATAGCACTCAAAAAAAAAAAACGAGCTCCATCCTCCCCCCTCCCCACCCACCCACCCCACTACCCTTCTACCAAAACCCGACCCCTTTAATAACAGACAATTTTTATCCATCCCCCCCGTCTCGCCACACAGATAGAGCATGGTGGAAGAAAGAATGGCAGGTGTTTAGTAAACAACAGTTTTGTGATAATTCATGTTTTGTTTCTGTCTCAGCTTGTGTACCTTGGCCCCGAGTATGACAAAGGACAACAAACAAAACGTGAGCAGGTAGCAGATGCAGGTGTGTGTGAGGGGTGTGGGGGTAGGGGGTGGGTGAGGGAATGGTGTGTGTGTGAATGTGTGAGTGTGTGTGTGTGTGTGTGTGTGTGTGTGTGTGTGTGTGTGTTCGCGCGCGCGCGCCCGTGTGTGGGAGGGGGATGGGGGTGGGGAGCAAGAGATAATGAGAGAGTGACGGAGGGAGGAGGCATGAGATAGATATATAAAGAAAAAGAAGAGGACAGAACTAAAACCCTTCCTGTGAAACAGTCACGTTTCGTGACACGTTGTCAACGATAACTGTAAAAATCCATGCCGATTTGTGACCTCTGCGGCCCTACATAGACAATTTGATAAGGATGTAATGAAACGAGTGAACCAGTATCGGTTTGGTGTCACGCAAGTAGCAGTTCATGAAAATATGGCGATGCCTCGGAACCAATCACTTTCACATGGAGCACGACGAACAATCGAATCATGGTGATAACATAGCCTCGCTTTTTTACACACGAAAACCAAAAATAAGATTTGTATTTGTATTTCATTTTATCAACACAGATTTCTCTGTGTGAAATTCGGGCTGCTCTCCGCAGGGAGAGTGCGTCGCTACACTACAGCGCCACCCGATTTTTTGGATTTTTTCCTGCGTGCAGTTTTATTTGTTTTTCCTATCGAAGTGGATTTTTCTACAGAATTTTGCCTGGAACAACCCTTTTGTTGTCGTGGGTTCTTTTACGTGCGCTAAGTGCATGTTGTACACAGGACCTCGGTTTATCGTCTCATCCGAATGACTAGCGTCCAGACCACCACTCAAGGTCTTATGGAGGGGGAGAAAATATCTACGGCTGCGCCGTGATTCGAACCAGCGCGCTCAGATTCTCTCGCTTCCTAGGCGGATGCGTTACCTCTAGACCATCACTCCAAAAGATCAAATGAAATAAGAAAATGCGAAATAAGCAAAACATAAAATAAAACCATGGAGAATAAAACGCAATCGCAAAATTCCGGTTTACATTCCAAACGCGACAGTCCAACAGTAAAATACGACATAAAACGATACGAATAACAAATGCAGTATAAATGGAGAAAAAAAAAAGTAAATGAAATAAAACAAGACGAGCTGAAATAAACATAAAACCAGCCATAGGGAAAGGGTATCCGTTTTCACATTTTCCTCCTCTTCTTTTTCTTCTGCCTTCGTGGACTGCAAATCTCACTTTCACTCGTTATCGATGCTTACCTGCCTGACCGACTTATCCCGGCATTCGCTCACCGGCACGCTCTATTTTCAGGTGTTTCGTGTGTGTGTGTCTGTGTGTGTGTGTGTGTGTGTGTGTGTGTCTGTGTCTGTGTGTGTGCACGCGCGCGCGTGTGATATTGAAAAAGCAGAAAAAAACTAAAATGAAATATAGCTCAAAAGTGAGACAAAATAAAATCGTCCAAAAAGTTAATGCATGGTGAGCTGGTTTTATTCGGGTGGAACATCGACATCCAGTCCGGTGATATGGCCAGTGGCGATTTAGCATCCCGGAGTAACGGGTGGGGGGGGGGGGGGTAGGTTGGATGGTTGACCTTTCAAACGTTAACGACTCGTACACCACCAGAACGACAACAATGGTAATAAAGTGGGCGGCGAGAACAACAATGAACAAACGATAGTTTTTTTTGTATACATGAATTCAGCAAACAATTATCTACACTGGGTGTCTCTTAATTGAAACTCAAAACAGTTTGACTCCGAACCCAGCAAACAAAATTGGGATGTTTGTTTTATTTTTATTTATTTATTTATTTATTTTCTTACTTATTCATTCATTCATTCATTCATTCATCTATTCACTCATTTATCGGGTCGTCTTGCTATTGCGCATATTCTTGAAGCTCTATGTGCTTTACCTTAGCACAAAAAGCGTTCACTCAAACACCCCCCCTCCCACTCACACACACACACACACACACACACACACACACACACGTATACACATACTGTTTGAAACATAAGTAAGAGAGGACAATTAAAAGAGATCAAGCCATAAAATGAATCAAGTAATGTATCAGATACTGAAAAGGAAAGTCAAAAACAAGAAATGAAGACACATAACAACAAAAATATAGATAATGTAACACACACACACACACACACACACACACACACACACACACACACACACACACACACAGTCTGTGACAGAACTCACAACAGTTTGACTTCGAACCCAGCACCAACCGAGCTAAACGCCTTTGCGCAGGCACAGAGGAAATGTTCTAGTCCATGAGTCCACCATTACACCCCAACGACATCCTTCGTCTACCCGACCCCCACCCCCCAACGACACATACATCCCTGACAACCCCCCCAGACAAGGTTTTCACAGTGAGACTGTCAGCATGGCCGTCCTTGCCCCTTCCCCTACACTTCAGGGCCCGTCACTTCCGCTCGCACTTGTGCATTACGGGCCCTGACTGCAACTTCCGCTTGTGTGGGCTGGCTTTGAAGTTGCCTCAATAAAGTGCAGCCGCGCACTGCGCTAAGGTCTGGTCGGGCCGGTAAAAAGACGGTTATGGCAGGACAGGGGGTTATGGTGTTTGCACGGGGTTGTCGCCCCACGTGCAGCGAGGTGGTGGTGGTGGTGGTGGTGGGCTGGGCTTCGTCAGCGCGTGCTGTGCTGACCCCGTTCTGGGGGAATGGTGTTTTCACACATATGCTGGCGGAAGTAATGCACAAGCAAAAGCATTGTGCGCAACCTTCCACCCTCTCGCAAGTATAACACACGCGCACGGATGCACACATCCATACACACACGCGCGCACGCACACACACACTCGCGTGTACGCGCGTGCGCAGAGAGAGAGAGAGAGAGAGAAAGAGAGAGAGAACCATTCCTGTTTCTTTTCAGATTCCACACCGGTTTCAGTAATTCTTCCCATCCTCGAGCACAGTCACATAAAAACTAAGTGTATTGTTTTTCCCCAAAATTTGTTTGAGAACCAGTGGTCGAGAAAGATCTCTTTTAGAAAAATTCTTCAGCATAAAATGCT
>NC_134886.1:29780878-29793378 GCF_041734735.1 Babylonia areolata | reverse complement strand
GTTGTGTTTGGTGCTGTTTTCGTTGTTGTTTTTAAAGGAGTGTTATAATTTATTTTTCAGGCTGTTATATTTTCCTTTTACTAACATGGTTGACTACCAGATTTCACTGAAAATATTTTCAACGAATCCTTCCAATATCTTTCTGGTTTCGAATGAAACATGTTGATGATTGTTTTGTTTGTTTGTTTTTTCTTTTTCCTTTTTTTTCCCGCCAGGTTTCCTTGTACATTTGTCTTTTCCTGGCTTCCTGTTTCCACCAAATCACACCGACAGCAATATATTTGAAAAATATGTTTGACGCAGTTCAAACGATGGTGTGATGTTTTTTTTCTTATGTTGTTGTTTTCTTCTTGCGACAATGGTGGTGGTGGTGGTGGTAGTGGTGATGATGATGATGATGATGATGATACTTATACAGCGCCTATCCTCGCTCTAAGCGCTTTACCAATGGTATGTGTGTGTTCATGACAGTGACTGTGCCCTCTTCTCGTCTTTGCTTTTAATATCACCCAGCTAAAGGGGTATTACGGCTGTCATATAGGCCTATAAGAAACAACGTTTCGGAAAATATCTATTACCGATAGCGACGATACGACACACGCGGAATCAGGTGAATCAGACGGGGGTGGGGGGGTGGGGGGAACACCCTGTCTTATCGAGGCACGTGCTTGTGGGCAAACAGCGACAGAATGAAGGAAGAAGAACTGTCAGAGCAGTGTGTTGTCATGCGGTCCAAGGGCGGACAGAGTGCAGCCAGGCGTGTGAACGAGTCTCACGTGCCGGGGCGATACGTCACGACTGTCTCCTTGTGTCTGTGACAACGATGGATTGCGGCTGTATGGTGTTTTTTGAAGCATCGTGTTTTACAACAGTTATTGCGATTGTATGGTATTTTGAAGAAGAAGAAGAAAAAATTTTTTTTTTTAAACCACGATTATAGCGCTTATTGCGATTACGTGGTGTTTTGAGACAACATGTTTTACAGTACTCATTGCGGTTACAAGGTGTTTTGAAACAGCATGTTTTATATAGTATGTTACAGCCAATGCCATATCCAATGATTAAGTGAGTACGTAGGCTTCAAAAAGTTTTGAAGACATTCCAGTTTCACATAAAACTATCAAAGCGCGCTGACTGATCCATAATTATATGCCACGTCCACTTTGCCGAACAAAGAAAAAAGCGGTAGACACTTGACCTTGGAAAACACACACACACACACACACACACACACACACACACACGAAAAACTGCAATGGTCAGACAATGAGACAGCTCATGTGACTGGGAAACAAGCGTCGAGGGAGTAATGCGATTGAAGCTGTGCAGCTGAGGAAACGCGGCATTCAATGTTCTCCAAGAAGCGGTGAAAGGTGACAGAGATGAGCGCATGTCGGACTCAAATACAAATGGAAGCGAGTCAAGGTGAAAGACCCCTATTACCCGGCCTTGTAAAACTATTGTAAAACAAATGAACTGCCCCCCAGTCCCCAAACTCGACGCCTCTCCCCCCCCCCCCCCCCCCACACACACACACACAAAAAGAGAGGGGGGAGGGGGAGGGGGGGCGTGAGATGGGGGCGAAAGACGACTGACCCCCATTACCACCGCCACTGTAACACCAAAGGAAGGGGCACTGGAGAGGTCAGCACTGAACGACCTTGAAAAGGTCACCAACATCGACGGTACGACGAACTTCCGAACGAAGAGCTGGGAAGGGAATGACCTGTGTGAGTGCTGAGGTCCATCAGTAGAGGATGAACCCCCCCAGCACACACCCCGTCATCCCTGCTCCACCTTCCCTCTCCGCCCCCCCCCCCCTGCCCCCATCCGTCCCCCCCCCCCCCCCCGCCCCCCGAACCCCCCCTCCTCTCTCCCCCTCCCCCACCCACACCCTTCCTCACCGCATCTTCTTCCCCTCTACCCAAACTGAATTGAGTCAGAAATGAAAGAGGGGGGCATGAGGAGTGAGTTGGGGGAGAAGGGCGGGGGGTGGGGGTGGTAGGGGCTGGGTAATGTGTGTGTGAGAGAGAGAGTGGGGGGGGAGAGAGGGGGAGAGGGAGAGAGAAAGAGGGAGAGAGAGAGGGGGAAGAGGGAGAGAGAGGGGGAGAGAGGGAAGGAGAGAGAGAGTGGGGAAAGAGAAAGAGGGGGGAGAGGGAGAGAGAGGAGAGGGAGAGAGAAAGAGGGAGAGAGAGGGGGGGAAGAGGGAGAGAGAGTGGGAGAGAGGGAAGGAGAGAGAGAGTGGGGAAAGAGAAAGAGGGGGGAGAGGGAGAGAGAGGAGAGGGAGAGAGAAAGAGGGAGAGAGAGAGAGGGGGGGAGGGAGAGAAAGGGGGAGAGAGGGAAGGAGAGAGAGAGTGAGGAAAGAGAAAGAGGGGGGAGAGGGAGAGAGAGGAGAGGGAGAGAGAAAGAGGGAGAGAGAGAGGGGGAGGGAGAGAAAGGGGGAGAGAGGGAAGGAGAGAGAGAGGGGGGAAAGAGAAAGAGGGGGGAGAGGGAGAGAGAGGAGAGGGGGGAGAGGAGAGGGAGAGAGAGGGGGGTCTGGGGGGGGGAGAGACAAAGTGAAGCACGGTTGAGTGAGAACCAGTTACAGGGAGTGACACAAAGATGATTGCCCGCCGCACACATCCGGAGGCACAAGGATGGGGGAGGGGGGAGGGGAGGGCAAGGGGGGGAGGGGAGGGCAACGGGGGGGGAGGGCAACGGCGGAGGGGGGGGGGCAGGGAGGAAAACACAATTACTGCACACACATAACGCTGAGTGCATTGGTACGGTGAATTCCAGACGGGGGAGAAAAAGTCTTTTAGTTTTATGCCCGCGATTTCACACACACACACACACACACACACACACACACACTAAATAATCGTCAGAATCCAATTTAAGATGAAAGAAGTTATGTTTAAAGCTCTCAACGCTGACCTGACGTAAATCACGTGCGCGCGTTTCTTCAGTGCAGATGTGATTCATCTCCGTTCACCCTTTACGCTACAGTACAATACTGTACAGCACAGTACATTGTTTTAAAGTACAGTAAAGTAAATCAAATCACACACACACACACACACACACACACACACACACACACACACACACACACACACGTGCTGCGCAGTCAAATCATGCACAGTCAAATCACGGAACAGAGGAAGAAAAACATTGTACAACCGCTGTTCCCAATGAAAACAGTCTACAGAAGCAAAGGATACATTATAATTTTCTCTGCCCTTTGACATATTCTTCCCTAATCTAAAACCCTTCAAAAATCAGTCAAAATTATAATTCCAATGTCAAGATCACAACATCAAAGCAAACTACTGATTGTCAAAGTTATATCGAAAATATTTCGAATGTTTATTGTTGTTTTGATCGAAATGGTTTCAGCTGTTTGTTTTGTATTGTTTGTTTGTTTTGTTTCTTGTTTTCTTCTACCATGGTAATCTAAAAGAACAACTTTTGACACGATGGTGTAACCATACAGAAGACAGTCATGGTTGGAACGGGAGAGGGTGGTGGTGGTGATGGTGGTGGTGGTAGAGACAGACACTGTGAATAAAAGAGGAAGGACATGTTCCGCTGTGGGTGTAATGGTTTTGTTGGAAGTAGATATAATATCTCTTCCTCTAAAGACGGGAACGTTTTGATTGAATGCGGATAAGGATGTTTATTTTTTTTCATTTATTGTTAAGACCATGGCCGCTAACGAAAGAATACAATGCACAAAAAGCACAGTATTTGCAGAAAATTAGACTTGCAACAGATCGGAGATGTAATGCCAAGTACAAGAAGTTCAGATTGTTCAGATGCCAGAAGCAGACTTAAACAAAACTGATTGGGACATGCATGTACGTGACATGTTCTGTACTCTCAAATTAGACGAAATAGAACAACATAAAACAAAACGTAGCTGGTCTACATTTCCAGTCAAACGTAAAATGTTTCCTGTAGAGATTGTAATGCAGAGAATTCTCTGAAATTCCAAACTGAAACCTTGCCGAAATAAATTTCAGGCGTCTGTCTAAATTTCATTCGCAGAGAGATCTTAACATCTTGACCACACCACACCCCCATGGATAAGACCACAGCCACGAACAACTTGACCTTAAGGGCTCATTGCCGGAAGGTCATTAAACTCAACTCTACTACAAATCTTAACATCGTGTCCAATACATGCAAAATCTGTTACCATTCTTACCATGTCAGTGCCACTATTGCTAACTGCACGCAATCAGGTCTTGCTGAATTAACTTGCCATCGCGCACACCTAGATTTTCCCACACAAAATCAAAGACAAACTGATATAACTTACAACAACGATTTTTTAAGCCAAATTTGTTATCTTTTTCTTCCAAGTATGTTAAAATTCAATCCTGAAAACTTTCTTTTTCGTGAAAAGGATTGAACTTTCTCAAAGTGCAGCATCGTCTAGACCCCAAAGTTGGGCCCCATGATAATTACGCAAAGTGACAGAGAGGGGGAATGGGAGGTAGAAAGGAGAGACAGGGAAGATGAGACAGCATTATTTCTTAGCTGATTTGCAAATGTGTTTCTCTCTCTCTCTCTCTCTCTCTCTCTCTCTCTCTCTCTCTCTCTCTCTCTCTCATGATTGCACATACCAGGACTAAATCACGCTCTTTAACTTCACCAGAAAGAAAGAAAGGAGAAAAAACAACAACCGAAAATGAAAACAAGAAAGTGACAAACGAAACGAGGGGAGCAAGAAATGGCGAAACGTAAGAAAGGACGAAAAAACAAAAGAAAGAAAAGAAAAGAAAAGGGTGCCACGAAATCAGTTAACAAAGAAACAAACGAAGACAAGGAAACAAACAAAAACAAAGCAACAGGGTAGAAAAGGAAAAAAAAACGAAAAGAAAAAGAAAGAAAGAAAAGAGGAAAGTGGATGCACTCCCCAATCCCCGACCTGTCAAGGCAGGTCAGGCCCACTGGCACACACCGGGACGAGAATTACCCTAACAAGAACGGACAGCTGATGAAGCTGAAGGGGTTAAGGTGCCTTGTGAGCACCGTTGGCAGGGGTTTAACGCTGTGCGCACCGCACGCCACGCCACGCAGCACGTGCCACACGTTGGGGCTTCGTGGGGCTTTTGTTTTTTTTTCCAACTGTGCGTGCACGCATACTGCTATGCCCGGACCCTGTTCGTACGCAGGTTAACTTCTCTGGCGAAGTCACGGAAAATCCTAGGAGAACTGGCAATGTGGGTACAGGGAAGATGGGGAGGTAGGGACGAATAGGGACAGAGAACCAGGAATAGTCAGAGAGACATTTGAGAGAGAGAGGGGGCTGGAGTGGTGGTGGGGGAGACAAAGACAAATAGAGAGGGATAGAGAGGGACATACACACATGTTGATTATAGTCTTCTTGCGCCTTTGATTTACCTGAGTTTTTATAACAAGTGTTACATTTTTTTTATTCTATTACTGCTACTGCTACCACTACTACTACTGCTGCTGCTGCTGCTGCTAGAGAGAGAGAGAGAGAGAGGCAGAGAGGTCAAAGAGGAAGACAGAGGATACAGAGTCAGACAAACAGAGCTAAAGATAAATTAAACAAACAGATGAGGACTGGAGGTGTGTGTGGACCTTTTCAACTTTCATTCATGAATACCTGGGTGTGAAAGCACGTGAAACCCAATGGAAATCTTACCCCACCACGGAGCCTTATTAACACCTTGGTCCTGTCACTGAGCCAACTGATATGCAATAAAGCAAGACAAATCACAAAGCGAAAACAAGACAACTTTCTTCAGGTGAGATTTGTTTACAATGGTCCCGTGGGAAAGTTTGGACAAAACTTGTGTTTGATCAGATAAGTTGAATGATTTGTTGCTGACTGTACCGAGCACACACACACACAAACAACAGCTGCTGCCATTGGTATAAAACAACAACAACAAAAACACCGCAATGCAAGGTTAACCCTACTCCAACAGTCCCGCCGACATTCAAACACGACCGAAAACAAACCAACTAAACAAACAAAAAGAACCCGACTTCATACAATTTACAACTCTTGTTAATTCGCTGGAACGGAACAGACGACAAACGACAGCTGCATACGTTTGTCAGTGTCTCTTTGGCAACCACACATCCCCGAAACACCGTTTTTCAAACGCAGGCAAGCTTCTCGAAAATGTCGTTCTCTTCAAAGTGCAATCGGTTTATCTGGTGACATCAGATTTTGTCATTAAAACGTTGGTGTTGTTTTTTTCGGGCACTGGGACTGTCCTCTGGAACTACAGAAAAAAGCTCTCTGTTGCTGGGAACGTTCCGTTTAACTATAGAAAACTATTTGGCATTAGGAATGCCCCCTCAGAATTGCAGCAAAACTCTTTGTGGTTGGATAGGTTCCCCTGTAGCCACAAAAAACACCTCTTTAGCGCTGGTAACGTTCCACTAAAGCTACAGAAAAACTATCTGGTGTTGAGGACTTTCTTCTGGTGTTACACTCACCAAAAAACGTTTTTCCCTCTGAAATACGGAAAAACTCTGTGTTGGAACGTTTCCATGAAGCTACAAAAAAACTCTTTCCACCTGGAACTTTCCTCTGGAGCTACAGAAAAACCCTTTCATCCTGGAACTTTCCTCTGGAGCTACAGAAAACTCTTTGCCCCTGGAACTTTCTTCTGGGGCTACAGAAAAACTCTTTCCCCCTGGAACTTTCCTCTGGAGCTACAGAAAAACTCTTTGACGCTGGAACTTTCCTCTGGAGCTACAGAAAAACGCTTTGTCCCTGGAACTTTCCTCTGGAACTACAGAAAAACTCTTTGCCCCTGGAACTTTCCTCTGGAGCTACAGAAAAACTCTTTGTCCCTGGAACTTTCCTCTGGAGCTACAGAAAATCTCTTTGCCCCTGGAACTTTCCTCTGGAGCTACAGAAAAACTCTTTGTCCCTGGAACTTTCCTCTGGAACTATAGAAAAACTCTTTACCTCTGGAACTTTCCTCTGGAGCTACAGAAAACTCTTTGTCCCTGGAACTTTCCTCTGGAGCTACAGAAAAACTCTTTGTTCCTGGAACTTTCCTCTGGAGCTACAGAAAAAACTCTTTTCCCCTGGAACTTTCCTCTGGAGCTACAGAAAATCTCTTTGTCCCTGGAACTTTCCTCTGGAGCTACAGAAAAACTCTTTGTCCCTGGAACTTTCCTCTGGAGCTACAGAAAAAACTCTCCGCTGGGAACGTCCCGTGTAGCTACAGGAAAGACTTTGGTGCTTGGAAGTTTCCTCTGGAGTTACAGAAAAAACTTGCTGGCGCTGGGAATGTTTCCCATTCCTACAGAAAATATCTTGGCGTTGAAAACTTTCCTCTAAAGCTTTAGACAGAAAAAAAAAACTCTTTGGCGTTGGGAACTTTCCCTCGGAGCGACAGAAAACTGGGAACGTTCCTCTATAACTACAGGACAAAAAACTCTTTGGCGCTTAGAACGATTCACCTGAAGCTACAGAAACGCTCTTCGTTGATAAAGTTCTTTTCTAGAGCTACAGAGGAAAAAACCTTGGCACTGGGAACTTTCCTTTTAATTCACTCAGTACGGCCGGTCCTCTCTTCTCCTCTACACAGACCCCTCGGATGTCCAGTGGGTGGCTGAATGACCCAACCTTTAGCTTCCGTCGTCAGAACTGTGGTATTCTTTGTCAACATTCACCTCTTCAGGATAAGAGCGTTCCGCTTGTAATATTTTGATAATGGTAATTGGGATGAAACGCTGTTAAAGTCGTCTCTTTCGCCGTTCGGATGGAGAGAGTTAATCCTCAGAAAAACACAATAGTGCTGGGAACATTCCTATAGAGTTACAGGCAAAAGTAGAGCTGGGAACTTTCCCTTGGAACTAGTTGAAAAACAAATTAAATAAATAAAAATTTCTGGTACTAGAAACTTTCCTCTGAAGCAACAGTAATGGAGTGTCCTGTGCGTGCCTGCACCCATCGTGAACACAGCGCAGGCGCCTCCAAGGGTGGTGGAGGATTGTTCCAAGGGCGGGTGGAGACAGTGCTTCTCTGGGTCCTCCCCAGCACCTACGGGTGTTTCTCTTTCTTCTGGTGCTAGAAACTTTCCTCTGAAGCAACAGGAAAAAAAAAAAAAAAAAAAAAAAACCTCTCTGGTGTTGGGAACGTTCCCCTGGAGTTGAACCCCAATACTAGGTGCGCTGCTGAGAGCTCTGTGGCCCCGTGGAGAATGAAGACAGGCAACGAGAGAAGAAAAGGGGGCTGGGGGGGGGGGGGGTAGAGACTGTGTGGGACAGGAACAGTGCCGTGACGCCGCCTGTAATTTGTCTTTCTGTCGTCCATTATTAACACGTCACGCTCGTTACGCTCTGTCTCATAAAACGTCATGCGGCCTACGTAATGCACTTGGCGAGACGGAATCCCCGCTAGTTTTACATTGAAAAAAATACATATATATATAGATATATGTGTGTGTGTGTGTGTGTGTGTGTGTGTGTGTGTTAGTGTGCGAGTGCATGTGCACAAGCACGTGTCTGCACATGAGAGAGAGAGAGAGAGAGAGACAGTGACAGTCAGTCATTCAGAGACAGAGAGACAGTGAGAGATAGACTGAGGTGCTGATCGGAAAGAACGGCAAGCAGGCGAAGAAAAAACAACACAACCGAGATGGAGAACAAACACGAATGTTTTGCAACAACAATAACAAAAAGAAGAAGAAGGAAGCGGAGGAGGAGAGGGAGGGGTACAAAAGCAAGATGTGCGAAAAACAAAAAGGACATGAGAAAGAGAGAGAGAGACACAGACACAGACAGAGTGACAGAGAGACAGACAAACAGAGAACACACACAGAGACATAGGCCTCCGCACGCACGCACGCACGCACGCACAGAGAGAGAGAGAGAGAAATATATGATGCATGAGATACAGACAGACAGACAAGCAGACAGGCAGCCAGACAGTTAAACAGAACAACAACAAAAAAAAGAGATAGGGACGGAAGAAAGACAGACATAGAGACACACAACGATACAAAGACCTAGACACAAAGAGGAGCACAGAGACACAAACACAAATACAAACACACAAACGGACAGACCAGAAACACCCGCGCCAAAATGTTTTTCATCCTTACCTCCTCTCATAGCCGACACACCAGTTTCGTGTGTACCCGCAGTGAGGTTTCCACACCTTCACCAGTCTGGTAAAGGCCTGCACACACGGCTGTCGTACCACCACCATCTCCACGTCCTGGTATGGACACACGTTCGGCCTGCACACACATGGACACACACCTAATCATAATTATAGCCTTCAATGATCTATCAGTATCAGTATCAGTATCAGTAGCTCAGGGAGGCGTCACCGCATTCGGTCAAATCCATATACGCTACACCACATCTGCCAAGCAGATGCCTGACCAGCAGCGTAACCCAACGCGCTTAGTCAGGCCTTGAGAAAGTAATAAATAAATAAATTAAATTAAATTAAATTAAATAATCAATACTGGTAGTGTTCCTGGTCCACAAAGAGAATTACATTAAATAAAAAAATTTTAACTTATAATATAGGTACTGTTCGTAACTCACACATTGGGAAAATCAGGATACGTAGTAATCTAACAATGCAGGTAGGTGGTAGTGCACACGCACACACAGGATACATAATGATCTGACAATACAGGTAATGTTCGGAGTAAATGTTACTGAGCGATGTTCAACCGTTGTTGGGAGCATTCGTGTTCGGACGCTTGACAAAGACATGGCGATTACTATTCATTTGTGCGTGTGCTTCGTGTCTTATAAAACCTTATTCTATCATATTCTGTTCACACACACACACACACACACACACACACGCACAGACACACACACGCACGCACGCGCACGCACACACACACACACACACACACACACGCACGCACGCACGCACACACACACACACACACACACACACATTCATTTTCATAGCCTTCATCGTCCTTATTTTCTTCGTCATCGTATCTATCGCCTCATCAGTTGACTATCGAAGTCGCTTTTTTGTTTGTTATTATTGTTTAGTCAATCATTACAATCGTCACCGTGTTGGTCTTCACGTCCTCTTCATTATCACAACAGTCACCAAAGAACACACAAGTTCAGTAACTTTTGTTCATTGAAGAAACTCAGAAGCTACACAACTGCTCGCCCTCTGCTAATTAACGCTTTCTATCTGCTTCCACACAGGTAGATAAGAGTTAATTTCCTATAACTAGGTGGTTTTATTTATCTGTGCGAAACTTTATCTCCTCAGTTCGCCCTTCCGATGTTTAGTTGTTGTTTTTTTTTATTGTATTTCACATGTACTTCGCCGTTTCCAAGCGCCTGACCGTGAGGGTGTGGGTTCGAATCCCGCTCTCGCCCTTTCTCCTAGGTTTGACTGGAAAATCAAACTGAGCGTCTAGTCTTTCGGATGAGACGATAAACCGAGGTCCCGTGTGCAGCACGCACTTGGCGCACTGAAAAAGAACCCAGGGCAACGAGAGTGTTGTCCTCTGGCGAAATTACATAAAATGAAATCCACTTTCATAGGTACACAAATATGTAAGCATGCACTCAAGGCCTGACTAAGCGCGTTGGGTTATGCTGCTGGTCAGGCATCTGCTCAACAGATGTGGTGTAGCGTGTATGGATTTGTCCGAACGCAGTGACGCCTCCTTGAGAAAGTGAAACTGAAACTGAAACAAGCGCCTGAACAGAAAGTACACACTGAAGATTTTGAACAAGAACATGCACTGTTAATCATGAATTCTTTACTTGCGCTTGAACAGAAAGTACACACTGAAGATTTTGAACAAGAACATGCACTGTTAATCATTAATTCTTTACTTGCGCTTGAACAGAAAGTACACACTGAAGATTTTGAACAAGAACATGCACTGTTAATCATTAATTCTTTACTTGCGCTTGAACAGAAAGTACACACTGAAGATTTTGAACAAGAACATGCACTGTTAATCATTAATTCTTTACTTGCGCTTGAACAGAAAGTATACGCTAAAGATTTTGAACAAGAACATGCACTGTTAATCATTAATTCTTTACTTGCGCTTGAACAGAAAGTACACACTAAAGATTTTGAACAAGAACATGCACTGTTAATCATTAATCCTTTCCTTGCGTTTGAACAGAAAGTATACGCTAAAGATTTTGAACAAGAACATGCACTGTTAATCATGAATTCTTTACTTGCGCTTGAACATAAAGTACACACTGAAGATTTTGAACAAGAACATGCATTGTTTGTTAATCATTAATTCTTTACTTGCGCTTGAACAGAAAGTATACACTGAAGATTTTGAACAAGAACATGCACTGTTAATCATTAATTCTTTACTTGCGCTTGAACAGAAAGTATACGCTAAAGATTTTGAACAAGAACATGCACTGTTAATCATTTATTCTTTACTTGCGCTCGGACAGAAAGTATACACTGAAGATTTTGAACAAGAACATGCACTGTTAATCATGAATCCTTTACTTGCGCTTGAACAGAAAGTATACGCCGAAGATTTTGAACAAGAACATGCACTGTTAATCATTAATTCTTTACTTGCGCTTGAACAGAAAGTACACACTGAAGATTTTGAACAAGAACATGCATTGTTTGTTAATCATTAATTCTTTACTTGTGCTTGAACAGAAAGTACACACTGAAGATTTTGAACAAGAACATACACTGTTAATCATTAATTCTTTACTTGCGCTTGAACAGAAAGTACACACTGAAGATTTTGAACAAGAACATGCACTGTTAATCATTAATTCTTTACTTGCGCTTGAACAGAAAGTACACACTGAAGATTTTGAACAAGAACATGCATTGTTTGTTAATCATTAATTCTTTACTTGTGATTGAACAGAAAGTATACGCTAAAGATTTTGAACAAGAACATGCACTGTTAATCATTAATTCTTTACTTGTGCTTGAACAGAAAGTATACACTGAAGATTTTGAACAAGAACATGCACTGTTAATCATTAATCCTTTCCTTGCGTTTGAACAGAAAGTATACGCTAAAGATTTTGAACAAGAACATGCACTGTTAATCATTTATTCTTTACTTGCGCTCGGACAGAAAGTATACACTGAAGATTTTGAACAAGAACATGCACTGTTAATCATGAATCCTTTACTTGCGCTTGAACAGAAAGTATACGCTGAAGATTTTGAACAAGAACATGCACTGTTAATCATTAATTCTTTACTTGACGAAGCCCCATGATTCAACCCATTTCTGCTTGCATCCCCATCAGCTAGCATTATGTAAAATATGGGTGACAGAGAAATAAAACTCCAAAACGTCCTAGCCAGGGTTTGAAATATGGAGCTTCTTCTTCTTATTCTTATTCTTCTGCATTCACGTACTGCAACTTTCATATTCACTCGTATTTGCGATTGGGCTTTTACGAATATGACCGTTTTCACCCAGCCATAATTATATGCAACCACACTATCGTCTTCGGGGGAGCTTTGTCATATGGATAGTAAGTGAGCCTTGTTAATT
>NC_134886.1:29770878-29775878 GCF_041734735.1 Babylonia areolata | reverse complement strand
GGTCACATCATATTTCTCTGTTATGCAAACAGGTATCAAAAAATATCTATCAACTGTCTAGAATCAAACACTTTTTGGATCTTCACTGCCGAAAACTATTTGTCAGTACTTATATAGAATCACACATTAACTATGCTTCGACAGTGTGGGATTCGGCGAGTGACAGTATTATAAAACCTCTATTGAGTCTGCATAGAAGAGCTGTAAAATTGATTCTTTTAAAATCTTCATCATTGACTGTATCTGATTATAAAGCTCTCGATATCCTCCCACTGAAAACAAAACTTCTATTTAACAAAGGTCTATTTATGTTCAAAATCATGTCTGGATTTGCTCCCCCCCCCTCGCTGAAGAATAAATTTGTAATCAACACTCATCGTCATCTTCATAAAGTTATGGTACCACTTCCAAGGATCGATCTTTTTAAATCTAGTCTGTCTTATTCAGGGGGCTGTTTATGGAATGAATTATTATCCTGCCTCAATGTAAACACTGTAAAAAGCATCCCTAACTTTAAAAACATATATCGTGCACATTTATTGAAAAACATGTGATTATGGGACACATATCAATTATAAACAAAAAATCATGTATAGATTGTCAATATATATACGCCTCTCTCCTCCCCTGTCAGTCTCTATGTCTCTCCAGTCACTGTCACTATTATCTGTCTGTTGTCAGCCTCCCCTGCCTTCTTTACTCTTCCTCTTGTCCATTCTTCCTTCCGCTCTCCACCACGCCCCTACCCTATTGTCCTCGTTGTTATTCATCTATCGCGATATTGTATTGTATATACGTTCTATGTTATGTTTGCAAATGCTTATGCAATTTTGACGTTGATGTTGTGAATTGACTCTCGCTTTTTTTTTTTTTTTTTTTTTTTTTTTTTTTTTTGTTACTTTGTTGCTTTTTTTCCAATTATTATTCATGCCCAGAGGGCTGGATGTAAAAAAGTACTTTGTGCTTACTCCTTTACCCTCGTAAAATAAAATTTCGTTCGTTCGTTCGTTCTCTCTTTCTCCCTCCCTCTCTCTCCCTCTCTCTTTCTCTCTCTCCTCTCACTCTCTCCCTCTCTCTCTCCCTCTCTCTCTCTACCCTCTCTCCCCCTCTCTCTCTCCCCCTCCCTCTCTCCCCCTCTCTCTCCCCACCTCTCTCTATATATCGTGCCTGCTTTCTTTAAACTCTTCTTCTCCTGCTTCCCTTTTAAACCACTGTAAAGAAATAAACGCACAAATCAGAAGAAAAAAACTGGTTAAAGGGATTTAAGATATAATAAATTGCGAAGTTTTACTCTCTCTCTCTCTCTCTCTCTCTCTCTCTCTCTTTCTCTCTCTCTCTTCTCTAATCCTTCTCCACCCCCAACCCCTACCCCCGCCACCACCACCCCACCACCCCACCCCCATCCTTCACCCCTGACTCAAACCTACACCGAGTGAGGAGATTTCATCGCTGTGCTCTCAGCGCAAGTTCAAATGTAAACAGTCAAGCGTCAGTTGAAAGCCAGAGTAAATCCGAGCATCCTGATAATATGAGAGCGGGAAGAGAGAAAAAAAAAACAAAAAAAACATGGCTAAAACGAGACAGGCAACCAGGTCCCTGTATCTTGAATAAAGACCTCCTCTACGGTCTCCAAACAATGCCCATAGGGTGGTCGACAGCGTCCGCAAACAGATCGTAGGTGTGTTAAATGAAGGAGGAGGTGGAGGAGGAAGAGGAGGAGGAGGAGCAGAAGGAGGAGTAGGAGAAGGAAGGGAAAGAAAGGACAAGGGAGTGGAGGAGAAGGAGAAAGAGGAGAAGGGGAATGACTATTAAAAAATCTATCAATGTGTGTGCGTGTGCGTGTGTGAGAGAGAGAGAGAGAGAGAGAGTGTGTGTGTGTGTGTGTGTGCTGTTGTTATTGTTTTGGGGTGATTGTTTTTTTTTAGTTGTGTGTGTGCGTGCGAGTGTGTGTGTGTGTGTGTGTGTGTGTGTGTGTGTGTGTGTGTGTGTGTGTGTCTGTGCCTGTGCCTGTGTGTGTGTCTGTGTCTGTGTGTCTGTGAGTGTGTGTCTGTGTCTGTGTATCTGTGTGTCTGTGTGTGTTTGAGACAGAGATAAAGGCAGACGAGGCTTTGCCCCCAAAACGTCATTCTTCAGATTTATTGGTTTGTTAATCAAGCAATCACTCTCTCTCTCTCTCTCTCTCTCTCTCTCTCTCTCTCTCTCTCTCTCTCCGTGTATGTTTGCGTGTGTATAAGACAGAGAGAGAGAGAGACATGAATGTGCATGGCAAGAATCGGAATAACCTTTCCATTAGTAGAAAATGGATGAAAAAATAACCGAAAATTACTTGTTTGGTTTTCTATAATATCTCGAGGGAATAGCATCTTCGTCTCAAATCATCTAATACAGAACAGTGCAATTGTTAGTAGCCTTAATCTTCTTTCGCAGATCCACACGAAGGGTATATTATCATACTGTTTGTAGTAGAGATGTATATTTTTCTGTATACAGTAATATCAGATACACTGAAACGAAATAGCTTATGAAACGGTTTATTTTCATTGCTAGACTTCGTTCTGTTTAATGATTCGTTTTATTTCTTCTTTTTTTTCTTTTCTTTTTTTTTTCTCAGATGTGCTGTAGCGTGTATGGATTTGTCCGAACGCAGTGACGCCTCCTTGAGCTACTGATACTGATACTGATTCGTTTTTGAACAATCTGGACAATAATGATTCGCTCTGAACAAAGAAAATCTTTCAGTATTTTGAATATGATAGTTCCATTCATGCCATGTATAATCAGTCACACGCAGTCAGAACAAGCTTTTTGTTTTGTTTTTTCAACTACGAGTATGTCAAGCGACACAAACTCAGAACCAAAACAACACGAACACAATGATGTTGGTTACCCATTTTACCTTTTCCCTCGCATCCACCCTAAACAACATTCTGTGAGCTTGAGTAGGTAATCCACGTTCATTCCACTGAGACACACTTGACCCAAACCTGATACATTTTACACACGACTTAACATAAATTGGAAATCTGCCAAGCTCACCGTAAATCAAATAATGTAGTTTCTTATACCAACATATAAAAGCCTTTTCATAGCAAGTAAGTTCTGTGTGTATATATATATATATATATATATATATATATGCATATATGTATATATATACACATATATAATGTATATATCCTATATATATCATGTCCTTTTCCAGCCCCAAAACTCGACACCGTATTGCACTGTAGACTGTGCTTGTATTAGAGACAGACAGACAGACAGAGACAGACAGAGAAGGGGGGTGTGGGGGGGAATGCAAACAGAATCATGTTCCTAATCGCACCAGCAATATCTGCAGAGCACTGCAAACGCCAGCAGTATTGTGGGGCCAAGTTCAGACCCGCACCTTCCCACCAGCGTCACGTTGATTCACAACCAATCACGTCTCTCCAACCACAGCTGCCTTCGTCATCAAGTGATGTTCCGTGTTGTTGATTTTTTTCTTATGATGTCAGCACATCATCTACAGACATTGCTTGTTCTCTGGTTCGGGGGGCGGAGGGGTGGGGGTGGGGGGGTGGGGGAACCGATGGTTCTTGTCGGCGGGGATGCAGAATGCATAACTCACTCAATCCCCCCTGTCCCCCCCCCCCACCCCCCCCCCCCCCCACCACCCCCTAACCCTAACTGAGAAATGATGGATAGAAGACAGTCAATATGCTGCGAGCAAGCGCCGGATGCAAGTTAATGTAATCATTTGTTCGCACATGATGTGGTGGATTTGCCGTCCACATATGACGTTAATTCGGACACATATCTATCACACCTGTTAGCGTACGAACTTTTCTTTCTGTAGTAAAGCTTTGTTTCGTTGCTGAAAAGATTGGTTACTTGTCCATTGTATACTTACACACATTGATGATCGCGGATTTCCTTTCTTTTTCTTTTTTTTCTGTATTGCATTGCGTTGGGTTGCGTTGCGTTTTCCTGTGTTGTATTGCATTGTATTCTATTCTATTCTTTTCTGTTCTACTACTCTTTTTGTCACAACAGATTTCTCTGTGTGGAATTCAGACTGCTCTCCCCAGGGAAAACGCGTCGCTACAGTGCAGTACTACCTTTTGTTTCTGGCTGCACGTGGATCTGTTTTACTGTCAAATTGGGTTTTCCTACAGAATGTTGCCAGGGACATCGTTTTTGTTGCCTTGGGTTCTTGTGCACATGTGACCTCGGTTTAGCGTCTAATCCGAGTGACTAGCGTCCAGACCACCACTCAAGGTCTAATGGTGTAGGAGAAAATGCTGGCGAACGTGTGAGGGTTCGATTCTGTGTGCTCAGATTCTCTCGCTTCCTTCACGGACACATTTACCACTACATGTACGGTATATCTGATATGAACCTACCAGTACAGTACTCGTAATGAATTGACGCTTGTGGTCGGCTTAGTCGCAAACTTCACAATTCACTTTGAGATGCCAACGACAGGTCGTCAGGAAATCACTGTCTTCTGTCAGGGAATACACAGACCCCCCAGCCCCACCCACTGGGAAAAGGGGTAAGGGGAATCATAGAACATATCAACGAACGAATAAAAGACGGGCGAAAGCTATCAGAAACAGATTTGATGGCGATACTGACGCGGTGTGTAGCAACACAAAGATCTTACATACATTCGCCACAGATGTCAGCAACCACGCAGCCAACGTAAACCGTGTCACTGGTGCCAAGAAGACCAGAAACAGATTGGCTAACCATGCACCAACTGCGATGAAAACAGTCGTCTGTATTCCTACAGAAATAGAAAAACCAGGTTGATTCAAACTACCGAGTGAACCCTGTTAAAAAAAATAAATAAATAAATAAAAAGGGAAAAAAGGACCGCTAAAAGATTATAAAAAATTAAAAATTAAAAAAAAATGATAGGAACAGCAGCCGTCACTCGGCTAAACCAGATCTGAACCAACAACAAACTATGATCCAAAAACAGGATAGCCAAGGCATGCAAATGTCTCACG
>NC_134886.1:29728378-29765878 GCF_041734735.1 Babylonia areolata | reverse complement strand
AATCTTTTGAATTCTGGGACACGAAAAAACAAAATATTCGTGTATAGAATCCTGAGTACTTCTAACTCAATTTCATACAACCGTGTTTCATCTATCGTCAGCGATACAGATTTTCTCCATCTAAAATTGTAATTCGTTGAGACTGAATGATCGAACAGACTGATTTCATACCTGCAATGTTGCCCACACAGCATTAAGCTAAGGGTTCTTGACAGGGACGTGTTGGGTATCTAACAGACACAGATTGTCCTTTTATAGGAGGAGGGGGAGAGTGTTCGGCTAGAGGGGGAGGGGTAACGATAATTTAGAGAAACCCTCTTCCCCCTTTTCCACCAGATTTCTGTTCTATCTTTATTAAAGCTCAGAGCAGTCCAATGACCGAGTGACATTCGACCCAAAAGCGCACAGAACCTCATGTTTCATTGAACGGCGAGAGAATGCGTGGATCGCTATGTGGATGTTGTGAATCCATTTATTTGACACATGTGGCAAGCTTTGAAATGTTGCCTGCTTTACAGTGCTGTTGACTGCTCTGTGTGTGTGTGTGTGTGTGTGTGTGTGTGTGTGTGTGTGTGTGTGTGTGTGTGTGTGTTCGTGAGCAGGCTTATATGCATGAGTATTATACCTCGCGCTCACATGTGTGAGTTAAAGTATGATGTAGTCTGTGTGTGTGTGTGTGTGTGTGCGAGCGCGCGCGCGTGATATTTTTTTATGTGTGTGCTATTTCGTGCATGCGTATGATTACCTGTACGACATTCTTTGTGTGTGTGTGTGTGTGTGTGTGTGTGTGTGTGTGTGTGTGTGTGTTTGCGTGTGTGTGTGTGTGTGTGTGTGTGTGTGTGTGTGTGCGTGGCTCCATGACGCAACAGAAGGAAGATGACTCCTTTTTCTCAAAATAACCATGATTCACTGGCACGTCCTCATCCGTGCTATGACCACACTTTTTTTTTCTTTTGTTTCTTTTTTTTTTCTCCGTCACCACTAACAACTGCAGCGTGGTGAGGAATACGGGTACACGACAAAACTGGGAGTTGGGGGAGGGGGAGGGGGTGGAGGTGGGTGGTGGACGGGGTGGGGGGATTGGTGGGGGGTGGGGTTGGGGGGGGGGGGCATTGTGAGGATCGGTATGGAGTGTGATGAGATTTCCTGGCACTGTTATACGAGTATCCAGGTCACTTCTGGGCACGAGTGAAGCGGTATGGCATGTGTGTGGTGGGGGGTGTGGGGGGGTCTCTCGGTATTCGCGTCACAAACTGTCCATCAACGCATGTGCACGCTTCACGCAAGTACGCACACACTCGCGCGTGCGCGCACACACACACACACACACACTCACTCACACGTGCGCCCGCGAAAGTAAATGATTATGCAATCGCGCTTTTCGGTCTTTTTTGGTCACGGTAAAGAAACGTTTTGTATTGTGTTTAGGTGTGTGCGCCTCTGTGTTTGTGTGTGTGCGACTCTGTGTGTGTGTGTATGTGTGTGTGCGCGTGCGTGCGAGTGTGTGTGTGTGTGTGTGTGTGTGTGTGTGTTTCCTGCGTTGTTGCTTTTTAAACGGAAGCATGCAGCTGTTTGACTGCTAAATGAGAGTTCGTATTTCCCCATTGGTTGTTCCAATTAACTCTCTCTCTCTCTCTCTCTCTACACACACACACACACACACACACACACACACACACACAAAGAGAGACAGGCAAACAAGAAGAGCGCAAACCAAATTCAGATTCCATTTTGTTGGGTGTCCTTGGCAAACTATGCATGAAATCCGTTCTGAAAGCTGTATACCTCCAACCATGCTGCAGCCCCCTTCTCATGCCCACTTCAAACACTGAAAATCGTATCGTTGTTTCATAATAGGTGGTGTGGTTTTTGTTGTTGTTACAGTGTTTTTTCTCATTGGCCTACAGATCAGACAAAATGGGACGGGTTAGAAGGAAGGGGATGATAGAAACATGAAGAGGAAAGGGTGGAAAGAAATTAATTGGTAACTGAGAAAGCAGAAAGATACGGGTGAGAGAAAAAGAGAAAAAAAAGAATCGGCAAAATTAACAACACACACACACACACACACACACACACACACAAAGCGGCGCACGCGCGCTCGCACGCACACATGCAAACATCACCAGCTGGCGCGCCACTGCCACACCCGCGCGTGCTCAAACACTTGACAGCACAAACTCAATGATTGGCTGTTTAGAAAGATTTTGAGAGAAAAAAATGAAATGGAGGGGGAAAACAGGGGCGCCGGGGATGTGTGTGTGGGAGGGGGGGGTGAATAGGGGGGCCGGAGGGGGGGGCATATATCCAAACGGCTGCCAGTTGTCCCGATCATCAAACCAACTTTCGAATCTGTGTTGTCGCGAAGAATTTCAGCACCGTTCTCATTTTCGACCCTGTCCCTGACAGAGAGCTGGCGGACGATCTAATGGAAGAGGAAGGGAGGTTCTAATCGCTGTGACGTCGGCGGGTCTGACGTCGACACACGTACGTCACAGTGACACGACGGCTGCTGCTGCCTGTCTAACTAACGGGCGCCTGACACGCTCCCACAAGCAGCTTACATCCCTACCACTCACCCCTTAATAGCTTGTGGGGGGGCCGCAACTCGTTCCAGTCATTTACTAGTTCCTGTTCCGCCCTCTCTCTCTCTCTCTCTGGCTCTCTCTCTGTCTCTGTCTCTGTCGTGGTTTGATAGGTTTGACATTTTCTTCTGTAGCCTGTGTTGGAATCTGTTGCATTGTATATGAGTGAAGGGATTTATTATGTGCTGGGTAGCTTTATTGGTTGTTACCATTTTTCTTCAATGAAAGAACTTTGTGTCGTTGTTGTTGTTGTTGTTTCAGTATTTGCTTACACCATTTTCATTCGTTTATTCTAATGTTTTGTTTTACAATGAAAGTAGGCTATATTGACACATTCACCCGTGTCATAAGGACCTCATAGCCAATGACACTGAAGTGTCAAAGCGTCTCTCTCTCTCTCTCTCTCTCTCTCTCTCTCTCTCTCTTTCTCGTGGTCAGATAGGTTTGGCATTCTCTTCTGTAACCAGTGCTGGAATCTGTTGCATTGTAGATGAATGAACGGAGTTATTATGTGTTGAGTAGCCTTATTGGTTGCTACCATTTTTGTTCGATGAAAGAACTTTGTGTTGTTTTGTTGTTGTTGTTTTTTGTTGTTGTTTTGTTGTTGTTGTTGTTTGTTTGTTTTTTTGGCGGCGGTGTGTGTGTGTGTGTGTGTGTGTGTGTGTGTGTGTGTGTGTGTTGGAGTTTTTTTGTTTTGTTTGTTTAGTTGTTTTGTTGTTGTCGTCGTTGTTGTTGTTTTGTGGGGGTCAGTATTTGCCTTCACCGTTTCAATTCGTTTATTCCAATGTTTTGTCATGCAATGAAAGTATGTTGACGTATGCACCCATGCCATAAGGATCTCATAGCCAATGATATTAAAATGTCAAAGCGCCTCTCTCTCTCTCTCTCTCTCTAGATATCATACGCCATCTTTCCTTATTTTTTTGTACAAGGCTGACAGATTTAGAGATACAATCACTTCATTGTCTTGTTTCCATTGTTTATCAGCAAATTATGTTATTGTCTTTTGTTGTTGTTCAAATACCCCTTTTATGGGAGGGTTATAGCCTGTATATGAATAAATCATTCATTCATTCAATCATTCATCCATTCTCTCTCTCTCTCTCTCTCTCTCTCTCTCTCTGTAGGTATCAGCAGCACTGAGTTCTGACAAATCACACAGAACGACAGAATCTTTTCATTGTTGTTGTTCGTGTATGTTGAAGCGTGATGCATCCAGTATCTTTGAGATACGTGGTTGCACAACAACAATCTACAAAACAAACATGCGCGTACGCGTGCGTACTCGACGCGCATACACCCGCTAACTGACTGACTAACACACACACACCCATCAAGTTCGTGCACGCGCATGTAGTCATATATTGCTGTGTTTAAAGGATGACGTCATTATTCATTTTTGACGCGTTTATCCTTTACGTCATTCGTCATTATGTACACAGCTTTCAAGCCAACGTGTTCACACTTCTTTTACATTGATTTGCCTTTCACTTAAAAAAAAAAAAAAAAAAAATTTAAATGAGTTAATGCTTTCTTTATGTTAAAGAATGTCAAAAATGCCGGCTGAAAAATTTCCCACCCTACAGGACCCAGTAGAAATTTTGCAGGGCATGTCATACCCGACTGTTTGCCACTGGGCGTTGAAAGGACACGCCCGGTACAGGTCTGGTAGTGCCAAACACGGCTCAGCTGTTGAGAGCGAGAGGGTGGATCAACAGACGTTGAGTGCGTAATGTGCAGTCATTCGCTCTCTCTCTCTGTCTCTCTCTCGCTGTCTCTCTGTCTCTCTCTCTCTCTCTGTCTCTGTCTCTCTCTCTCTCTGTCTCTCTCTCTCTGTCTCTCTGTCTCTCTCTCTCTGTCTCTCTGTCTCTCTCTCTCTCTCTCTCTTTCTCCTGAGCCTCCCTACCCCAACCCCCACCCCCTCCCACCCCTCTCGCCTTTTCAAATCGTTGTGTTCCCTTCACTTTTTTCCCCCGGTCTGTCAACCTTTTTATGTTCCCCCATATTATAGTTCACTGCACTGCACTCAGCTGTATAGACCTTTCAGAGAATATCAGGGGCAAAGAATGTCAGCAATCACGAATGAATTAAGAGTTTACCGGGGGGGGGGGGGGGGGGGGGGAGAGAAATAAAAATTGGGGGTTGGTATTCAAAGAGTGGTGGCTTGTTTTCGCGAAACATTACCAGGTTAAACTTTATGGATTTAGATCTATATTTACTTCTAATCAACACGTTTTGAACCAAAGAATCCATCATATAAAAAAAAATATGTGTTTATATAGTAAGACATGGATCAGTAGTTGACATAATATTGGAACAGCAATCACAACACGCATGAACGCATTCTCTCTGTATATCACACACACACACACACACACACACATCACAACACGCATGAACGCATTCTCTCTGTATATCACACACACACACACACACACACACACACACACACACACACACGCTAATCAATATTGTGGTAAGCGAATACGTTATTACTTTGGGGCGAAGCGACATTTCCTGTACTGTAATCCAGTCTGTGATCATCCAACCTTTGATGACGGATTGTGTTCGAAGTTCTGTGTGTCTTGTTTTTTCCGAAGACATTTTCGAATACTGCCAAGAATAAGCGCCAGGGAAAGAAACAAGAAAACAGGCACTGATCTGAACAGGCACGTGGACGGGAAAAGAAAAGGAAATACACAACTCTGTTGGAAAAAACAACAACAAAAAACACAGCAACAGACAAACACATAAAACAAACAAACAACTTTGTGTTGGGCAAGAGACAGAAGACAAACAAATAAAAACAACTTTGTTGGGCAAGGAGACAAAACGACCGACAAACAAAGCACACATCTGTCCCCCGACTCCTTTAAAAGTCAGGAGAAAGCACCAAGAGGAGGAGAACGAGACATAAAAAGAGCGAGGATCAGCAGAACGGCTGGCTGAGAGAGACACAGCCGGGGGGGTGGAGGCGCGGGGGATTGGGGGTGGGGGGGGCGGGGTGCAAGAGAGGGGAAAGCCTGTTCCCAGCCCTGTGTAAAGTGACGAGTAAGCACAAGGACGGGGCGGAGACAAAGCGCGATGTGTGGTGGAGGCCTGTCACCGAGGTATGGGCAGTGAGGACATGTCGCGTGTCACGAGGGGTGAAGGTCAACTCATGTCACAACCATCGCAAACAACTAGCCCCCTCCGTCAACCCTCCACACTTGAAAAGGCCACACAGAGCAGGACAGTAGAGCTATACGGTAAATCTTGTTTTCTTTCATTCTTCTTCTTCCAACCATACCGATAAATATTTCGCTTGCATTGCATTTCGTTTTGCAAGTTGCAAGTTCACACATCTTTGCTCGAAATTAATTTACGCACATTAATTTAATAGTTTTAGGTTTCTGCTCAACATGTCCTCATAAAACAAACACGTGCGCGCTGGCTGTAAAGATGTGCAAATCACATTGAAAATGAAAGAAAGAATAAAAGAGATGCTTCTGTGTAATTCAAAGTTCCTTTGTTAAGCAGTATTTCTTTTTCAATTATTTCTGTTTGGAAAACTTTGAGTTCGTGGCTGTGGACAGCCCGCTGATAAAACATAAAAACATCAAGTGACACAGCTGTCTAATCAAGACCAGAATGAAATGAACGTGCCGGGGGAAACAGAAAGGATACAGAGACACAGCACTTGACCAACGTCAACCTGACATTCAGAAGCACACAGCACGTGACAATCGGAAACCTGCAAATCCCCCGTCCACACGACCAGCCTTCCTCTAAACACTTGACTCAGCTGTCATCCCTGTACCTGACTTGGGACCTGACATTTCCAAAAACTCAACCAACTTCTCAGGCGCCCCAGGGAGGCTAGGATTACCGTTACAGTTGGGGGGTGGCTTGGAAAAAAAAAAAACCGCGGGGTATCTTAAGGAAGCAAGGAGCCTCCCGATGTGCGAGTCGAACTAAATCCGGAGCTAAATCCGGTGGACGTGTGTGTAGCCCTACAGGCCGGAGCAGTGTTTGGTTTGTCCGGAACAAGTGACCCAAAGGGCTGACCATAGCCAGGTTGCTGGGTCACCAGGAACAGAACACACACAGGTAGATACTGACTTTTTGTTCCCCTCCGATCCCTGACCGGGCTCTAGGTGATAACAGCCGTGCAGTGGATAACGGTCACCCAGCTGATCAACGGCCTGTTGGGTGACTTGGGTGACAAAACCACTTCCTCACCTCCAGGGCTGGCGACGGACTGACCACAGGAGAATGTGTAAAATGACACGGGCTTTCCTTCCCTTCTCACCTGCACACCTGATAAAGCGATCTGGTCCTCCCTGGGAGGAGGGTGACATTCTTACCTGGCCAGACTTTGCTGTGAGTTCTTCACTTTAATCAGTGAATAATGGTCCTATCGGCGTGGCGGAGGGAGAGGGGGTTGTTGGGTGATGACAGGTGAAAAGTGGGGGGTAGGGGAGGGAAATGCAAAAACATTATGTATGTGCGCGCGCACACACACACACACACACACACACACACACACACACGCACACAACTCACACACAGAGAGACAGAGACAGAGAGAACCATTCTCAAGCACAACTTTTTCAATAACTCGAACTTTTTGTGAAAAAGGTGAAGCACGAAGTTAAAAATGTTTACAATTATCTAAATACCATGAACAACTTCACTTTCGGAAAGGGCAGCTGATATCAACCACCTCCCCCCCCCCAGACCCCCCACCCCACTCCAACCCCCACCGCCTCAACCACCCCAACCTCACACACACACACACACCATCACCACCACCACCATTTTTTTTTTTTTTAACAAGAAATAATTTTTTTTAACAAACACTTAAAGTTCTTTTTGAGGGTAGATTTCTGTATCCTTTTCTGGTCCATACAGAATCAAGTATCTGTGTTTACGTGGAATTTTTTCTTTCTTTTCATTCATCACAATTTTCTCCATCATTAGCTGTTTCTTCTCCTCCTCCTCCTCTTCCCTCTTCTATCTGTTGATGAGGGAAGACATTTTAATGAACGTACCTTGAGAGTGGCTGCCTGAGATTAATGAGGAAAGACGTCAGATTATCTGCTAATTACTTGAGAGTCATCTTTCAGATCTTTTCGGCATCCTCAGAACGAACCACTATCATGCAACTCCAGTTCCTACACTGGAGCAAAGGTCAGCATGACCTAAAATTTGCTCTGAGCAAATCAAAAGAACGTGTGTGTGTGTGTGTGTGTGTGTGTGTGTGTGTATATATATATATATATATATATGTGTGTGTGTGTGTGTACATGTGTGTGTGTCTATGTCTGTGAATCTGCGTGTGTGTGAGTGTGTGTTCGCGCGCGCGCCCGCGAGCGCGCGCGCGCGCGTGTGTGTGTGTGTGTGTGTGTGTGTGTGTGCTTCCTTCTGTGAGGAACACCAAACGGTTTGTGTCTTGTGGATGGCGAGTAATGGGCTGATTCTACATCTCGCGTAAATCATTCCCCTCACTATCTCAGTGCTGCAAGCATTTGCCAAGAGCCCGTACCCCGAGTAACGACATTACCTATCAGCACAATTCTTTGACTGCACAACCAGCAAAAAAAGAGAGAACAGAACGCCACAGGAAATGAAAAAAGAAAATGCGGCAATTTATCACTGCACTTCAACGAGCTCTCTGTCTCTCTCTCTCTGTCTCTGTCTATGTCTCTCTCTCTCTGTCTCCGTGTCTCTCTGTCTCTCTCTCTCTCATCTCTTTTCAGTCAGTCACTTCCTCCTCTCATCTCTCACCGTGCGCGCGCGCGCGTGTGTGTGTGTATGTGTGTGTGTGTGTGTGCGTGCGTACATGTGTGTGTGTGTTCGTGCGTGCGTGCATGTGTGTGTGTGTGTGTACGTGTGTGTGTGTGCGAGCGCCTGTAAGCGCCAGTGTGCATATGTGTGCCTATGTGCATCTCTGTGTCTGTGTGCCTGTATGTGTGTGTGTGTGTGTGTGTGTGTCTCCTTCGTCTCTGCGAGGACAAAGTTGTGTAACCAACCGACCAGACTGTCCCCAACTCCTCAGAATCCCCCCCCTCTCCCCTTCACCAATTAACGGCAGAAAAGTGGTCACCTGAGCCCCCGCTGCCTCTCTCCCGGGTCACCGGTATTAACTGTCCCTGATTGCCGCTGCTGATAAATAATTGTGACAGAAACCCGATAGCTAAAGGGAAGACGAAGCCGAGTTCTGAACCTTCATCGTTATCCCCTCTCCCCTCTTCCCCTACCCCTCCCCCCTTTCCCTCGGTCGGCAACAAGGCAGAAGTGAAAGCAAAGACTAATTGCCCCAACTGGACATATACTCTCCGCAGCGCCAGAGAAAACATCCCAGTCAACGGAGGTATGGATTAGCCAGCGGTGGCCAGGAAAACGGAGCAGGGCCCCCCCGAGTCGTTTTGTTTTCTTCACAAACGTCCGGGCAGATGTCGTCTCTGGGATGAAGTCAATCAGCCTCCCAAAACGATCCGTCAAAAGTTCGTTCGATGATTTCTTCTTCTTCTTCTTCTCCTTCTTATTCTTCTTCTGTTTCTTCTGCTTTTTTCTTATCTCTTCTCTTCGTTACATAGGCATCCCTACCCCCTCTTCCTCCATCAGAAAAAAAACCCATGTTGATTTAATGAAGAGAGTCCATTAGTTCTCTTCGCCTATCCCCCCACCCTCGTATACCCCCCCCCCCCCCCCCCCCCCCCAACCCCCCTCCCACCCACCCTCTTCCCACGAACGTCGTTTGCCAGAACAAACATCATCGATTCTCGTTACACCTGAAGACTGTTTGCGTCATGACTGCTGATAGAATGACAGGGGGAGGGGGTGGGGGGTGGGGGCTCGTTTGGGAGAACAAGGAGGTGGAGGAAGTTGAGGAGGAGGGGGAGGAGGAGGATGGTGAAAATGGCGTGCACCACATTGTGCGCATTAAAGCTCCCAGACGTTGCCCGCGCATTGTTAAGAAGGTCACGGCGCTGACGCCATCTGAGTTAACTCAAGACGACTTGGCGGCAGTTGTGTGACGGCGAAACGGCTACAATTTTCTCCAAACTTTTCTTCGTGGCAGCAAAAGGACCTTTCAGAACGAGTCTCCGATGATGGGTGGAATGAATAGTTCTCACTTGTTTTTTCTTCTCCTGCTTTTTTTGTGTGTGGATTTGGTTGTTTTTTTGGTTTTTTTGGTTTGTGTTCTTCTTTTTTTTTTGGGGGGGGGGGGGGGTGATGGTGGTTTGGTTTTGTTTTGTTTTTTTCAACAGCGAAAGTCAGAAAACTTTTAACTTTTAAGACAAACTATATAAGAAGACAACGTAGAAAACGGCAGTTGTGGTCCAAATATGATGAATATTTATAGACAAGAAAAAATAGGCACCAAGATGATCACATCATCTGTATCATAGGTGTTGTTATTGTCCTTGTCGTTGTCTGAGTAACGAGAAAATCAGTAACAACAACAGTCTAGCCGAGGACGTTTTGTTATCAGACTTTATTTTTGCCAGTGGACCAGACTCGTTTTGTTAACATAGACAGGTGCGTTTTTTCTTGATGAGAACAACAACAGCAACAGCAGCTTGTTGTTTTTATATATGATATATGTATTTGCTGATGCACAAACATGCATGCATTTGTTGCAACAATATTCCCAGAAGCTTCTGCCAACAAAGAACCGTGCATGCGTGTGTCTGTCATCAGGTTGCTCTCTCTCTCTCTCTCTCTCTCTCTCTCTCTCTCTCTCTCTCTCTCTTCTGTCTTTCTGTCTGTCTGTGTGTCTCCCGCCCCCTCTCTCTATCCTCTCCATATGCGTCCCTCTTCCCAATTCTCTTTCGCCCTCTCCCTCTTTCTCTTCCCATACGCGTCTCTCTCTCTCTCTCTCTCTCTCTCCATATGCCTCTCTCTATATATAGATATAAATATATATATATGCCTCTCTCTCCATATGCCTCTCTCTCCCTCTCTCTCTCCCTCCCTCCCACTCTCTCTGTCTTTCCATACGCGTCTCTGTGAATGTCTCACCTCCCCGTCCCCTCTCTCTCCTTCCCCTGTCTCCCTCTCCCCCCGCCCCCTCCTTCCTCACCATCTCACTCCCCCCCCCCACCCCCCCGCCCACCCACCCCCACCCCCCGCCACAGCTCTCCTCCATCCCACCTCAAACCCTCCTCTCCGTCCATCCCATCGCCGTTCGCACCACACGCTTCACACTGTCGCAGGATGCCGCAGCGTGTGAAGTCACGGCCCGGCATTGCTGTGTCCACACACATGCAATGATTGTGTCGGGACATGAGGCGACTGAATGGTCATGCACACTGCACTCACACACACTCTCTGGGAACTCACCGGCCGGCTTGCCTCACCCTAGAGCACTCACATTTACACGCACGCACACCTACACACAGACACGCACACATTATACACACACGCGCGCATGTTAGCGTTCACACGGGCGCACGCATACTTTCACGCATGCGCGAGCGTGCACCTACGGGCAAACTGGGAAAAACTGTTTTAATTCGAAGCATTTTGAAGACCTACCCAACATCATCATCAAAGTTTTATTATCATCGTTATTATCATCATTATCGCCATTATCATCATCGTTGCCTGGTGGTTTTACATCACGGTATCCAACACACAGACACAGACAGACAGATGAACACACACACACACACACACACACACACACATCTCTCTCTCTCTCTCTCTCTCTCTCTATATATATATATATATATATATATATATATTATATATTAATGCGGGCGCAATAGCCGAATGGTTTAAGCGTTGAACTTTCAATCTGAGGGTCCCGGGTTCCAATCTCGGTGACGATTTTACCGATCTCCCAGGTTAACATAATAATTATATGCAGACCTGCTAGTGCCTGAACCCCCTTCGTGTGTATACGCACGCAGAAGATCAAATACGCACGTTAATGTTCCTCTATGTCAGCGTTCGGTGGGTTATTGAAACAAGAACATACCTAGTATGCACACCCCCGAAAACGGAGTTTGGCTGCCTATATGGCAAGGTAGATAAAACAACAACAACAACAACAACAACAACAAAACAACAAGAACGGTCATACACGTAAAATGTTACATGTCTGTCTGAGTGTGTATGTGTGCGTGCCTGAAATCTGATTGAATGACACAGGAAACGAATGATGAGCGCCCAATGGCAGCCGTCAGTCGGCTCTACCCACGAAGCCAGCCTGTTGTGGAAATGACCCCGTGTTTGTAAAGCGCTTAGAGCTTGGTCTCTGTTCGATGACAGGCGCTATATAAGTATCCATATAAATCAATCAATCAATCAATCAATCAATCAATATATATATATATATATATATATATATATATATATATATATATATATATATATATACGGTTCTATACACATATATTAGCGCGCACTAATGATGATAATAATTATGTTTGTGTGTGTGCTTGTGAGAGTGTATGTGTGTGTGTGTGCGTGTGTGTGTGTGTGTGTGTATGTGTGTGTATGTGTGTGTGTGTGTTTGTGCGCTAAACACTGTATGCAAGTTCACTCAAACCATTCGAAGTCAATGGAAAGAAATCGCATTGACATGGCCTGACTATCTTGATAAAGACACACACACACAAACAAAGGGGGGACAGAGAGGGTGGGGGTGGGGGGAGGTGTCGCGGGGGGAGGCAGCCAACAGGGAATGGGAAACAGAACGATACGGCAACTCGGCATTACTACCTCCATGTAATGCGGCCTACCTGAAGGTCCCCCATCCTTCTGCACCCCCACCCCCACCCTACCCACTCACCCCCACGCCCCCACACTCCCACCCACCCGCTCCATCCCGGCCCCCACTAGTTCCCTGCCAACCCACGATCCCCTGTTCATGTAATGGAAGCTATATCTCTCTTCTTTTTTTTTTCCTAATACCCCGTTGTTTGTTTCTTTGGGTTTTCTTTTTGTGTGTGTGTGTGTGTTTTGTTTTTCTTTTTGGTTTTGGTTTTTTGGTTTTGTTTTGTTTTGGGTTTTTTTCTTGTATTGAATTTTTTTTTTTTTTTTTTTTTAGTGGGGGTGTTGCCTATTCTTTTCTTTTCTTTTTTTTAGTATCACACAACTATTATTTTTTTCGCAGTAAAGACCCACAGCTTTGTTTTTCGACAATGTACCTAGGGTACCATACCCATAATTTATGTAGGTAAGAAATAGCGTGCATGCAGGATATCCACAATCCACTGGTTCTCAGAAGAAGCTGGAGAATAAGATTAAAGAGGATGAGGAGGAAGAGAAGACGACAACGACGACGACGAAGAACAACAACAACACCCTCGCTGGTGCCAATGACAATATTGATATTGGTGTAGTTTGTCAGACCCATTTGTACAGTTGATGGGGATCGAAACAATTTTATAATCATCACGGGCGCAAAAAGCCGAGTGGTTAAAGTGTTGGACTTTCAAACTAAGGGTACCGGGTTCGAATCTCGGCAACGGCGCCTGGAGGGTAAAAGGTGGAGATTTTTCCGATCTCCCAGGTCAACACATGTGCAGACCTTCTGGTGCCTGAACCCCCATGGAGCTTTTCAACGTGATCTTAAAGGTTGCAGATGACACGTTTTCAGCCATACAACACAATACAAAACATTTTTATTCATCCATTTGGAAACTGCATTGTGTGTCCACACTGGATCCATACTGGGTGTGTCGCTTCTCACGCGGTGAACGTTCCTCGTGCATTGAAATCAGCCATGTTTACACTTCAAACCGTCACTGCTCTACCTCTTGACCACACTGAAGTGTGCATTGTACATTCATGTTACAGTAATCAGAAAAGTACATAAACACAAGAGAGTCAATCTGGATTTTTAAAGTAAAACAACAACAACAAAAACACGGGAACTGAACGGCAGAAGCGACTGACATTCGAGAGTGAAGTTGATTTAGCAGCCGAGTTTTCGTACTTTCTCGAAATATCACGATTTGACAGTCGTTGTTGTTAACTGTCGGAATACCTTTAATTTCCTATTTTGTTAGTGTTCGTTGTTTTGTTTGTTTTGGGATTTTTGGGGGGTTTTTTTGTTTGTTTGTTTTTGTTTGTTGTTGTTTTTTTGTTTGTTTGGTTGGTTGGTTGGTTGGTTGGATGGGTTTTTTTCTTCTTTTGCTTCGTAGCAAAGTTATCACAATTAAATGAAATGAAATAAGACAAACCAGTTGCACGAACAGTTTAACGCCCCACAACAGAAACATCCACCAGAGTCGCGGCGTAACAATTGTGACTCCTTATTTTGCATATGACCACAGAAATCTCCATAGCATTATGCAATACATGTATATATAAATATCAAATACCCCTCCTCCGTCCGCCCTACCCACCCCAAGAAAGCATTTAGTGGCTGCCGAACTTGCGAGGGGTAAAAACGGTCTTGCACGTGCAGCAAGGGAGATATCTGTGAACGTGGGAGCAGCACTGAAACCATAACCAAAAGCAGAAGGAAATAAAATAATTATCAGATGTGACGTGTCGGGGGGGGGGGGGGGGGGGGGGGGGGGGGGGGGGGGGGGGGGGGGGGGGGGGACAGTGAGTGAGAAGGGGTGGTGGTGGTGGTGGTGGTAGTGGTTTGTGGTGGTAGTGGTGGTGGTGGTGGTGGCATAGTGTGGGGGTGAGTGGTGGGGGAACGGTGAGTGAGAACGGGTGGTGGTGGTGGTGGTGGTGGTGGTGGCATAGTGTGGGGGTGAGTGGTGGGGGGGGCAGTGAGTGAGAAGGGGTGTGGTGGTGGTAGTGGTGGTGGTGGTGGTGGTGGTGGTGGTGATGGTGGTGGCATAGTGTGGGGGTGAGTGGTGGGGGAACAGTAAGTGAGAACGGGTGGTGGTGGTGGTGGTGGTGGTGGTGGTGGCATAGTGTGGGGGTGAGTGGTGGGGGAACAGTGAGTGAGAACGGGTGGTGGTGGTGATGGTGGTGGTGGTGGTATAGTGTGGGGGTGAGTGGTGGGGGAACAGTGAGTGAGAACGGGTGGTGGTGGTGGTGGTGGTGGTGGTGGTATAGTGTGGAGGTGAGTGGTGGGGAAACGGTGAGTGAGAACGGGTGGAGGTGGTGGTGGTGGTGGCATAGTGTGGGGGTGAGTGGTGGGGGGGCAGTGAGTGAGAAGGGGTGTGGTGGTGGTAGTGGTGGTGGTGGTGGTGGTGATGGTGGTGGCATAGTGTGGGGGTGAGTGGTGGGGGGGCAGTGAGTGAGAAGGGGTGTGGTGGTGGTAGTGGTGGTGGTGGTGGTGGTGATGGTGGTGGCATAGTGTGGGGGTGAGTGGTGGGGGAACAGTAAGTGAGAACGGGTGGTGGTGGTGGTGGTGGTGGTGGTGGCATAGTGTGGGGGTGAGTGGTGGGGGAACGGTGAGTGAGAACGGGTGGTGGTGGTGGTGGCATAGTGTGGGGGTGAGTGGTGGGGGAACGGTGAGTGAGAACGGGTGGTGGTGGTGGTGGTGGTGGCATAGTGTGGGGGTGAGTGGTGGGGGAACAGTGAGTGAGAAGGGGTGTGGTGGTGGTGGTGGTGGCAAAGTGTGGGGGGTGAGTGGTGGGGGAGGACAGTGAGTGAGAAGGGGTGGTGGTGGTGATGGTGGTGGTGGTGGTATAGTGTGGAGGTGAGTGGTGGGGGAACGGTGAGTGAGAACGGGTGGTGGTGATGGTGGTGGTGGTGGCATAGTGTGGGGGGTGAGTGGTGGGGGAACGGTGAGTGAGAACGGGTGGTGGTGGTGGTGGTGGTGGTGGTGGCATAGTGTGGGAGATAACGGAAGACAGAACGAGGCAGAAAGGTGGGTAAACACCTTCGCACAGAGCGAAACCGGCTTGCACTATGACAGGCTCAAACACACTGGCGCTATTCCACCTGATTGTGCGTGCGGGTGTTCTTAATATAACATCACCCTCCACCCTCACCCCTCCTCACCACCTCCCTCCTCTCTCTCTCTACCGTCCCCTACTCCCCCACCCCCCACTCCTCTCCGTGAACCCCCCCTTTCCCCCCCACGCCCCCCTTCTTTCCATTTCCAGGGTTGGAAGAAGAGGGAGAATGTGTTTTGTTTTCCCAGTGAACCAGCGAACATTCCCTCCTGGCAGATTAATTTAAAAGGTGTGTGTATGTGTTAAGAGTCACTGGCGGCGGAGCTGGGATCCACCGGCTATTGAATGCCTTTGCCAGGTGATTTATGACTGCGCGATGATCTCGCCAAGAGCCCATGGGGGAGCATGACTGTGAGATAATCGGCTGACAAAGGCACGTTCTTACGTCAGGTGTGTCTTTCAGTGCACGTATACACTTGCGGGCTCATAGACACATACACTGGAATACTATACTAGGATAGCACGAGCGTGGACACAAGAGCTATAGTGCACGCGCATGTGTGCAAGCAAAAAAACCAAAATAATGCACCACTCCTTTCTTTCCTTCTCCTACAACACACACAAAGATCACGAATACTCGCACGTAGGAGCGCACACACACACACACACACACACACACACACTACACACACACACACACACACACTACACACACACACACACACACACACACACACACACTACACACACACACACACACACACACACACACACATGCACGCATGCATACATGCACACACACACGCACGCACATACACGAACAAGCGCACGCGCATTTGCTGTGTCCATGTTGGTTGTGTGAGCGGTACAGCTGATGTAATGACAAAGATGAATCGGTGCATGTGCAGTGAGCAGAAAGTCTGGTCATGCCAGATAAGAGTGTGTGGACAGGGAGGAGGGAGGAGGGAAGGGGGGTGTGGGGGGGCAGGGGCGGGGGCGGGGGGGGGGGGGAGGTAGGTGAGAGAGGAAGTGAGGGGCGAGAGTGGGAGACAGATGGATGGGAAAGAGAGAGAGGGAGGAGAGAGATGGAGGGAGAGAGAGAGAGGGAAACAGAGAGAGAGAGTGGGAGACAGATGGATGGGAAAGAGAGAGAGGGAAGGGAGAGATGGAGAGAGAGAGAGAGAGGGAAACAGAGAGAGAGTGGAAGACAGATGAATATGAAAGAGAGAGAGGGAGGGGAGAGATGGAGTGAGAGAGAGAGAGGGAAACAGAGAGAGAGTGGGAGACAGATGGATGGGAAAGAGAGAGAGGGAGGGAGAGAGAGAGAGGGAAACAGAGAGAGAGTGGGAGACAGATGGATGGGAAAGAGAGAGAGGGAGGAGACAGATGGATGGGAAAGAGAGAGGGAGGGGAGAGATGGAGGGAGAGAGAGAGAGGGAAACAGAGAGAGAGTGGGAGACAGATGGATGGGAAAGAGAGAGAGGGAGGGAAGAGATGGAGGGAGAGAGAGGGGGGGAAACAGAGAGAGAGTGGGAGACAGATGGATGGGAAAGAGAGAGAGGGAGGGAAGAGATGGGAGGGAGAGAGTGAGGGGAGAGGAGGGGGGAAACAGAGAGAGAGTGGGAGACAGATGATGGAAAGAGAGAGAGAGGAGGAGGGAAGAGAGAGGAGAGATGGATGGGAAGAGAGAGAGGGAGAACAGAGGAGAGAGTGGGGAAACAGAGATGGGTGGGAAATGAAAGAGAGAGAGGAGAGGGGAGAAGATAGGGAGGGAGAATGAGAGAGGGGGGAAACAGAGAGAGAGTGGGAAACAGATGGATGGGAAAGAGAGAGAGGGAGGGAAGAGATGGAGGAGAGAGAGGGGGGGGGAGAAAACACACAGAGAGAGAAACAGATCGAGAGAGAGAGGGAGACACAATAAGAGGGGGAGAGGAGATTTAGAGGGGCGGGACAGACGGAGAGAAACAGAGAGAGGGAGACAGACAGAGACGGGGGAGAGAGAGACAGAGAGGGGAGAGAGACAGAGAGAGGGAGACAGACAGAGACGGGGGAGAGAGAGACAGAGAGGGGAGAGAGACAGAGAGAGGGAGACAGACAGAGACGGGGGAGAGAGAGAGGGGAGAGAGACAGAGAGAGGGAGACAGAGAGAGACGGGGGAGAGAGAGAGGGGAGAGAGACAGAGAGAGACGGGGGAGAGAGAGGGAAAAGACACAGAGAGCGACAGATATACAGACTGACGGGGGGACACACACACACACACACACACACACACACACACACACACACACACACACACACACAGAATAAAGACACTCATACCCCCCGTCCCCCGCCACCACCACCCCCCATCCCCACCAAAAAAACAAAGAAACAAACAACAACCAAAAAAAAAAAAAAAAAAAAAACAAGGAAAGAGAACACCACAGAGAGAAAGAACGTGAGGGAAGAACAGGAGACAAGACAGACACGAGGGAGATACAGAGAAACACAGAGTCCACACAGAGAGCTTGTAGGTCGGGAAATCGATTACCTCCACACGTCTCCCAGCAATTCGTCACTTTCGTCGTCACCCCTGTGTTTTTTTCTTCACATATACCCCCCTTGGGGGGAAGGAAGAGATTGCAGGGTTCACCACATGTGTCTGTCTGCCTGTCTTTCATCCAAAGCCATTTGTGAGCTCAGTTCCCATTCATTCTTGCTCAAATCTGGCATACTGACGTTTTGTGGTATCTTCTATGTTTCAACGAAAGGGAGATGGGGGGTTTGGGGGGGGGGGACGGGTATAGTTTCGTTGCAAAACAACAAAAGCAGCAACAACACAACAACACATACACACAGACACAGGCAGACACACGCGCGCGCGCGCGCGCTTTTTCTCTTTCTCTCCCTCTCTCTATCACGCACACACACAAACAACAACAACAACAACGCACACACGCTTCCTCTCTCTCTCTCTCTCTCCCTTTCTCTCTTGTTCTCTCTCCCTTCTTTTTCTATGTCACACACACACACACACACACACACACACACACACACACACACACACAGAGAGAGAGAGAGATAGAGCTGATCTCACAACACCCCCATATCAGATCACTCCCAGAGTCCATGTAGCCCTCTACTCCCTCTGTCCAGACTGTAATCATGTGTGACGAGCCAGCAGGCCACACATCCAAAAGACCGTGCCCTCTCTGACATAACACACACACACACACACACACACACACACATACACACACACACACACACACACACACACACACACACACACACATACACACACACACATACACACACACATACACACACACACATATACACACACATACATACATACACACACACACACACACATACACACACACACACACACACACACACACACACACACACACACACACACACACACACACACACACACACATACACACACACACACACACACACACACACACACACACACACACACACACACACACAAAGCACTCTCCGTGTCCACATCAAACAGCCGACGGACCGAGACGCCTGACCTCTGACACACTTGTCACGGAGTCACCGGAGCATGCACGTGAGCGACCAGCGGACCCAGAGACGTGCGACATCAAACAGGACTCACCTGGCTCCACCACCTCTCTGCCTACCTGCATGCCTGCTGGGCCGTGGGCCACACCCACACACATCAAACACACGGACTCTTTTTATCCCCCTTCTCTCTGTGTCTGGCTGTGTTTGTTTTTTTTTGTAATTGCTGGGTTTTTTGTTTGTTTTTTTGTTCTTTTTTTTATTTCTCCCCATCTTCCTCTCTATCCCCCTCTCCTTCCCTCCACCCCCTCTCTCTCTCTCTCTCTCTCTCTCTCTCTCTCTCCTCTCTCTCTCTGTCAGTGATGTCTGCCGACAGATTATGTCTCGTCTTGAGGCGTCGGCTAAGAAAATGGACAGTTTACTTAATACGTTTAAAGACACAAATCCAAACGCTTGCAAAAGTGCTAGAAATGGAAATCCTGATCTCGATATATCATGATTAGTTTCGCTGTGTGATTCCTTTTCACTTGCCAACCTATTTGAAAACAAAGATTGTGATTATACAGGCTTTGTATGATACTAATTGTAATTAATCGCGTGACGTGGATTCCATGTTTTGATCAAGTGTACAGTGCATCAGTTCTCATATTTTGTTACGTTTCTGACATGAACAACCTCTTCCCCACCCTGCTCCCTTGTGAGTGGGCAAAGCGAGCCTGACCACAATACCTCATTCGTTCTCTCTCTCTCTCTCTCTCTCTCTCTCTCTCTCTCTCTCTCCCTATCCCTCTGCCTCACATTAACCCCCCCCCCTACCTCTGTCACTATCTTCTCACGGATAACTAAAACAGATGGCCAGAAACAAAATCTTCTTATGCACACCATCACAAAGACAATGGTTTGCGGACTTCGACACCCTATTGTGTGTTCCATATATCTGGGTTTTGTTGTTGTGGTGGTGGTGGGTTGGTTGATTTTTGTATGTGCTGAAGGTGCTGAGCTCATGAGGTATAAATCGCGAAGAAACCTTTACACCTGACTCATCCGGCGTTCACCAGTGATCAGGGTTCGAGGCCCCCATTTTCGGTATGGTGTTGTGTCCGTGGGAAAGGCACTTCACTCCTGTTTTCCTCACTCCACCCCGGGTGTGAATGGATACCCGACATGGGCAGTGTGAAGGCTAAAAAGCATCGGAAGGAGAGGATTGGGCCCCGCCTTTCTATGCCGAGCCTTGCCCACTGTGGATGTGAATTCACTGCCTCCATGGGTATCCCAGCGGCCCGTAAGCTCTACGGAGGACTGGAGGACCTGCGACGTACTGCTGCCTTTGTCGAGGAGACGCGGGAATCCATCTGATAAATGACGAACGAGACAACAACAACTGCCTCGTTGGGTTACGCTGCAGGTTAGGCATCTGCTCAGCAGACGTGGTGTAGCGTATATGGATTTGAGCGAACGCAATGACGCCTCCTTGATCTACTGATACTGATACTCACTGGCTCGATTGAAGTATAAGGCTATGGGAACCCTAAACAAGTCAAGGGGGCGGATATCCCCTGCAGATTTCCATAGTTATCTCATTACTGGTGGCTTTTCAAAAAGTCAGCAACATCATAACATAGTTTTATGAACTGTGTCCTTTAATACATAATTCAGCGCGTCTAAAGCTTCATTTGCCTTGGTGTTTTAGACTGAAAAGATGCCGGATATTGTGTGCCAACTCAGTGACATTCGGGCGGCTCAGCCTTTTTTTTTACAAAATATATTTTATTGAAGTTTTTGCACTTTAAGCATATTCATCATCATTCATCTCTTCCTTGCTGTCCTCAATTCATCACCTCCATCTTTTTTAAAATAATACCTTCAACACACACACACACACACACACACACACGCACGCACGCACGCACACACGCACGCACGCACGCACGTACGCACACACACACACACACACACACACACACACACACACACACACACACACACACACACACACAACTGCTAACGTCTAAGAATAAACAAAACATAAATCATAAACCTTAAACTAAACTGAAAATGAACTGAAATAGCCCAATGCTACAGAACACACAGGCAGGCGGCAGGGAGACCGAGGCTAACGAGGGTCCTGAGCGAGACCCGGCAGAAGACGAAGGGCCATTCATTGCGATGATTGACAGGACGAGAACAGTGGAGTTTTCCCATTTCCCCCTTATCTCCCCTTCACGGCCCATTGACCAGCTCCTCGTCACTCGCTCTCATCGCCTGCCCTGCACACCGCTGCTCCGCCACTGCACAGCACCCCCCCCCCTCCCCCACTCCCCCCCCCCCGCCCCCTCCCCCTCCCCCCCCCTCCTTTTTTTTCCATATACATTTCTTCCCCACAGCCACCGGTGACATGGTAAAAGTGACCCACCTCTCGTTTTTCTCCTTTACCCTGGGGTTGAATTCGACCCTTGTACCAATTGAGAATTTAACTCTCTTTTTTTTTTTAAAATTCGTTATACCTTTCTCTTTTCTTCCAGTGTGCAAATACCGGCCTTATTCCAGGTTTTGGGTGCATGGCTTCTTCATGAACAGTTCCGATGGTATTCTTTAATGGTGCCAGGTTAAGTCATTTTTCAAAAGATCTATTACGTATCAAGACAGCTATCCCAAAGTGAGGCAGTATAAAAACAATGTATTTACAGTTTTCGGGCTTTTCGACTGACCTATGAATTTCCAAACAAGAAAGCAACATTGTAAGTACCTGTTACTTTCTTCATCCACATCATTCGTGATTTTCCCAGTTGTTAAAAGTATTGTCTTCATTCAAATGTAAAATCTGCAATGGAAGGAATATATAGTGATTCATTCAAATTTATCCGGGGAAAAGGAACTGGTTGGGGATGTGGACAAGGGGTGGCGGGGACATTTACAGTCCGTTACACCGGTCCAGAAGATCACAGACTGTTTTTTTATGCGAAAATCACTTGTGATGGAATGTGGTTATGCACGGGCCTAAGCGTTTAAATGAAAATAAGCAGATAAATAAAGAAAATAAACACTGGGAACTTCAAACAGAACGCGTTGCCTGTGCATTTATAACTGTTACAGCAACAAAGTCAAGTTCAGTCTAATGTACATGGAATTTCTCTCTCTCTCTCTCTCTCTCTCTCTCTCTCTCTCTCTCTCTCTCTCTCTCATATTTAAACCCGACAAATTTACCCTCTATCCCGCACCCTTCTCACCCACGCACGCGCGCCTGTGCACGCGCTTGCACTGCTATTAACTACAAGTATGTTCCTACACACACACACAAAAAAAAATTAATAATAATAATAATCACCACACAATCATCGTTGATGATGAAGTGATTGTGTAAAAACGTGCTTTCGTTTCCCCACTCCTTCAAAGCACTCTCTGTGCAGTTTGCTTCTGTCAGGAACACAACGCCACGAGCCCAGCAATGCGAGGCACAAACGGAATTTATGCGATAAAAACAGAAGAAGGGGTTGAGGGTGTGTTGGAGAGATGGTGGTGGTGGTGGTGGTGGTGGGAGCAGGGGAAGGGGTGGGAAAGAATGGCTTTCGTGTGTGTGTGTGTGTGTGTGTGTGTGTGTGTGTGTGTGTGTGTTGAGGGAAGAGGATGTGTGAGGGGGTAGGGGTTGGGGGTAGGAACATGGAGTGTATGCATGTGTGTATGTGTATGTGCGTGCCCTGTCTGTTCACCAATGTGTATATAAAACAGAGAGGTATAGCGTGGAGAAGGTAGGAGAAGACAGAGACAAAGACAACAAGATAGGGGAAAAAAAAGATATGGAGAAATTTGCTGTTCATTTGTTTACTATTTCTCTTTCACTTTACATCCACTAGTATTAGTCAGGAAATTAAAACTTTATTGGCAACGATCGTGGAAACTTCAAGGAAAACAGGAAAAAAAAGCAAATTTTACGAAAAGCGACTGAATAGCAATTCATAAGAAATAACCCAATTTAAAGAAGATACAAGCTGACCACTAACAATGCAGGGGAAATTATTCAAAGAATAGATATATAGATAGATAGATAGATAGATAGATAGACAGACAGACAGACAGACAGACAGATATATATTTGACGAAAGGTTGTGCTGGTGCGCGCGCGCGTGTGTATGTGTGTGTTTGTGCGTGCCTACGTGTGTGTGTGTGTGTGTGTGTGTGTGTGTGTGTGTGTGTGTGTGCGTGCGTGCGTGTGTGTGTGTTTGTACATGTGTGTGTTTGTTTGTTCAACTGAATGTGCGAATGCGTACGCGTGTGTGTGTGTGTGTGTGTGTGTGTGTGTGTGTGTGTGTGTGTGTGCGACGGTAGGGTCATGGAAGTTGACGATAAATGGGCGTTGTGGCGAACTTCCCATACCAAAGAAACGCTTTCTCAATCTGGTCCTCAGTATGGGGTTCAGGCAGCGGTGTTCTGCATGACACCTCAACCTAAACACGAAGTTATTAACACCATCAAAAGGGAGCCGCCACCTGTGCAGTACTCAATCAGGTGATTATAAACACCATCAAAGTTAGTTGTTGCCTGTGCAGGGCCACCTCTGCTGAGTGGCCTGGGGGTGAGCACACAAATAAAACGAGCACAGCTAGGAACAGATGGACTATGACAGAAAGAGAACGGACTTGGCTTTGTGAGGGTGTAACAGGATGACCTGCATGTATGGTAGTCAGTGATGTTCGACTATGACCATCAGAACAGCAGAGGAGGTAACTGATGTTCCGACTATCTGGGCGAGAATTTGATTATAGTGGAGGGTGTTTGTGTGTTACAGTGGAAGGGTATCACAGGAGGGAACTGATGAGGCGAAACAGACGGGGGGAAATCGGAGAATTTTGGTAGATACAAAGTCATCAGCGTCCGGGTGGTTATGAGAACACGAATATACCCGACACGCGAAGCCAACGATAACGAATTACAGCAGCCTAAACGGCGGAGTGAAGTTCTACGCGTAAAACCTGACAGACTGAATCAAGTGAATGTGCGCGTTGGGAGCCAGGACAGAAAAGAGAGAAAAGGGGAAAAAAGAAAAAAGGCAAGAAGACGCTGATCACTTCTGAGATAACTCTTGAACAAAATATGGCAGTTGGCACCGACGTTACTGCTGCGGCGTGTGTGTGTGTGTGTGTGTGTGTGTGTGTGTGTGTGTGTGTGTGTTGTGTGTGTGTGTGTGTGTGTGTGTGTGTGTGTGTGTGTGTGTGTGTGTCGTGTATGAGTGTGTCAGAATGTGTGTGTGTGTGTGTGTATTTGTATGTGCGTACGTGTGTGTGTGTGTGTGTGTGTGTGTGTGTGTGTGTGTGTGTGTGTGTGTGTTTGTGCGTGCCTACGTGTGTGTGTGTGTGTGTGTGTGCGTGCGTGCGTGTGTGTGTATTTGTACATGTGTGTGTGTGTTTGTTCAACTGAATGTGCGAATGCGTACGTGTGTGTGTGTGTGTGTGTGTGTGTGTGTGTGTGTGTGTGTGTGTGCGTGCACGTGCATGCCTCTGTGTGTGCATGTGTGTCTGTGAGCGTGGCGTGCGCAAGCCAGCTTCAGTGTTGCTCTGGTAACTGGACCCCGACGCCCACACGCTGAGAGAACAGCGGATTCCTCACAACGTCCGGTCTTTTGCTTTCCCTTTCCGCTTCCGGCTTGTTACGGCTGAAGGGAGGACCTCTTCGCTAATCAGCGTAAAATCTTCAGCAAATGTTTGTGCTGCACATTTTATGTGTACTTTATGCACAGCCTGACGCTGCTTATCAAAAGTGGATACACACTTGCTTTTCTTTGTTTATTGAAATATGGAAAGTATTTTTTTTGTTATTCTAGAATTTAAGTAACAGGATTTTGATGCTGAAATACATGTGTGTGGGGTTTTTTTTCTCGTCTTGATTTATTTAGGTGAAGTTTGCGGGAGTTAGTTGTAGGACTTGTGACTGAAACCTAAGTACGAAAATCAGTCTGAGTGTGTGTATGTGTGCATGTATGTGTGTGGGATGTGTGCGAACGTGTGTGTATGTGTGTGTGTGTGCGTGTGCAGAGAGGGAGAGAGAGACAGTTCTTGCAGTTGGTGCTCAGAAGTGGGGGTCTGTTTCTTCCTTCCCTGTGAGAAGAGGGGAAAGTAAGGAACATAATGCAGAAGGCTGTGTGAATCACAGGGTTTGGTGTGGTGACGTCAGATACTGTTTTGGTGGGGGGAGGAGGAGGGGGACACGAGGGGGGTGGTGTGGGTGGGGGGGGGGGCACTGGGTTTATTGGCAACATTAAACACCGCTCACTTGTCAACATGGCTCCCAGCTCTCCTCCTCCTCCCTCCTTCCTATCCCCCCTTTCTCCCTACTCTCCTCCCTTCCTCCTCCACTATCTCCCAGTGTGTGTGTGTGTGTGTGTGTGTGTGTGTGGAGGGGGTGGGAGGGGTAGATGTGTGTGTGTGTGTGTGTGTGTGTGTGTGTGTGCGTGTGTGTGTGTAATGTGTGTCTGTCTGTGTCTGTGGACGTGACGTGCGTGGGCGCCTGCTTGCATTCGTGCACGAATGCGCGTTTACTCCTACGCAGGGTTCTTAGAGAGCATATGCGTGCGTAAGTGACACCATTAATGTGCATCATGAGGTGCGTGACCTGCAGTGCAAATTCTCTCTCCACAATTCTTGTTGCTTTTGCTGCAGTTAACTGTTCTTGTCGCCATCGTCGTCGTCGTCGTCATGCTTATCCTTCGCGTGGTTATCTTTTTTTTCCCCATGTCGTTTGCCTGTTTGCGTAGAAGTGATTAAAAGCAAGCAGGGCCGTGTGTAAATCAAGGGGGTGGTAGCGGCAATGGGTGTGATGATGTGGGGTGCAGTTAGTGGGGCAATGGGTCATCATTAGCAACACGATGCCTTTCTGTGGTATAAAGGGGCCCCTCTCGGTTCCCTCTTCCTTTCCTGTCTCTACCTCACTCTTTCTTTAATCCTTGAATAAAAAGCTCTGAGTTCTAAGTTCCTCTCTCTCTCTCTCTCTCTCTCTCTCTTATGTGGATAAAAAGTGTTTTAGGGACTGTTTAGTAAAATTACGGCTTGGTTTGCTCCCAATAAATGGATCATTTTTTAGAAGAACATTCAAATGTAATTCAAATTACGCATGTAAACGTTGTAATGTAATCGAAGATGAAAACCATTTTATAAACAATTGTGTCCTTTACAATGACCTGCGGCAAAAACATCTGAACTCTGAAGGTCAATCGTATGTTCACTTGATGGAGAATGGTTCTGTTTACAGTATTCGTAAACTATGCGTTTATATATTTAATGCCCTGAAGATACGACAGGAATTCTGTGACAACAATGATGAAAGTTAGAATTAATTTACAATGCACGAGAAGCACTTTTGTTCTACAGGTTAAGTTAGTACGTATTTTACATTTTGTTGTGGTTGAGTGATCACCATACTGTGTACTTTTGACCTCTTTCTAGGGGCCGGAGGCCTGGAGATTAAAGTTTTGTTCTTGTTCTTGTTCTTGTTCTCTCTCTCTCTCTCTACGTTTCCTTCTGTCAAGGATCTGGTAATGAATTAACACTTACACCAGAACTATAAGGCAGTCTCGAACCTTCCTCCAAATAAAACTGACGCTAAAAACTGACCGAAAATGACAAGAGTACATGACTTCAATGGTATTTTTGAAGCAGAGAATTACTTGTTAGTGGTTACAAATAGATGGCATTGTCGGGCATCATTATTATTTTCTTAACATAATGAATAACACTGATTCAATAAGTGTTTGTAATAGACGGTTGAGCGCAACCAGATAGCACTGATCTTAAACAAGATAACTGCTGTGTTACATTTGAGTTTCAACTTCAATGGAAGAATGTCCAAAACTGATGATGAAGATTTCTGATGATATAATTCAAATGCACGTCTATGTGCATGTAGGGTATTTTGAGGATATTTTCACTTGCCAAGTCCCAAAGAGTCCATGCATAATCTATATTATGAGAGCCAATGAAAGCATGGAAAAAACATGAAAGAGAGTGGCAGAGGGAGAAGGGAGGGAGGGAAGGAGAGAAAGAGAGATTGATTGATTGATTGATGATCTATTGTCAAAAGCATTTACAGCCATTTTGACAAGGGGGGGTTACAAAAAACTAATTAAACAAATACCACGAAACACACACCGCAACAACTGTACGAAAGAAAAGGGTAGGGAAAAAGAACAACAAAAGAGCAAACAACATGTGGACCATCCACGTTCATAATTCATTTGCTTATATAATAATTAGTGAATCCGTTTATTCATTAGCATTAGGGGTCATCTGTATATAATTACGTACCTTTTACTTGATTCTTTATACTGTCTGCCCATGTTCTAGTGCTTTCTGCCTACAGTTAAGTGCTACGGTAAGAAATTTTGACATAGCTGTTACCATCACTTCGTTCTCGTTTTTTAGCACGTGTTGCATGCGGGTCAAGTCATCAACGGGACTTGATTCTATGTTGAATGGATATCTGGAGAGAGAGAGAGAGAGAGAGAGAGAGAGAGAGAGAGAGAGAGAGAGAGAGAGAGAGAAACAGACAGACAGAGTCAGTCAGTCAGTCAGAAAGTGGAAAATGGGTAGACAAACTTGTCAGAGTAACGAACACAGAGACAGAACGTAAACACTACCCCCCCTTGTATGCTCTGCAACAAGCTACGTTCTGTTACGTGCCCCCACCCACACCCAACTCCCACCCCTACCAATCCACCGGAGTATGTGATGTAACTCAGCACCGTACCCCTCCCCCCCGCCCCCCCCCCCCCCCCCCCCCCCCCCCCCCCCCCCGCCCCACCCCCACCCCCACCCCCAAAGAATCACCCGGGGAGTACACTAAGTGAGAGGGGAGTAATTCCAGACCACACCACCGGCGTGAGTGAGGAAGACTGACAGAGAGCCTGGGTCGGGATACAGAGTCGGGTGAGGGCAGGGGGATTAGGCCATGTCAAACACGGCCTTAGGAAGATCACCACGGAATAATCCTTCCTCGTAGCCGTCTTCTGTGATACACTCATTGGGTTTTTGTCTGTGTTTGTTTGTGTGTGTGTGTGTGTGTTGTTTTTTGGGTTGTTTTTTTCTGCTTGTTTTGTTGTTTGTTTTTATTCCCCTTGTTCATAGAACATGGTGGAATTGTGTGTCTCCAGAGTATCTTTCCTCAAGATTTCCGGGTTAGGATCAAAGACTGACGGGAGATAAAGGGAAAGGGGGAGATGATGGAAATGATGCCGTTAGGAGGAGGACGGGATGAGGTTTAAGGTCAAAGCCGATACGTGTGATGTGCCTCTGTGTGTGTGTGTGTGTGTGTGTGTGTGTGTGTGTGTGTGTGTGTGTGTGCGTGCGTGTGTGTGTGTGTGCGTGTGTGTGTGCGTGTGTGTGTGTGTGTGTTTGTGTGCGTGTGTGTGTGTGTGTGTGCGTGTGTGTGTGTGTGTGTTCGTGTGTGTGTGTGTTTGTGTGTATGTGTGTGTGTGTGTGTGTGTGTGTGTGTGTGTGTTTATGTGTGTGTGTGTGTGTGTGTGTGTGTGTGTGTGTGTGTGTGTGTGTGTGTGCGCGCGCGTGTGTGTGTTTGTGTGTGTGCCCGCGCGCGCGTGCGTGCGTGTGCGTTTATATGTGAGTGTGTAAGAGCACGTGTTCAAACGTTCGTCTGTGGATATGCATGCAAGAGAGTCAAAGTCAAAGTAAAAAAATGTTATAATTGTCAGACCTCTGGCCCATAACAAGAGGAGTAACCAGTTTCACGAAAAACATCACGCATTATTTGAAATATTATTGATACATCTTTTCTGCGGCTAAGTCCTCTATATATACACAAAGAAATCTTTGTTATAATACCAACGTTTTCACTGGCTAGAATCAAAGAAAGCTTGAAGAACTGATGACGGATATCTGTAATACTTAAACTGGTATTAAATCTTCTCTCAGATCCTGATATTTGTGACACACAAAAAGAAAGTGCGCTTCATTTTGAATGCATGCGACAGAGAGACAGAGAGATTGGGAGAAAGAGGGAGAAGGAGAGACAGAGAAAGGGAGACAGAAAGAATGGAAGACAGAATGAGAATCAGACAAGAGAGAGAGAGAGGGACATTGAGAAAGAGTTATCAGGCAATATCAACCTTGTTGCTAATCGTTGTGTCGGCAAGATTTTCCATTTCAAGTAACAGCGCCCATGCAGTGACAGCGGCAATGCTAAAAGATGTTTTGATATGTTTATATCTCCGCAATTCTCTCTTCCCCCAAATCCCCCGCGCCCGTCACCCGCTCCAGAGAAAGCAGGGGGACAAACAGACAGAGAGAAAGAGACAGACAGACAGACAAAGACAGAGACAGAGAGACAGACGGAGAGAGACAGAGAGACAGACTGAGACACACAGGCAGACAGACAGACGGACGGAAATTGGTGTATGTGGTGAAAGTCACTGTCAGCACACCACGTTGCTGTTTTCAGTACCGACCTCTCTTTGCAGTGAAACAGGAACAACTGTGAGTCTCTCCCGCCTGGTCTTAATGAGAACAATGCGAAGAGAGAGATGGGGGGGGGGGGGGGGCGGGTGAGGGAGAGAGAGACAGAGAGAGAGCGGAGAGAAAGAGAGAGGTATAGAGGGTAAATTTGGGATAAAGAAGAAGAGAGAGACGGGGGATGGAGGGCGGGAGGCAGGGAGAGAGAGAGAGAGAGAGAGAGAGAGAGACATTACCGAGAAAGAAAGATTCAGATTCAAAGATTCAAATGGTTTAATGACTTAAGCAACATGCTCATATCACCAAGTGGAAAACACGCTCCCCCCTCCCCCCAACCCCCACGCCCCCAAGCCACCTCCCCCCAACCGCCCCTCGTTCCCTCCTACACTTTTCACAACATTTTTCTGCTCTTCATAAGGAATATAAAACAATATCTAACGGTATGTATACGCGTAATCTTCGTGGACTACTGATGAGGTTCATATTTAAGTAATCCGAGGCCATCGACCCGATTTCGTAGTCACAGAGAGAGAGAGAGAGAGAGCGACAGAGACACAGAGAGAGAGGTGAGAGAGGGAGAGAGAGAGAGATTACCGAGACAGACAGGCAGAGAGAGAGAGAGAAAGAAAGAAAGAAAGAAAGAAAGAGCAACAGAGACAGAGAGAGAAGGAGGGAGAGAGACACAGAGAGAGCGACAGAGACAGAGAGAGGGGGGATAGGGAGGGAGAGAGGGAGATCATGCATACAGACAGACAGAGACGAGATGGCAGGGAGGGGGGGGAGGGAGGAGAAGGAGAGACACACGGACAGACAGAAACACAGGCAGACACACACAAACTGACTAAGACAGAGATATATACCAGGTTGGTGAGAGTCACACACACACACACACACACACACACACACACACACACACACACACACACACACACAGAGAGAGAGAGAGAGAGTCAGGCTTAGTGACAGAAACACACACAGAGAGGAAACGAGACAAAGACAAAGAGATATAAATAACAGAACGACAGACACAGACAGCAAGACAGAAAAAAACAACAACAAAGGGTGAGACATACAGAGAGAAACTCAAAGAAAAAGAGTGTAAGCGTTTGCTGTGATCACACACACACACACACACACACACACACACACACACAAACCAACAACAGTTTGTTTGATGTTCAAGAACGAAGCCCACCACTCCATCCATACCCCTGCCCCAACAAGAGGAACCAGAACCAGCATCTCCCTTTGGTAAACCTGATCGCTCTGTCCGCCTTCTCTGACACAGTGCAGCCCTCACGTCCGGCTGTGTTCACCTGCTGCTACTTCTCCACGTGAAGCCCTGCTCCATTGTGTTCATTATACTACACTGTGTGGCTGAACGACTGAGCATGCAGCCATTTGTAGGGGGATACCGGGAAAGGTCGGGCCGTGGTGAAGGCTGCCCCCCTCCCTCCCCCAAACAATAACCAGCTATCACGTTGTTAATTAACAAAGAATGAGGCCAGGAGATGAAATGATTAACTCACTCAGTACAGCCAGTCCTCTCTTTTCTACACAGACCCCTCGGATGTCCAGTGGGTGTCTGAATGACCCAACCTTTAGCGTCCGTCGTCAGAATTGTGGTATTCTTTGTCAACATTCACCTCTTCAGTATAAGAGCCTTCCGCTTGCAATATTTTGATGATGGTAATTGGGGTGAAACGCTGTTAACGTCGTCTCTTTCGCCGTTCGTATGGAGAGAGTTAACAAACAGTAAAGAGTAGTAACTCTCTCCATTCACAAAGTCCACAACTTCCAAGTCAGTGCTGCTAAAGCTACCGATTCAGCTAGCACACAGGTAAATAAAAGGTACATTGGAACAAACCCAGACACTTCCTCAAAAAAGGAAGCGCCGGGCATGTCCTTGTACCGATCATTTGACATGTGGACACAGCAGCAAAGACAGAAGAAATGTGCAAACACAAATTAGCTTTTATTGAAGACTGGCGTGGCCTCTTTAATCCTGAACAAGCCACACGTTGTTGTTGTTGCTTTTTTCTGCCGTTTTCTTCACATTACTTCTTTTCTCAGCAACTGGGACACGACCAATACATAGCAAACCCTCAGTCTACTGCCAGTCCACTTTGCTACAACACAGATTGGAAATAAACGTTATCGACACACTGTCAAATTCATTTTTCTATTCGGTCGTTGGCTTTTACACGAATCCCTAAACTTTTACCTTCAATTATCTCGCCTGATTGGAAAAAATAAAATGGTTGAAACGAAATGGCAAATGTATACTGCCATCATTAGTCGCCCAAAACTCAGCTCTCACTGCGTCATTTCCTGAGTGAATGACCAGGTTGGACCAGCAACTTCATTTGCAGGATGAAATACTAGACAGTGAAAGCAACAACAGAGCTTAGCAGTACGACGCAGGGCTGTTTGAACTCACCTGTGGTGAATCCCAGTCAGTGTGTGCATGGAGTGTCATAACTCGTGGCTCTTATCACAATGCACCTGTCAGCTGAACAGACACGCTATGGGGCTGAAAGGGGGGACAATGGGGTGATCATATGAAAATGAGCTGCTGCTCTGTGAAGAATTTGTCGTTTCTTTGTTACTTCGTTCCATCTCTCTCTCTCTCTCTCTCTCTCTCTCTCTCTCTGTCTCTCTGTCTGAAAACAAATTTACAAACAAAACAGTCTGTTTTGCGCGGTTTTTCCTCTCTCTCTCTCTCTTCTCTCCCTCTCTCTCTCTCTCTCTCTCTCTCTCTCTCTGTGAAAACAAATCTACAAACAAAACAGTCTGTTTTGCGCGGTTTTTCCTCTCTCTCTCTCTCTCTCTCTCTCTCTCTCTCTCTCTCTCTCTCTCTCTCTCTCTGAAAACAAATCTACAAACAAAACAGTCTGTTTTGTGCGGTTTTTCATCTCTCTCTCTCTCTCTCTCTCTCTCTCTGTGGTGTGTGTGTGTGTGTGTGTGTGTGTGTGTGTGTGTGTGTGTGTGAAACAAACATTCCTGTCACAAGACATAGTTATGGTTCTGACTGTCTGCGGTAAGACAGATCATATAGCTGCCATTACCATGTGATCACCAGCTGACGTCAAGTGCTGAACTCGAGACCACTGAAATCGTCGAAGTGGTTAAGCATGGAGCGGCCCCGTAGGATATTGACAGTGACAGGGTTTCTGGGCGAAACACTGCTGAACAAACAGCAATGTCGCAAAGTGTCAGACTGAAAGTAGTAATCCTATTTTATGAGCAAGTAGTAACTCCATTCTGTGAGAATCAGTACAGTCCGAATATGCCTAATGCATAAATCTTATTGATGAATGTCTATGAAGAAGGAGAAGATTATATCGGTGTGTGTGTGTGTGTGTGTGTGTGTGTGTGTGAGCGCACTCACGCGATTTCTGCTCTACAAGCGATTGATTGTTTCTTGTTTTTGTCTCTGTGTTTATGTGTGGGCAGTCCTGTGAACACACAACCTAAACGTGGAACTTTTTACCATCCCTATACAAATCGATTTCATTTATTCACTCTTTCGTGTTTTCAGATTTACACCCAAAAAAGTCAAAAAGGCCATTTTCCTAAGAGCTATGTGTACCTCATGTCCGGGCCTTTTTACCGCGACTAAAAGGAAAAGAAGCTGTCTCCTTTCTGGCCATGCGTCATGTCTTACAACCCCAGCTAACAGACATGAGAAAGCCGTAGTGGTGGTTTACCTGAGTCATAAATAACCAGACCCATTATTCCCAGGTATCACCCAACAGTTCCACTGTTTTCAGCCGCTTGTACGAACTGGGAACATGAAGCGCGACCGCTCAGCCCAATTCATTCTGTAAACGTGGACTCACGCGGTGTAACCTATTGTCTGGGTGAGGAGGGGGGAAAGATCAGCATTTCACGGGTGGCCTCATACAGACGACATCTTGAATCACTCACCCACACAAACTGCTGCCCCTCCTGTGGAGACGGCCAGAAAAAAAGGGTTCCACTTTAAAGCGCAAAGAAAACACCAAAGAAATACCTAAGAATGGTTTGGGCTGAACACTGTCTTAGTGTTAAGGTTTCCTTCCTTTTCTACTTATCTTTTAATCGTGTCTTCTTGTGTGTTCTTGTGAAGAACTGGGTCGGGGATTTTCTGACACAACACAAAGGGATGGAGGGCGAAGGTGTGAGAATGTGGAGGGTCGGCCGAGGGTACTATGCATCAGTCACTGTCACCCCTGACTCCTCGCAGTGACACTGAAGAGTGTGCTGTTTGTTTTTTTCTGACAGCGCACAGTCAACCCATCTTTTGGGGGCTGCTTCTTGGGAAACAGAATATCTACCTCTGTCTCTCTGTCTCTGTCTCTGTCTGTCTCTCTCTTCCCGAATATATGTCTTTGGCTCTGGTGTGTGTGTGTGTGTGTGTGTGTGTGTGTGTGTGTGGTGTGACGCAAAAGGAACACTACACACACACACACACACACACACACACACACACACACACACACACACACAGAGAGAGAGAGAGAGAGAGACAGACAGACAGACAGACAGACAGACAGAGACACAGAGACACAGAGAGAGAGAGAGAGAGAGAGAGAGAGAGAGCTGGCGTTACGAGAGGTTGTACAGCGAGATACAAAACCTACATGGTTGTGAAGCAGTTTTCAGTCCCCCTGCTGTGAAGTGACCAGACGAAACGAGAGACACAGGACGCACGCCGACAGCCATGTTCTTTATGGTCGTGTAGGTTCTTTATCTTCAACGATTGCAGTGTTGCCAAGGAGAAAGTAAATCACATGGTTAAGAATGCAGCCGTTTGCTTTCATTTGACTGACATGTCTTGGTCGTATTGTCTTCGGAATATCAAGCGAATTAGTGATTTTGTTTTAACGTGAGACTGAAGAATCAACGCTGTCGTTGCAGATAGCAGCAAGCAAGACACGTGCTGTGTCATAACTCCTGGTCCATGGTATAAAAAAAAATACAGGCGCGCAGGCAATGAGCTCAGATATTGAACAGTGAAGCCTTGACGTATCTTTGTCACACACAAAAGCACACAAGAATTTCATAAAATAGAAAACAAACGTGACTCGGATATGGACAATGGTAAGTACTGAATGAATGTGACATAAAAACACAATGTCACTCTCATACACTGTTCTGAGTAAATAATTCGCTTTCTTGAATGTTCCGCATCATCACTATGCACAGGCATACTGAGTTCACAGTTATAAAGATGATGAGCTTTAAGAAGAAATTGTTTGTCTTTCTGTGGACGAAGAACGTATGTGTATTCTAAAAATCGTACATTTAGTTCCTATTATTATTGAGTAATTGTTAATGTACCCAAAATGTGTCAGTATTTGAAGATCAGTGAGACAGACAGAGGGGCGAGAAAGAGATCAGTGAGACAGACAGAGAGGGGTGAGAAAGAGATCAGTGAGACAGACAGAGAGGGGTGAGAAAGAGATCAGTGAGACAGACAGAGGGGGACAAGAAAGAGATCAGTGAGACAGACAGAGGGGGACAAGAAAGAGATCAGTGAGACAGACAGAGGGGCGAGAAAGAGATCAGTGAGACAGACAGAGAGGGGTGAGAAAGAGATCAGTGAGACAGACAGAGAGGGGTGAGAAAGAGATCAGTGAGACAGACAGAGAGGAACAAGAAAGAGATCAGTGAGACAGACAGAGAGGGGTGAGAAAGAGATGAGTGAGACAGACAGAGGGGGACAAGAAAGAGATCAGTGAGACAGACAGAGAGGGGTGAGAAAGAGATGAGTGAGACAGACAGAGGGGGACAAGAAAGAGATCAGTGAGACAGACAGAGAGGGGCGAGAGAGAGATCAGTGAGACAGACAGACAGATGTGAAAAAAAAAATCCTTCAAACTGAGATATCGTGAATGTTCCTGCCTGAATTCACGGAAGACCGCATGTTCATGTTTTTTCTCATGAACATTGTGTTCACAAGACTTCCATCTGACAAATCATGTCGGCAAAACCCCAAACAGTTTCGTGTAAATGTGTCTGGCGGTACGCTTATGAGAAGAAGACTGAAGCGAGAAGAAAGGATGCGAGAGAAGACTGAAAACAGCTGAGTGTCAAGAGACAAGGAAGAGCCCAGAAACCAGATGGCTGTCGTTGCCAGCAGCACACAGACACGGCATGGCTACATGCTTTTCCAGATGGGAAAAGTATCGCGAACATTCACATGCATGTGGCTGATCCCCTGCTAAAAGCTTTCGGGTTTCCCCTAAACTCTCATCACATGCCTCGCTCCCTTCCATTCCCTGACATTTCACCCCCCAGCCCCACCCCACCCCTCCCGCCGTCCCTCCCCCATCCCCCTCTCTCTCTCTCTCTCTCTAAAGCACTCCTCCCCCTCTCAAGCTACTGCCTCTTCGCCATCACCCTTTCTCCGCCATCACTCCATGGATATATCGCTGTGATTTTATTACCGAGACCTTCAAGCATGCCCCTGTGTGTACCATGTTGAAAGAGACACCCCGAGTACACAGAGATTACGGCGACACGAGTGACGGGTAAACTGAGATGAGGAAGCCCTCCTCCCGCCCCAAGAAATACTGGAAGGTCAACCTCTGTTTAGCCAGGAACACTACACCACCGTCCGTGGGGACAGGCACTGAAGCGCCGATGTAAACAGTGCGACAGCGGCAAGTTCCTAGGATTCGGGGCTGTAAGTATCGCCGAGACAATGGTGACAGTCTCTAGAGCATGAGAGAAGAGGTCTTTAACGAATGGTCATGTTCAAAAGGTGACTGCGCTGCATTTGTTTAATGCGATGTGTACTTAAACCAAAAAAGATATTTTTTTGTGTGAATTTACAAACGATTAAGTCTTGTTTTGTCTGGTCTTGTCATCTCTTGTCTTGTCTTTCACACAGCCGAGGATAGTCCTGATGAGTGAGTTTATCAAGACAAGAGATTCATTCAGTCAGGGTGTGGCTCTTCTGAGCGACCCGATGGGAAAGAAGGTTTCAAAATGACTGGAGTCCTCTCCGCTCCAGTAGAAAATAAAAAACAAGAAAAATAAAAGGAAGCAAGAAATAGGAGAAGAAAAAAAAGAACCGAAAGAAGGAAAAGAAAACAGCAAAGGAAGAGAGAATGAAAAAAAAATTTAAAGATGCAAAAGAACTAACAACTATGATACGAACGCGAATAATTAATTCCATTTTACCCCATATGAAGGGATGTGAACTTCAAACCTAACATTAACAATTCCACTGAATACATTATTCAGATCATTTCGTGATCATGACACAAGAGGGAAAGAAGACAAAAAAGAAGAAATAAGGAGACATAATGAGAAAACTGAAGAAAACATATATACGTTTTACCACCAGTTTAGATTTCCAATGACGGACGGTGCATGTCGGTTAGAAGTCTGCAGTCTGCTGTGTGACTTTTGTCGTTCTGTCTGAACGTCTGTGATTATCCTCTGCATTCTTCTCTCTCTCTCTCTCTCTCTCTCTCTCTCTCTCTCTTCCTCTCCTTTCTCTCCGCCCCATATCTGTATCTATGAAAAAACCCTTCTTCTTCTTCTTCTCTCTCTCTCTCTCTTTCTCTCTTTCTCTTTCTCTCTCTCTCTCTCTCCGTCCATCTGCTATCAGTCTGTATCTCTTTCTTTCCCTGCACCCCTTATCTACAAACATCTCCCCCCCCCCCCCCCGCTCCCCCAATCTCTCTTTTTTTTTTCACTGCCCCCTCCTCTCTCTCTCTCTCTTTAGCATCAACTGCCCCCTCCTCTCTCTCTCTCTCCCTCTCTCTCTCTCTCTCTCTCTCTCTGGAATCAAGGTGATCGTTGCTATCTGATTCCTTTCATATTACAATAAGAAAGGGGGTAGGGAAGAAATGAAAGAAAGAAATACGAATAAATAATCACGCTGAAGACATCGAAAGATAAGAGGTCGAACAGGCGAATAGAAAAAAAATACTAAATATAAAAACAAAAAACAACCCTGACAGAAGTTGAAATGAAAAACGGGCATACAGACAGGCAGAGAGAAAGACATGCATGAAGAAAGGCAGAAAGAGGAAGGAGGGGAGGAGGAAAAGAGGTCTGTATTTATAGTTGTGACTAACAGAAGATTATGTACATTGTAAATCGTAACTTGCTAAAAAATTTTAAAAAAATTAATCACAC
>NC_134886.1:29720878-29723378 GCF_041734735.1 Babylonia areolata | reverse complement strand
GATTAGGAAAGAAAGACATACAGACAGAGACAGAGGGAAAAACACCGAGAGAGAGAGAGAGGGCATGAGGGAGAGAGTGAGAAAGATAGGAATAAAGACAGAGAGACAGCTGCACCAAGACAGGATAATTTACGGCGAAGAAAACTGACACAATCTGACAAAAACGATATAAAGTAATGCAGAACGCGCAGGTGCTGGCGCAGTGATAAGATCCCCCGACAATGCACCCAGTAATGGTGTTCTGGACTGTAGTTTCCCCGTTACCTCCGGCAAACACAGGACCGTGTGTGTGTGAGCGTGTGCGTGTGTGTGTGTGTGTGCTGTGTGTGTGTGTGTGTGTGTGTGTGTGTGTGTGTGTGTGTGTGTGTGTGTAGCGTGTGTGTAGCGTGTGTGTGTGTGTGCGTGTAGTCACGGCACGATTATTTCATATGACGACAGCTATTCCTGATTTTACATCAGTCTTTCACCATTTGACGGGAATAGACAGACAGGAACACATCAACACGCAGTCAGACACACTGACACACAGACAGACAGGTACATATAAACACATCAGACACACAACACATATACAGATACACGCACTCACGCACACACAAACACACAAATACACACACACACACACGCACACGCACGCACAGATGTTCACACGCAAATGCACGCGCTCACACACACACACACACACAGAGGATGAGAGAGAGAGAGAGGAGAGGGCAATCACTGACTCTACGCTCTTTCCATTCCACGTCTGGCACCGGAAATCAACGCCATTTTTCTTCTTGAAAACCCATCTCTGGCATGTGCCGTAATTGAAATTTTCGAAAGCAACGAAGATACACTTTTTTCTCTTTTTTTTAAAGAAAAAATGTTTTTCTCAACACCCGTGTATCACATCCTCTTCAAACTGCATGCTACGGAACAGTGGCATCCACATGCCAACTGACAGCTCAACACAAAAAAAGGGGGAAAAAAGGTTTCTCTGTGGCGTATCTTGTTCAACACCTGTATCCGCTAATAAACTGCACGTTCTGCTACGTTACGTCTAATAAAATAAATAGATAAATAAAGAGGAGAATCTAAGAGGGAGAGAGAGAAGGGTGGTGAAGAGAGAGGGAGGGAGGAGAAAGACAGAGAGACAGATAGAGTGAGAAAGAGACAAACAGACGAACGGACGGACACACACATACAGAGAGAGAGAGAGAGAGAGAGAGAGAGAGAGAATACACCACAACATAACTCACAGAGATTCAACCATTAACAAACACTTTTTTTCTTTTTTGTGCTTTTACATTTAGGATTTGTGCATGTGTGCATGTATGTGGGGGGTTGGGTGGGGGGGGGGGGGCAGTTCTTGCCAGAGATCCTGAGACAAACAAAACCCGAGTTTGTGTTTTGTTTGCATCTGCGCATGAAAGATTCTATGACCACCAAAACTAACAGACTAACCATGACCAGTAAAACTAACAGATTAACCATCATCAGTATCATTATCACGTTTATTATCATTTGAACTAGTAGCAGCTGTAGCCACAGTAACAGCGGTATCTGTAATAGCAATAGTAGTTGTGGTAACTCTAGTGGCAGTAGTAATAGCAGTGTCTGCAGTAGCTACAATTTCATCAGTAGCTGCAGCAGAAGCATCAAATGCAGCAGCAAAAACAGGAGCAGCAGTAGCAACAGTAGCAGCAATATCTGCCTGTGTGTCTGTCTGTCTGAATCAGCAGTATATGCAATAGCGACAGCAGTAGCCACAGTAGCAGCAGTGTCTGCATTAAACACTGTAATAGCAGTATCTGCAGCAGCTACAGTGACAACAGTAGCCACAGTAGCAGCAGTGTCTGCATTAAACACTGTAATAGCAGTATCTGCAGCAGCTACAGTGACAACAGTAGCCACAGTAGCAGCAGTGTCTGCATTAAACGCTGTAATAGCAGTATCTGCAGCAGCTACAGTGACAGCAGTAGCCACAGTAGCAGCAGTTTCTGCATTAAACGCTGTAATAGCAGTATCTGCAGCAGCTACAGTGACAGCAGTAGCCACAGTAGCAGTAGTATCCGCAGTATAAGCCGTATCTACAGTAGCAGCAGTATCTGTAGTAGCAGCAGTGTCTACATTATCTGCAGTAGTAGCAGTATCCACAGTAGCAGCAGAAGCGGCAGTACCGGCAGAAGCAGCAGTATCAGTATCAGTAGCTCAAGGAGGCGTCACTGCGTTCGGACAAATCCATACACGCTGCACCACCTCTGCCAAGCAGATGCCTGCCCAGCAGCGTAACCCAACGGTTGAAACTACAAAAACTCTTTATTTCTGATTTTGTGCTGTCAAGAATAGACTGACTCTAATTCTCTTCTCACAAGCTGTTCACATATTCTTCTTCAGCGAATCCAAAAACTTCAAAACAATGCTACCCGTCTGAGTAATTCTCAGAGTCCCATGCACTGATCACATTTCTCCACACCTCCATACCCTACACTGGCTCCCGATTGAAACGAGAATTTGA
>NC_134886.1:29690878-29703378 GCF_041734735.1 Babylonia areolata | reverse complement strand
TGTTCAAAGCACACAGTAAAGTCACAAAGGGAAGACGAAGACGTTTAAGTTGAGATGGGGGTCACTAGTGTGCCTGTTCCAATTTTATATATATATATATATATATATATATATATATATATATATATATATATATACCAACAACTGTATTTTCTGTATTGGTCTCATATATCTCTTCTGTCTGTCTGTATCTGCATCCCTCTCTCCATCTCCTCCGCGTGTGTGTGTGTGTGCGCGTGCGTGTGTGTGCGTGCGTGTGTGTGTGCGTGTGTGTGTGTGTGTTTCTGTGTGTGTGTGTGTGTGTTTGTGAGTGTGTGTGTTTGTTTGTTTGTAGATGTATGTGTGTGTTTGCGAATGTGTGGGTGTTTGTGTGATATGTATGTCTGTCTATGACATGTGTGCACGTGCGTCCACACGTTCGCGTGCTTACACCCACTCGCTGGTCATTCTCCCTCCTCCCCAACTCAACCCTCATACTCCCCACCCGATGCACACAACAACCACCCCCTCCCCCTCTCCCCATGCCCAAGATGCGGGGGAGGAGGGGAGCAGGAGGAAAGGGCAGCGAGGCGTGACGGCCACCAGTTGGTCACGGTCCGGTTGTTGATGCAAGTAGCGGTTAATGGAGCATGAGAAGGAAACAGGTAGAATGGGGCAGAGGACACAGGTAGAACAGACAGGAAGAGTGAGGCAGAGGAGACAGGTAGAGGTGGGGGTCAAGAGGGAGCGAGAGCGAGTAGAGATTGCGGATCATCATTCCGCCAGTTTCTCCACAACAGGTGTGTGTGTGTGTGTGTGTGTGTGTGTGTGTGTGTGTGTGTGTGTGTGTGTGTGTGTGTGTGTGTGTGTGTGTGTGCGTGTGTGTGTGTTTGTGTGTGTGTTTGTGTGTGTGTGTTTTTGTGTCTGTGTGTATGATTGTGTATGTGTGTGTGGATGTGTGTGTGTGTGTATGTGTGTGTGTGTGTGTGTGTGTGTGTGTGTGTGTCAGTGTGTGTGTCAGTGTGTGAGTGTGTATGTGTGAGTGTTTGTGTCAGTTTGTCTGTCTGCGTCTGTGTGTGCGTGTGTGTCTGTGCGTGTGTCTGTGCGCGCGTGTGTGTGTGTGTGTGCGTGTGTCTGTGTGTGAGTGTCTGTGAGTGTGAGTGTGTGTGTATCTGTCTCTGTGTGTGTGTGGAGGAGGGGATGAGGGATAGTGAGGGAAGGGACAGTCAGGGACGGGTGACAAAGAAGGGGAGGTGACAGGGATGTAGACTCGCCCGAGCACGCGGACGGACGTGTGCATTCTGAATAGGAAAGGGGTCTCGACATGTGCTGGACGAACAGGTGCGCGCGAGCACATGCAGGCGAGTTCGCTGGGCCCACGTGTATGTACGTACACACTGGTTCTAAAAGAGGGAGTGGGTGAGAGGGAGATAGAGAGACAGACAGAGAACCAGAGAGAGAGAGAAAAATCATATGTGCTTTTCGTACACGCTCATTCGCTAACAATATTGTGCACATGGACGTACATGTGCGAGTTTGTGGAGTAATATACAGACAGTGAAAACCCCAAATGGAAGGAGAGACAGAGGGGTGTGGCTGAGTGTTGTATGAAAAGAGGTTAGAAATCTGACACGGAAAATTACAATCTTTAGCTAAAACCCACACTACGATGCAAGATAAAACACACTGAATGCAGAAAAAACGATTGTTAGTGCATCTTGCATGATTACATTCTAAACTGACTTATGTATTATGAATGCGGCGAACAAAAATGTTTTGCATACATGCCTTTCGGTTCGCTTATCAAATCACGATACACACGCACAAAGAGAGAAACAGTTAGTCATAGCTGGACAAGGAACTAAGAGAGACACAGACAGAGACGGGTATCAGAGAGAGAGAGAGGGAAGGGGTGCTGAAACGGAAGAGAGTGGAACGAAAAACAAAGATGGAGAGGGTATGGAAAGACAAACAGGAAAGAAAAAAAAACAGACACGAAAACAACCAGAAGGGGGGAGAACAAGGGGAAAGAGGGAGGCAGGGACGGGAAGAGAGAGAGAGAAATGTGAGAAAGAGGAAAGAAGATAGGGAAAGTCAGTGGAACAGGAGGGAGAGAAGGAGCCAGACAGGACCCGTACAAAGACACGGAATGTGATAGAATCAGAGGGACACATATCTGTATGGAGGGGCAGAGAGAGAATTTAGAGAGAGACGGAGAATGCAAAAAAGAGGGGGAGGAAGAATGAGAGAGAAGAGGAGGGGAGAATAGGACAGAGGTGGAGCAAGAATGAGAAAGAGAAAGAGGGAGAATAAGATGAAAGGGATGGGTAGAAAGAACGAGAGAGAGGGGGGGGAGACAGAAGGAAGAGGGAGGGAGAATGAGAGAGGGGGGGGGGCAGCGGGTGTGGCAAGATGAGGGATGAGGTATTACTGAAGCTGCGATGAGAGAGAACAAGAAAAAGGACCATAAAAGAGGAACAATAAAATCGCCTGAGAAAAGGAAAAATATAGGCCACTCTCTCTCTCTCTCTCTCTCTCTCTCTCTGCGAGTGTGTGTCACTGTGTGTGTGAGTGAGTGAGTGAGTGTGTGTGTGTGTGTGTGTGTGTGTGTGTGTGTGTTTTCATGTCATTGTCTCACAGTTCTGTGACTTAGTTTTTACCATTATTTGTAAATAATCTCGAGAATATTATGAATGAATCTTCTTCGAAATGCTTCACTATTGCACTACCAGCTCTTGTTCTTTTTTTCACGACCTTGTTCACATTCGTGTTAATCCACAGGCGAACTAAAAACTTTTTGATAACACGTACAGCAATTTTATTTTCAAAGGAAAATTCCTTTTCCTCCCACCTCTCCTACACCTGTTGCCCCGCCTTGGACATAGGCATACCAGTTTCAGTTTCAACGAGGCAAAACATTGTACGAACTGATCCATATGTGCTGTAACACATCTGGTTTTTTTTCGTTTTTTTTTTTTAGGAGGAGGGCAGATGCCTGACTAGCAGATGGTTCCGTCGCGCTGGTCAGGCATTTTGACGGTCATACATGAAGTTGAATACACGTGAAACATACAAAAAGATTAAATGGTTTACGTTAATTTACGAAATAATCAAATCGGGAGGATGGAGGGGCTGCAAACACTGCTCCTAGCATCGCTGAAACAGGCGGGTTTTCAGCTTAGGTGTTGAGAGGTTAAGACGGAGGTACAGCTCCTAACACGAAGAAGGGAGAGAATTCCAAAACCGTGGGACACAGGAATTCACCGGCCAAGAAGAAAACAACGGATGATAAAACCGGACAGGCGGACGATGGAAACAGAAATGAAGCTTTCTGACCTTTTCCTGTCCCCCGATTCACACAGCATTATGTGTGTCGTTTTTCTCGCGCTACAGGTGACACAGGTAAGTTGCCGGGTTGACAGGGGCCTCTGCCTTTTTACCTGGGACTAAAGACCTCGTTCCCTCCCCCCTCAACCCCCCTTTCTTTCCTTCTAGCCTCCCTTCCTTCCTTTCTTTCTTTCTTTTCTTCTCATGTCACGTCACGCCCTGTCTGTCTCTCGTCTCCGTTTATAACGTGCTCTTTATTGCTTTCTTTTTTCTTTTTTCCTTTCTTTTTTCCTTTCTTTCTTTTTAATTTCTTTCTTATCCTTCCTTTCGTTCTCTGTTTTCTTTCTTTTTTTATGTCGATGCTGTTTTGTATCGATTTAAAAGAATGTCAGATAAAAGGATTAATAATAGATGAAACCAGGGAAAGGAAGATTTTTTTTTTAAAGAAGAGGAAGAGGAAACCAGACTGAAAGGCAAAATGTGTGTGTGTGTGTGTGTGTGTGTGTGTGTGTGTGTGTGTGTGTGTGTGTGTGTGTGTGTGTGTGTGTGTGTGTGTGAGCGTGTGTGCGTGTGTGTGTGTGTGTGTGTGTGCGTGCGCGCACGTGTATGTGTGTATGCGTGTGTGTACGTGCGTGAGTGCGTGTGTGTGGGGGGGGGGAGGTGCGGGTGTGTTTACATGCGTTTATATCGTCCGAACACACGGACAGACACGTGCATCTGAAGTAGTTGTTCGTCAGCATTAGTTTTGTTGTTTTCACGAACTTTGTTTTCACCGAAGCAGAACCGGTCCTGCGGGATGTCTCAAATGCAAAGCTTTTTTTTTTCTCACTAAATTAATGGCCTGGCCGTGCACACGAGCAAACACTCCCCGAACAAAAGTCCTAACTTGGATTTGTCAGAAATGACAGTCGCTAATTTGAATGTGGTGTGAGACACGTCCCCAGTTTGTGTCCCCGACAAGTTTGTACTGAGGCAATAGGAAAGCAAAAGGATAATAAAACGGTCCCTGCCTCTCGAAGAATGGTTCTTTGGTAGAGTGGAGTCATTCAGTCGTGTAGTTTACAGTGCAGCCAGCCATGAAGATCAAGTCAGTGCTATGAAAACTGAATGCTTAGTGCTGTGAAAACTGAATGCTTAGTGCTATGAAAACTGAATGCTTAGTGCTATGAAAACCAAATACTAAGTGCTATGAAAATTGAACAAACACTAAGTCAGCGCTATAAAAACTGAATAGTAAGTGCTATGAAAACTGAACCAACACCAAGTCAGCACTATGAAAACTGAATGCTTAATGCTATGAAAACTGAACAGTGAGTGCTATGAAGACTGAACAAACACTAAGTCAGCGCTATGAAAACTGAATATTTAGTGCTATGAAAACTTAACAAACACCAAGACGCAACATCTAGACTTGTCGTTTCTCTCATTCTCTCTCGCCTTGACTGCTGTAACTCTCTATTGTCTGGTTTGCCTGCTTCATCCATTCAGTCCCTTCAGTGCGTACAAAACTCTGCTGCCCGACTCGCCCTCAGAAAGAAAAGATCTGAGCATATCACTCCTCTTTTACATCTCCACTGACTCCCTGTCTCACACAGAATAAAGTACAAGATCAGCACTCTTATGTCATAAATGTATTCACAAATCTGCCCTTTCCTAACTCTGTGGCTGCCTTCACCTCTACACTCCATCTCGCTCTCTACGATCGGCTTCGGATCCACTCTGCTTACGCATACCCGGATTCAAACACTCGACTGTTGGCTGCCGTTCTTTCTCTGTCTCTGGACCTTGCAATTGGAAAGAACTTTCTCTTTCGCTTCGTCAGGTCTCCGCACTCAGCTCTTTCAAGTCTGGCCTTAATTAAAACCCACCTCTTTCCCTTATAGCCTCCCTTTTCTGCCTCTTCCTTGTCTTCAGTTTCTCCAGTTTTACAGTTATGCATGCGTGCGATTGACTGGTGCGAAAGCGCTTTGATTTGTCTCTGCACAAGATTCAGCGCTATATAAATATCATTATTATTATTATCATTATTTAAGTCAGTGTTATGAAAACTGAACAAACACCAAGTCAGCACTGTGAAAACCAAACAAATATTAAGCCAGTACTGTGAAAACTAAACAATCACCAAGTCCACTGTGTGAGAAGTGGACAAACACCAAGTTAGTGCTATGAAAACTGAACAATCATTTTGTCGATGCCATGAAAATTGAACAAACACCAAGTCAGTGCTATGAAAACTGAACAATTATTTTGTCGATGCTATTAAAACTAAACAGACACCAAGTCACTGATATGAAAACAAGATCAAAATTGCGCAACACCCAAACCCACGACGGTCTGAACATAACTGATAGGTCTGTACAACCAGATGGAATTCTACCATTGAAACAATCGAACAAATAATAACAAAAATCGAAGTGTAAATATAACAGTACATGAAGGCATTACGAATGCAAGCCCAGGCGAATTCTCTGATGCATTGTACATATTATCTCAAACGGGATTCAAATATTTCAATCCAGATATACAAAGCATGGTACTCAAATCATCGTCATCACAAATCACACATGTAACGCACAGAATCAGCCGAAATGGCTGCAAAGCAAACAGAACTGTAGAAGAAAAAGAAGAAGAGAGAGAGAGAGAGAGAGAGATTTCAGATATGATACTGGCGACTGAGCGCCACGTCAGAAAGGAACCAAACGGCTGTAAGAACAGGGAAAATAGGCAAAAAACGGAACACAGGAGCAACAATAAAAGGGAGGAAATTGCTTGCTGCAGAAGTCAAGAGTCGCTGTTTTGGCAGATATACTAATTTGTAGCTGTAAAAATTGCCCCCACCTTTACATTTGCTGCTAAACAAACTTCCATACACAGATGTGGAGATGAGTGATGCATGTGCCCTGTGGTAATAACGGCACAGTGACGGCAGGTGCTGGCGCCGTAACAGCAATCACTCTCTACCTTTCACTACCTTTTCCGCCATTCATGACTACTGTTTTCATGCTGAATTCGTTTGACAGCGGGACTGAGAACTTGTGATTCAATGACTAGATACATCGATATTGTATCCTGAAATCTTTGTGAAAATGGCATGTTGTTAGGCTCGCTTAATATTCAACATGACGCATGAACTGTCAGGATTTATTGCGAAACTGATACATGTTTTGTGAGATAAATTTATTCAGTAAACTGTTCACACATTCATTACGTTTACACACACACACACACACACACACACATACACGTGGCCATGCTTAATCACAGGCTTATTCATTTATCTTTAATGCATGCCTTGAATCGTCGTTTCGTTCATTCCTCAAAGCTATATATCACTAGATCTTTCACATGCTGCAGACTGATTGATTGTTCAACACACGACCGTTCTACATACACGACGAAAACCTGGGTGGGTGGAGGGGTGGTGAAGAGGGTAGGGGAAGGGGGATCCACTTTCAAGACTCGCGTTTTTCACAGGAAGTGTCTAAAAGGGAATGACAGAGGACGGACGACTTTTTTTCATTCAGAGATAAGAAACATGTCGTGAAGCCTGTTACACCGCTTCTTACTGGCCGTTAATTATGCAGGAGAAATCTTTTCTTTATTACTTTTATAGATATTCATTAATCACTTTTTCAAAGAGTTGTGTGTTTGTTGTTTTTGTTGGGTTTTTTTTTTTCAGTGATTATAAAGCACTCTTCCTGGGATGCAAGGTTCGATGCACCGACCGAATCCACGTCTTATCCGCATTCATGATTTTGTTGGGGTTTTTTTTCTTCTTCTTCTTTTCTTTTTACTAAATGTTTTATTCAACTTCTTTATTTTTTGCGTTTTGTTTTTCTTCTCTATCCTTCACAGGACCATCGCACAGGCTTTCTGCTCAGATTTCTCTGATATCCTGAGAGTTGGCATCCTAGTGTTTCATTGCATCGTATTACATATTGTTTAACTCTCTCCATACGAACGGCAAAAGAGACGACGTTAACAGCGTTTCACCCCAATTACCATCATCAAAATATTGCAAGCGGAACGCTCTTATACTGAAGAGGTGAATGTTGACAAAGAATACCACAATTCTGACGACGGAAGCTAAAGGTTGGGTCATTCAGACACCCACTGGACATCCGAGGGGTCTGTGTAGAGGAGAAGAGAGGACTGGCCGTACTGAGTGAGTTAAAAAGATTTTTCGCTGTGAAATTCCGTCTGCTCTCCCTGGGGAGACCTCACCGCCACAATGCAGCACCACTCATACACTTTTCTTTTTTTGTCTGTAAATGTAAGTATATAAATTTTATTATCAAAGTGCTGCCGTGGGTTCTTTTATGTACACTGGGTTCATGCTGCACAGGGGACTTCAGTTTATTGTCTCGACCGAAAGAATAGCACCCAGACCACCAAACAAGATCTAGTGGAGGAAGTAACAAATCCCGGTCCTTATACGGGACTCTAACTCGTGAACAGTCGCTTCATGTAGATGCACCTCATCACTGAGCCGCGGATTCACTTGGAGGTCTGTGTCCCAACACTGTTATTTGTATCAAAGCCATGTACGGCACTCAGCGACGCTGATGAATCCCTCACAAGATGAAACAGCTATTGCTCACTTTGATATCAGTTTTTGCTGCCTTTTTTCCAGTGAAGTGGGACAGAAAGATTTAGAGCACATATGGGGAGATATATTTTTTTAATTTCCATTCTGCATCCGCGCTCTTTCCCTGCTGCACCGTTACACGACAGATGCGGACATTATAAAATAAAATAAAAAAAATCAAATAATCTGTCCGTTCTTTATATTCTCTCTTCCATCCCCTTATTTGTGTCGGCTGTTAAACCCCGAAGATTGAATGCACGACCAGAGAAAAACAGTGTAACAGAATATTCCATAATCTACTTTTCGTTTCGATGAATCTGACAATTTCTTCAAGCAGGAAAAGACTGTGTTTGTCCATCTAATACACTTTCTTTTTCGATTAACCTGAGACTTTACTTCAAACAGGGAAATATTATGTTTGTCCATTTGAGAATGACGATTTAGGCGGGCCAAATTTTACGCCTGTCTTGTGTCGTTTGTTAAATCTGCGTTCTGAACCGTTCATTGGAGTCATGGTGATGGTTGATGCGAGTCCATGATATGTTTCTTTTTCTTTGCGAAAACTCGCAGCGTCAAGAAACACCCCTATTTCATTGTTTAACTCACTCAGTACAGCCAGTCCTCTCTTCTCCTCTACACAGACCCCTCGGATGTCCAGTGGGTGTCTGAATGACCCAACCTTTAGCTTCCGTCGTCAGAATTGTGGTATTCTTTGTCAACATTCACCTCTTCAGTATAAGAGCGTTCCGCTTGCAATATTTTGATGATGATAAGTGGGGTGGAAACGCTGTTAGCGTCGTCTCTTTCGCCGTTCGTATGGAGAGTTAAGTTAAGGTCTGTTTGAAATGCAATTTAGAATATGCATGCATAATTATATCCCCAAGCGCAAGGTGCAGAGATCACTCCACTTTGACGTTATTCTTTATAAATATTGATATATATTGGCCTGTTCCTTTCCAAACGTTAGAAAGAAAACGATTAGCATTCATCACTAGATCTTTCACTTTCTTTTTAAGGTCTGTGGGTGTCAGTTTCACCGGAATACATTTTTACCAGTGTTAATTCTAAAATGATTTTTTATCAACCTAACAAATATTGAAAATCTTCTTTTAGATATTCGATTCAATTCTTTAACACAATGATGCTAATACTTAAAATAACACATAGGAAACGTAAACAGACTAATAAGGTGATATTAATGTGAAACATAACATAGAAAGGCTGTTGTACAAAGCATAAATAAATAATCATTTCTTCAGAAAAAAAAAACGTCCTTATGAAATAAAGAAAGAAGAATGCATAAAATAGCTATCGTAACAAGATTTCAAAACTGGCATAACCCAGTAAACAAAAAGGAGAAAAAATCGTATGCAAAGTAATGGAACAAAAGAAAAACGAACTGGGGAAAAATAAATGGATAAACATGTAAACTGAAATAAAACAAGATAAAATCTCAGAAAAAGAAAGAAAAAAAAAGAGAGAGAAAAAAAAACCTGCATTAATCGACGGGACAATATAATAGATGGTAGTTAATGAACGTATGGTAGTTTCTTTCTTTTCTTTTTTTTTTCTCTTTTTTTTTAATGATGCACGCTTTTTGGAGAAAGAGGTACATAAGCAACAAAATAAAAACTGTCAGAATAGCAACGTTAAAGAAACCCAAAAAAGAGAGACAGGCGTGCTGACTAACTGGCAACCCGATATGCTACAGTACAACACGGAACAAAAAATAATAATTCCCAAAGGTACGTGATACGCGTACTGTGCATATGCATTTCACATTTGGCCACCATCCATAAGAGGAATGGAAAGACAAAAAGACAGACACAGAGAGACAGACGGATAGACAGAAGGCAAAGTGAGAGAGAGACAGAAAAAAAAATCACTGGGGGAGGGGGGAGACAGTGATACAGAGAGGGAGAGGGGAAATGAGAGAGAGAGAAAAAGAAGAAAAGGGGAGTGTGCGAGAAAAAAACAACAACAACAAATAGCAGAAAAACGAGATGAGGAGAAGATTCAAGGGAGAAAAAAACGAAATAAGATACTCACATCCCAGCCTTTAAGTCGTCACCAAGAACCGAAGACAGAGCGAAGAATAATACAACAAATAATCCGTAGAACTTCTCCATGGTTAAAATCTCCACACACAATCCTTGCTCACTATTGTTTTGTTTTTTTTCTTCTTCCCTCTTCCTCCTTTGAGTCAGTTTCACCTTAAGATCTGTTCTCTAAAAAATCTGTTAACCTCTACTCTCAGTGCAAGTCCAACGGCATGAAATATAATGTCAAACACCATATTTATCATCCCATGATTAAACTATGTCTGTCATTTTGCAAGGAGAGAGAAAAAAAAAATTTGCTGAGTTGCTAGCAATAGGGAGAAGAAGTCAGAGAGACGAATTGGAAACAGCTGACATGAACGAAGGCTTGCTATTTTCATCAGGTGTGAAAACGGCAGACGCGGCGGGCCGCTCAAAGATCGACGAGACGACTTTTCCACTTTTTTTACTCTCTCTTTCTCTCTCTCTCAACGCACCTGAGACAGAAAAAAATCACCCCGTCCACCGCCCGCCAAGTCGAAGGCAGGAGTGGAGAAGGAGCGAAGGTAGAGAAGTGTAGTCACAAGCAAACAGGCCCGCCTTTCCAAACTTTTCGGATCGTCTGCGTTCTCGTCTGCTGGGGGGAAACTGACGAGCTTTGCACTCGGCGACACGCGCGACGCCTGCCTGGCTTTCGGGACGGGGCGTGTGTGAGGCGTGCAGGGGTGGAAGGCTGACAGGACTGGAGAGAGAGAGAGAGAGAGAGGGAAGGAAGGAGAAGAGAGAGAGAGAGAGAGCCAGGGGGACGGAGGAAAGAGAGAGATAGACTGAGAGAGCGAAAGATAAAGAGAAGGGGCCTTGCCTTTTGCATGGCTGTGGTCCCACAGTCAACTTTTCCTGGTACAAAAGAAGGAAGGTTGTCTTGATTTTCCCCTACAACCACCAACCCCGCCCTCCCTCCCCTACTCTTCCTGGAACTTTCCAACTAACAATCACCCAAAGTAGCAGCTAACAAGCTAACTGGTTAACCAGATAACACAACTCGACAGACACAGCACAAAAAGTGTGAAGTCAATATCAATGAATTGAATTGTTTTCTGGTAGTCTGCCCCGTGAAAAGCGTTTCTTCACACTTTGTCAGTTTGTGTTCATGCGTTTGTTTTTTTAGTTTGTTGTTTTGTTGTGTGGTTATTGTTGTTTTTCATAGTGACGCTTCTATGTTCCAGATTTTTATTGACAAATTAAGGCTGTATTGATGGTTCAGTAACTGAGTTATTTAGCACCTGGCTATATCTGGAGAAGTGGCCTATTGGTAATGTGGCCGACTAGGAATCGAATGTCCATTGAGTTCCGAATACAGACTTCCCCCACCACTACAATTTGACCCATGGACTGGGTACTGGTCATTCGGATGAGACGATAAACCGAGCCCAGTGTGCAGCACTGACGCACGAAAAAGAACGCATGGCAACAAACTAATTGTCCCTGGCAAAAAATCTGTGGAAAAATAAACTGATTGTAAAACAAACACCCCCGATATAGAAATAAAAGAAGAAACAAAATCATGAGTGGTGCTTTACTGTGTCGATGCGCTATACCCGGGGAGAGCAGCGTGAATTCCACACAGAGAAATATGTTGTGACAGAAACGTATAATACAATACGATAAATACAAAACAATACAATACAATGCAAATCAAGGCAATACAATACAATGCGATGCAAAACAATACAATATAGTACAATATAAGGCAATGCAATCCAGTACAATGCAAAGCAAGGCAACACAATACAATACAAGGCAATGTATTACAATACAAGGTAATGCAATGCAATAGAATTCAAAGCAAGGCAACACAATACAATACAAGGCAACACAATACAATACAAGGCAATATATTACAATACAAGGTAATGCAATGCAATACAATTCAAAGCAAGGCAATACAATACAATACAAGGCAATTCAATGCAATACAATGCAAAGCAAGGTAAATACAAGGCGACACAATGGAATACAATGCAATGCAAGGTGATGCAAGGTCATACAAGGCAATGTATTACAATATGAGGCAATACAGTACGATACAATCTGATGGTGGTGTGTGTTAACAATCAGTAACCAGTTGATAGTTCACGTTTTCCCCAAAGTTCAATAATCCATTCATCAGTGCCAGTGATATTCGGCATGATTGAGAGATGCAAAACGTGAACTTTATTTTTGTTATAATCGATAATATGTCTTTTGTTCGGTTTTATTGCAACAGAAATGAAAGAAATTGTCTTGATTTTGTTGTTGTTGATGTTGGTGGTGGTAATGGTGTTTGTTTGTTTTTTTAATATAAACCCCCCTTTTTTTTCTTTCTCTTCTGTTTCTTTCTTTTTGTCTGTCTTTTTTTCTTTCATTCATTCTCTCCTTTCTGTCATTTATTACTATTTTTATTTCTTTCGCCCTATCTTTTTTTCTTTCTACTAATTTCTTTCTCTCTTTCTCTCCCTGTCTCTCTTTCCTTCTTTCTTTCTTTCTCTATGTATGTATTCTCTCTGTCTGTCTTTCTTTCTTTTTTT
>NC_134886.1:29675878-29678378 GCF_041734735.1 Babylonia areolata | reverse complement strand
GGGTTATGGAAACAAGAACATACCCAGCATGCACCCCCCCCCCCGAAAACGGAGTATGGCTGCCTACATGGCGGGGCAAATAAACAAAACGGTCATACACGTAAAATGTTATATGTTACATGTTTGTCTGAGTGTATGTGCGTGCCTGAAATCTGATTGAATGACACAGGAAACGAATGATGAGCGCCCAATGACAGCCATCAGTCGGCTCTACCCAGGTAGGCAGCCTGTTGTGTAAATGACCCCGTGTTTGTAAAGCGCTTAGAGCTTGGTCTCCGACAGAGGATAAGCGCTATATAAGTATCCATATCAATCAATCAATCAATCAAAAACTATTCCCCAATGTTTCAGTTCATCACGGACGAAATTTTGTCTTCGTATTAAGTGTAAGTGCATTGTTCTTGGTTCACAATGTCTTTTTTTCCTGTACGTTAATGACGCATTACTCCCATAAAAGTGTGTCATTTATGGTCACTCGGTTTTTGGCGGTTTGGGGGGGGGGGGGGGGGGGGTTGTTGGGTTTTTTTGTTTTGTTTTTTTATTTTGGGTTTTTTTTTTGTTGTTATTTTGTTTTGGTTTTTTTTGTTTTTTGTTTTACATTCTTTATCAGTTCTTGTTGAAGTCACGACCTCCTTTTTACGTTCTAATATTGAAATATTATTTCTTTGATTGTAATTCTATTGTATTTATAATGATTCCCCCCTCCCTAGCCTGTTCTGTTCCCCCATCCCACCATATATTCCACCCTTCATTGTTCTGTTTTCCCCCAACCCACCCTGTATTCCACCCTCCACAGTCTGTTCTGTTTTCCCCCAACCCACCCTGTATTCCACCCTCCACAGTCTGTTCTGTTTTCCCCAACCCACCCTATATTCCACCCTCCACAGTCTGTTCTGTTTTCCCCCAACCCACCCTGTATTCCACCCTCCACAGTCTGTTCTGTTTTCCCCCAACCCACCCTGTATTCCACCCTCCACAGTCTGTTCTGTTTTCCCCAACCCACCCTGTATTCCACCCTCCACAGTCTGTTCTGTTTTCCCCAACCCACCCTATATTCCACCCTTCATTGTTCTGTTTTCCCCCAACCCACCCTATATTCCACCCTCCACAGTCTGTTCTGTTTTCCCCCAACCCACCCTATATTCCACCCTCCATAGTCTGTTCTGTTTTCCCCCAACCCACCCTATATTCCACCCTCCACAGTCTGTTCTGTTTTCCCCCAACCCACCCTATATTCCACCCTCCACAGTCTGTTCTGTTTTCCCCCAACCCACCCAATATTCCACCCTCCACAGTCTGTTCTGTGTTCCCCCAACCCACCCTATATTCCACCCTCCACAGTCTGTTCTGTTTTCCCCCCAACCCACCCTATATTCCACCCTCCATAGTCTGTTCTGTTTTCCCCCAACCCACCCTATATTCCACCCTCCACAGTCTGTTCTGTTTTCCCCCAACCCACCCTATATTCCACCCTCCACAGTCTGTTCTGTTTTCCCCCAACCCACCCTATATTCCACCCTCCACAGTCTGTTCTGTTTTCCCCCAACCCACCCTATATTCCACCTTCCAATTTCTGTTCTGTTTTCCCCCAACCCACCCTATAGTCCATCCTCCACAGTCTGTTCTGTTTTCCCCCAACCCACCCTATAGTCCACCCTCCATAGTCTGTTCTGTTTTCCCCAACCCACCCTATATTCCACCCTCCATAGTCTGTTCTGTTTTCCCCAACCCACCCTATATTCCACCCTCCATAGTCTGTTCTGTTTTCCCCAACCCACCCTATATTCCACCCTCCATAGTCTGTTCTGTTTTCCCCCAACCCACCCTATATTCCACCCTCCATAGTCTGTTCTGTTTTCCCCAACCCACCCTATATTCCACCCTCCATAGTCTGTTCTGTTTTCCCCAACCCACCCTATATTCCACCCTCCATAGTCTGTTCTGTTTTCCCCAACCCACCCTATATTCCACCCTCCATAGTCTGTTCTGTTTTCCCCAATCCACCCTATATTCCACCCTCCACAGTCTGTTCTGTTTTCCCCCAACCCACCCTATAGTCCATCCTCCACAGTCTGTTCTGTTTTCCCCCAACCCACCCTATATTCCATCCTCCACAGTCTGTTCTGTTTTCCCCCAACCCACCCTATATTCCACCCTCCAATTTCTGTTCTGTTTTCCCCCAACCCACCCTATAGTCCATCCTCCACAGTCTGTTCTGTTTTCCCCCAACCCACCCTATAGTCCACCCGTCTACCTCTTCATTTACTTATTTATTGATTCATTTATCCTTTTTTTTAAAATCTATTTACCTATTTATTTATCTATTATTTATCTATCTATGCACTCATTCATTTATTTATCCATTTATTGATATATTTTTTTTAATTATTCACTTATTTGTTTGTTTGTTTACTTATTTATCTAATCATGTATTATTCTATTCTAATGATAACGTTCAATGTGAAAATGAACAGTTAAGATGTCCACAATCACCAGTGTA
>NC_134886.1:29660878-29668378 GCF_041734735.1 Babylonia areolata | reverse complement strand
GTCTTCAGTGTTCAAAGCAGACTTGCCTGGCAAATACTTACTGGTTGTCGTTTCCACTTCTTTTCCCCTCTTCGTCTTCTGTAATCCTCGACAGCCATGCAGTATGCTGAACTGACAGAGAGGCGATTCGATCGACACACAAGAGCTGCTACAATCACTGCAGCAGTTTTTAAGTCTTCTCTGGAGAAAAATCAACAAAAACTTTATTGTTTCTTTAATTCAGTTTTGAAACTTCGAAAAATGTCTGTATCCCTGCTTTATCTGAAGGTGAAGAAAACACAAGAAATCAAAACAAAATGGTTGTAAATCAGGGTAGTAAACGTAGTCTCAGCTATATATTTTATAAACATAGGTGTGACGACTGACTCCAGGAAGACGATCTGTAAGGAAATATATATCTACTATATGATAATTATGTATGCATATGTTTAATTGCACTTGAATATTCATTTCACCCTCCCTCTACCTGGTTTCCCCCATTTCACCATTTATCTACCTTCCCCACACTATCCCAAACAGTAACATTCAAATGAAACAAAATCAGTGCTCTAACAAAATGTCTTTAACCACCTGTACGTATGACGGGACATTAAATAAATTCCTCCTCACATATCAACCACCTGTACGTATAACGGGACATTAAATAAATTCCTCCTCACATATCAATCACCTTTATGTATGACGGGACATTAAATAAATTCCTCTTCACATATCAACCACCTGTTCGTATGACGGGACATTAAACAAATTCCTCCTCATATCAATCACCTGTTCGTATGACGGGACATTAAATAAATTCCTCCTCACATATCAACCACCTGTACGTATGACGGGACATTAAATAAATTCCTCCTCACATATCAACCACCTTTGTGTATGACGGGACATTAAATAAATTCCTCCTCACACATCAACCACCTTTATGTATGACGGGACATTAAACAATTTTTTTTAATTCCTCCTCACATACCAACCACCTGTTCGTATGACGGGACATTAAACAAATTCCTCCTCACATATCTACTGGGCAGTCATACGCCATGATGTTCTGGGATTTCGCCCACTGTTCCGATGAAGATATGTGCATCTTTGCCTTTCACAATACTATACTCAGATCTCTGAGGGGCAGTACTGTTAGCTGCAGTATTTTGTTTGAGGTTCATTTCTTTGATTCTGTATTGCTCTGCTCTGTGTTTGACAGTGTTCATGCTCCGGTACAGACATGAACTAGACTTAGAAGTGAATTCTCATTGTGGATTCGCATTTACAAAAATCTGTTCCTCGCTTCTGTGAAACCGTATTTCAACCAGTCAACTGTGCAGGTCTGTCTTTTCTTCTTCTTCTTTTTTTTAATTTAAAAAAACAAATTTAACTACATTTACTTTTTAGCGCTTGTTATTGTAAAGGTGGTCCTGTTATTGTTGTGTGTGTGTGTGTGTGTGTGTGTGTCGACCACACCGCACAAAACAACCACACACACACACACGCACACACACAGAGAATTCACGAAGAAGAGAAATCCGATCCGAGCTGGAAGGGAGGGGGGAAGGAAGGAAGGAAGGAGAGGAGGGGTGAATGGAGGTAACGGGAGGGGAGGGGGGTTCGGAGGGGGGTTCGGAGGGGGGGGGGAGGGAGTTGGGGGCGCCCCACCACGAAGTGGCCACGACAGTCAGACAGTGGGTGGGGGTGCCGAGTGGAAATGCAACCACTCGTGCAGGGAGAGAGTGCCTCTAAGCTGTGGTAACAACGTGTCCAGTGCTTTAATCGTTTCCATTGATCGGGGGGGTGGGGGGGGATGGGGTGGTGAGGGGAGGGGGGGGGAGGGACAGAGAAAGGGGGTGGGTGAGGCTTTCAGGCCCTCCACAGCCGGGACCCCCGTGACATCACACGGGCCCTTACCGAGTTTCCGGTTCCTGGGGACGTGTGTGGCATTCTGATGGCGTCAACAGACCGCGGCTAATTCGATTGTCTTCTGTGGGGGGGTGGGGGGGGGGGAACGGGGGTTTGGCGGGTTGGGGGGTTGGGGATGGGGTTGGGGGGGTTCGGAGAGGACTCTTTCCTCTTTCTTCCTGTCTCTTTCTCTCTCTCTTTCTCTCTCTCTCTCTATCTCTCTCTTTCTCTCGGTCTCTGTCTCTCTGTGACTCCTTCTCCTCACCCCATTCCCTCTCTCTCTCTCTGTGAGCCATTGTCAATATTCCCACACCCATTTCCATTCACCCTTTCACCCAACTATATAATCAATACATATGAGAGAGAGAGAGAGAGAGAGAGAGAGAGAGAGAGAGAGAGAGCTAAACAGAGACAGAAACAAAGACTTAGAGACAGAGGCAATGAGAAAGCGTGCGTAGGGTGGATATTACTACATTGTATTTCTGTATCTGCATGCGCATGAATTCACTCATGCACACGTGTGTGTGTGTGTGTGTGTGTGTGTGTGTGTGTGTGTGTGCGTGCTTGGCAGACAGACAGACGGGCGTCCTGGAAATTATTCGCAGAGACTGAGAAAGAATTAACGGGGGGGGGGGGGGGAGAGAGAGAGAGAGAGAGAGAGAGAGAGAGAGAGAGAGAGGAAGAGGAAGAGAAAAAACGGAACGAAGTGTGTGTATGTGTGTGTGTTTCAGATTCAGAAGACTCATTGGTATAAGCCATTGTCGTTAGCAGGGTGTGTGCGTGTAGACAACGTGTGCTGTCCGGTGGTTTTTATCACTATTTTTCCAAAGACCAACTGATAATATCTTTTCCAGCGTTAACGCGAACTGGGAACAGGTGAAAAGGGATCACCAATTCAGTGCTTAACGAGGCGGAGCGAGGCGATTCTGAAAAAACAAACAAGACAGGCAAGGCCTTCAAGACTCACTTGTGATAAATTAAGTCCCCTAGCATTAATTACAGAGTAATTTCCCTTTTTTACTATCTGCACCAAAACGTTTGCAAAATAAATAAAAATTCCATGCTCAGCAAAAGAAGTTCCTGTTTGAACAAAAAATGATAATAATGACTCCTCTTGTTGTTGGGTCAGAATAAGAGGTCAAAGTACCAAGTTTAGAGAATACAAAAAATATAAATACAACAGTAAATGCAGTTTGCATATAATTAGGCTTCTTTTTTTTATTTTTTTGTGCCCATCCCAGAGGTGCAATATTGTTTTAAACAAGATGACTGGAAAGAACTGAATTTTTCCTATTTTTATGCCAAATTTGGTGTCAACTGACAAAGTATTTGCAGAGGAAAATGTCAATGTTAAAGTTTACCACGGACACACAGACACACAGACACACGGACACACACACACACAGACAACCGAACACCGGGTTAAAACATAGACTCACTTTGTTTACACAAGTGAGTCAAAAACCAGGGTGAATCGGGAAAAGGCAAACAGGGATGACAAGATACAACACGATACAACAATACTTTGGCTGACAAAAAGCTACATTTGCATCACCTACACAGCACAGTATTTGGAAGCGAGAAACTTTTGACACGTTTGCTGGCAAAAAGCTATAATTTTTGAGTGAGTCTATGTTTTAACCCGGTGTTCGGTTGTCTGTGTGTGTGTGTGTGTGTGTGTGTGTGAGTGTCTGTGTGTCCGTGGTAAACTTTAACATTGACATTTTCTCTGCAAATACTTTGTCAGTTGACACCAAATTAGGCATAAAAATAGGAAAAATTCAGTTCTTTCCAGTCATCTTGTTTAAAACAATATTGCACCTCTGGGATGGGCACAAAAAAATTAAAAAAATGAAGCCTAATTATATGCAAACTGCATTTACTGTTATATTTATATTTTTTGTATTCTCTAAACTTGGCACTTTGATCTGATATTCTGACCCACAAAAAGAGCAGTCATTATTATCATTTTTTGTTCAAACAGGAACTACTTTTGCTAAGCATGGAATTTTTATTTATTTTGCAAACGTTTTGGTGTAGATAGTAAAAAAGGAAAATTACTCTGTAATTAATGCTAGGGGACTTAATTTATCACAAGTGAGTCTTGAAGGCCTTGCCTCTCTTGTTTTATATGCATTACCTCCACAGCACAGTCCTTGTGACCACCGCTTAGTTATCTCCCCATAGAAGGGTCAGAGGAGAGACCTTAGCAGCGCTAAGTTTGCTTAGCATCAAACGGTATCCCAAATCTACAGTTTCAGTTTCAATTTCAGTTTCTCGAGGAGATGTCACTGCGTTCGAACGAACCCATACACGCTACGCCACGCCTGCCAGGCAGATGCCTGACCAGCAACCTGACCTAGCGCGCTTAGTCAGGCCTTGAGTGCATGCATGTTTATTTCTGTACCTATCAGTGTTGATTTTTCTGCAGAATTTTGTCAGAGGACACCACTTTGGTTGCCGTGGGTTCTTTTTCAGTGCGCCAAGTGCGTGCTGCACAGAGGACCTCGGGTTTATCGTCCCATCCGAATGACTGGGCGCTCAGTTTGATTTTTCCAGTCAAACTTGGGAGAAACGGCGAGTGCTAGAATCGAACCCAGACTCTCACGGACGCTGTATATTAGCGAGATAAACGTCTTGACTATTCTTCCACCTTCCGCTCACCCTCCAAGTGCACGTTAACGCCACTGACGCAGAAGATTTCTTAACGCTAAGCAAACTTACCGCTGCTAAGATTGTTCTTGCAAGAGAGTCCAGGTGCCAGTTGCATTGCTTGGTTCTAACTTATTGACAGTTTACACGTGACTAAATGCCTACGTTGACCGAACTACGCCATTGGTCAGTTCCATACTACACACAGTTAGTAGCGGGTTATGATCATACTAGGCTCTTCCGTCCGAGCAATGCAACTGGCTCAGGTCAGTGCACTTCCTCATTTGTTTTGGCCTGATGTCTGAAGCGGGAAGGACCACTGACTTCGCAAAAACAATACCTGTTAACATCTCAACGGGTAGGACAAGATCGGACAGTGGTCACTTTGGATGTGGAGGCTGCACCTGAAAGGAGGGACCCACGAGAAATAAACACGTGACCATTACACGTGGTCATGTAAATCCTCGAAAAAGGGGGATCGACATCCGTCCACTGCCGTTGTCAGTCACAGGCAAAGGTTTACGACTTTACCAGCGACTGTGTGTGGTGCAGGCACTGAGGTGCATGTGTTCAGGTCGATGGGCGCATGTTGTGTTGTTGTTGCTGCGATCACAATACAATGGGTCCGGATTGGGGGCATCTGGTACAACGTCCCCTCGCAAACACAATAATATCTTCTTTTTCTTCTCTTTCTTTTTCATGGGCTGTGGCTCACACTTAACTCGTATATATATATGTGTGTGTGGGCTTTTACGTGCATGACGGTTTTTAACTCACTCAGTACGGCCAGTCCTCTCTTCTCCTCTACACAGACCCCTCGGATGTCCAGTGGGTGTCTGAATGACCAACCTTTAGCTTCCGTCGTCAGAATTGTGGTATTCTTTGTCAACATTCACGTCTTCAGTATAAGAGCCTTCCGCTTGCAATATTTTGATGATGGTAATTGGGGTGAAACGCTGTTAACGTCGTCTCTTTCGCCGTTCGTATGGAAAGAGTTAACTTCACCATTTTAGCAGCCACACTCCATCTTCGGAGGTACACAATAATGTGAGATTGTTGAGTGCGTTACTTGCGGTTGGGGAATTGAAGGGGTTAGGGCGTGTGGCCTTTCGTGATTACCTCACAATATAGGTAGCTACACACCATCTTCGGACGCTGTTACTCCTTTTCCATGTGAATAAAGATTAATATACAAGGAAAGCACAAGCCTCCGAGTTCAGTCTGTGTGGAACACTAGGTTTGGTTGTGTGATATTTTGTCAAGAAACAAACACCAATCCTTTCCTAGCGCAGAAATATCGAAGGAGAACTGGCGGGCGACCATTCAGAGAGTGGCCCCTAAGCAGGCAAGACTGGCAGTTCTTCGTTGCTTCCCAACATACCAAATGGCATAATGGACAGTAACTAACTAACTAACTAACTAAATCAATAATTTGATAAATGAATAGATAAATAATTCCTTTCAGGCATGGCATAGTCATCCATATGAAAGAGGGGTGAAACGAGCGTCTCCATCTGAACAGACGCAGACTGGGTATTCACTGCCTGCCCACAGACACATCCTGTCTTCACTGACACTCTGGGTGAAACGCGTTCAGGGCACGTGCAAACAGTTCACGACGACAAGCAAGGTGATGAGGCTGAGGAGGCGCCTTCAGCATGAGAATGGGATCTGCTTGAAAGAAGCTAAAAAAAAATGTTGTTGATCGAAAGCTCCAATGAGTGTTAAAAAGCCCATTTCATCGTTAGAATGTGACCAGGCGCAAAGCTTCAGTCTCCCTTACGCATAGCATGTGTAAAAAAAAAATTGTCAGCATATGCAAAAATGCAAAGAAGGTACAACGTGCAAAGGTAGGTGTCATTTTTACGAAACAGTCAATCACGGATAAAGAAAGACAAAAACATAGAGAGGGAGAGCACAAACACGCACACACACACACACACACACACACACACACACACACACACTGTGTGTGTGTGTGTGAGTGTGCGTATTTGTGTGTAAGTGTATGTGTGTGTGCATGTGTGTGTGTGTGCGTGTGTGTGTGTGTGTGTGAATGTGTGTTTACGTGCGTGAATGTGTGTGTGTGGTTGCGTGGGAGCGTGCGTGCGTTAATGTGTATGTGTGTGTGTGTATGCGCGCGCGCGCGCGCGCGTGAATGTATGTGTGAATATATGTGTAAGTTTATATGTGCGTGTAAGTGTACGTGCGTGAATGTTGTGCATGTGTTTGTGTGTAAGTGTATGTTGAATGACTGTGATTTTCTTGTACTGTTTTTTTCTGTTTTACACCACGTATGAATTTCTCTTGTTGAGAAGACAAAATATTCTGTATAATGTATTCTCTGTGTGTGTGTGTGTGTGTGTGTGTGTGTGTTTACGAGCGTGAATATCTGTGCAAGAGTGTGTGGGCGCGCGCGTGAATGTGTGTGTGTGTGTGTGTTTGCGTGCGCGCGCGCGGAATTGGTGGCCTAGTCCAACCACGATGTACCAAGGATGCGTCTCAGGCAGATCCATTGTGTGTGGAGTGGGTTGCCCACAACAGGATGTCATGCAGCAGTGAGATGTCAGCACGCACGCATGGTGAGCTGCCTTCAGTGTTACTGTTCGTCTTGTCTGTGAGGTTCTTCCTCGGCCACTCTCTCCTTCACAGCTGTCTCCTCATGATTATGAAAGCATCTCCCCTCATCCCTTCCCTTCATATCCCCTAAAGCCCTCGCCCCCCTCCCTCTCTCTCTGTCTCTGTCTCTCTCTCTCTCTCCGTTTCTGTCTGTCAAACCCCTCATACATTCTCCCTTTCTGACTGTCAAAAACACTCTGCCCCCCACCCCCACCCCCATTCCACCCCTCTCTCTCTCTCTCTCTCTCCGTTTCTGTCTGTCACCCACACCCACACACACTCTCTCTCTTTCTGTCTGTCACACACCGACACACACTCTCTCTCTCTCTCTCTTTCTGT
>NC_134886.1:29615878-29655878 GCF_041734735.1 Babylonia areolata | reverse complement strand
ATGTAAACGACTTATCCATTGAGGAAGTAACTTGATCGTTCCGAAAGTTTGGAATATTTGACAGATTGACGTGTTTGTTTGTTTCTCTCTCTCTCTCTGTGAATCTCTTCCAGAAGGATACTTCATTAATTAGATCGTAGCAAATGGCTGCTTTATTGATTATAATTATGTTTATCATACATTTCAAACAGAACATGTCTTCTTCTTTTCTTTAAAAAAAAAAAATTTGACAATGTTTGTTTGTTTTTGTTTTGTTTTCTCTTATCAAGTTTTCGGGTAAGAGAGACTGATTGAAATTCGTAAAAAGGCTTGTGTGCACATGGTAAATGTGTGATTGTGGTTGTGGTGGTGATAATGATGGTATTTGATGTACATATATTTTGTGTGTTTATGAATGTTTTTGTTTAGCTTCTTGAGCATGGATATGGACTAATTGGATCTTTACCATACCATCATCATAATTATTATCATTTTGTAATCATGATCACACATGGAGTAGAGCCGGTCTTGTTGTCAGAATATGGATTTCTGGCGAATTTTAGGAAGTCATTATACTGAAAACAGATGGGTGAAGTACATTTCAGTATAAGAGTCATAGGATTGATTTAAGACACAGAAGTTAATAAACAGAAATAGAAGTATGTCAGTAAGAAGTCATACAAGCAAAGAAACAACGAAATATATAGGAAAGGAAGAACAGATTTCGGATTCTTGTCTCATCCAAAAGACTAGCACCCAGGCCACCATTCGAGGTGTAGCAGAGCGGGAAATCAGCCATCCCAGTCATCAGGTGAACTGATTTCAGTGTTTACAGCTCTGATGTGGGCACAGCATCTGCAAGGCCACCGCTCCACGCCAAAGAAGTCTGTGAGCCAAACAACAAAAGAACAGAATGCAAACAGAAAACAAACACAAACAAACCAACAAGAGAGCGGACAAAAAGATAAACCAGCAAACTGAAGAATTCTGTGCCTCCATTCTTGACTCTTTCACCACCAAGTTCACCAACACAGCACCAAATACTTTAGAATTTTAGAATATTTTTCGAAGCTCCCAGTCACAGGCTTCATCTCATGTAAATACAACAACAATACAATGGACTTGTTCATTTCAAACTAGGTCGAGGAGGGGGTGGAGGTGGTGGGGGGGGGGGGTAAGTTATTGTTCTCTGGTGCAGGAAACTGACCGCAGCTGTCAAGCTTTGTTACAATGTTGTATCGGTCATTTTAACATGACCCCTCAATGTCGACTTAAGTCGCCTATGGCGGCGTATCAAACGCCAGATTTGCACAATTATGCTAGTGATTATTCAATTCTGAAACCCTTGTAGCCGATTCTGCGTGACGGAAGTGAATGTGATCAGGACAATGATTCCATTCTGTTCAGCTTGACCGGAGATTTGTACACTTGTGCAAGTGATTGTTAAAAATCAAAACCTTGATGGTCGTTTCTATCTGAGTGATGTGTATACAATCCGAGCGAAAATTCCATTCCCTTCGGCTTGACTGGAGACTCGTACACTTGTGTAAGTGATTATCAAATTCAAAATCTTTTTAGTCTATTCTATATGTATGCGAACAGAACAATGATTCCATTTTATTTGGCTTGGCCGAAGATATGTCGTCGTTTCCATCTGAGGGAAGTGTATATGATCCGAACATTAATTCCATTCCATTCGGCTCGACCGGAGATATGTACGCTTGTGCAATTGATTGATAATTTCTAAACCTCAATCGTCGATTCTGTCTGACTGAAGTGTATGCGAACAGAACAATGATCCCATTTTCTTTGGCTTGACGGGAGATTGTACATTTGTGCAAGTGATCATTAAATTCTAAATCATTATCGTTTCCATCCTGGGGAAATTCATACGATCTGAAGGATAAATCCAGTCCTTTTGGCTTGACCGGAGATTCCTACACTTATGAAAGTAATTATCAATTTCAAAACCTTTGTCGTCGGGTCTGTGTGACGGAAGCGTACACGATGCGAACATTAATTCCAATCCCTTTAGCTTGACCGGAGATACGTTACATCGTCCATTGTGAACAGTGACAGAGCAGACCATTATCCACGGATCACCTCTCGACGAAAGAGACGAACACCCTGTTGTTCAAGAACATCATTTTCTGCCCTTGCAACTCCACACAATGTCTGCGATGGGGAAGCTGACAGCGCAGCGTCTGAATAATTGCGTAAACTAGATGGTTGAGCCGATAATGACATCAGTGCAGATCCGGTTATCTGTCTTCATTATTGAGAGATTTCTTTCTGTCTCTCAGTTCATACCATTCTCGACGTTAGCATTTTCTGACGCGAAAAACCAGATAGGAAGTTATCTTGTCAAAGTGTAAAGCCACGTGTGCTTTTCAAAGAATACGCCCCCTCATTGTCGATAAAGAAATTCATCCACACTACCACCACCACTACCGTCCCAACTATGGATAAAACGTCAATAATACTTTTTACATTTGAACGGAAAGATTGGATCAGCCACAACGTCATGACATGGTTTTGGTTTTTCATGCTACAGCATTTGAAACATGTCGTGGAAAATATTTCTGAAAGTCACATGTGGTGTTTCCTGTGTGTTCAAACCCAGTCATTAAAAAATACAGATGGATAGCTCATCGGCCAGGAAAGTTGAAGCCAGTTGAACGCCATACTGACACTCCTATCCGGCTGTCAGTCTGTTGAGAAGTCGTCTGCTAACTGGTGGTAGTTTCTGAACTGCAAACGTGTATCTTCGATGAAATTGTGTTATGTTTGCCCCCACGACATGCCAAATGTTGTGTCTTAACTGATATCTGCCAGTGGTTTATTTACCAAAGTTATTTCATGAAAACAGTGCAGGGACTCATAGCGCAAACTTGCTGTGGAGGCACACACAGGATTGTCAGATTTACTAACGCCGCGAGCAACTGAAAGCTTGCCGTGAAGCAGTCGTCATAGCCAGCAGAGCGCTCGGCTATTATATGAAGTTGCCGCTTTGCGCTATACTGACACGAGTAGCAAAATGGCTGATTGGACACTTCCGCTGGCCTCAGTTAGCAAAGGGGCTGAAAGAAAAAAAATCAGAATTGAAACAACATCTTTTAATAGATAACAGATTAGCGACACTTCGGCACTTTGTCATTAGCTTAGAGTACACGTGACAAGGGAGTAATGTGCCTTTTTTCAGTCGTTCGTCTCCAAGGTTTGGACAGTACATAGAAAACAAAGTACAGATAAATCATATAATAAATATTCACGATGTCACACATCAGATCAGTACAATCACAAACCAAAGTACATATAAATCCTGAAATAATTATTCATGCCTCAACCTCAAAACCCATCATACGAGCACATCAATTATTTACAATATCTGAACAACTTGAGGACGCCAGTCAATAGGGCGTAAAACACATCCCTACCGAACATGTGTTTCAAACCCTTACATGATGATCATAACAAATGCACTGAAACTGTCCACGAGTAAGACGACAGCCACCCAGAGTGATGTTACATAGTAGGCAAGAATTAACGGTAAACAAAAGAACCACAACAGCAACAACAAGAAGTGAATGTTTTACATTACATCAATCACCAGTTGCTTCGCGTAATAGATTGCCTGTAATATTCAGTGCGCATATTTCGTGTCATTTTTCTTTTGCAAATATTTTCATGTATGGTTTGGGATTATCATTTCTGGAAATCAGAAATACGTGAAAAGTGTGGGGAACAGAGAAAAAGTATTTGTAGGAAAACAGGACGATTGAGAATTCCACACTAAAAAAGAATATATATGAAAAAAAAGGGAAAAAAAAGGAAAAGAAAGAAAACAAGAGAGGCAAGGCCTTCAAGACTCACTTGTGATACACTTTTTAAAAAATCCAAGCTTTTTATATGATAATAATGACTGCTCTTGTTGTTGGGTCAGAATATCAGATCAAAGTGCCAAGTTTAGAGAATACAAAAAATATAAATATAACAGTAAATGCAGTTTGCATATAATTAGGCTTCTTTTTTTTTTTCTTTTTTTTTGTGCCCATCCCAGAGGTGCAATATTGTTTTAAACAAGATGACTGGAAAGAACTGAATTTTTCCTATTTTTATGCCTAATTTGGTGTCAACTGACAAAGTATTTGCAGAGAAAATGTCAGTGTTAAAGTTTACCACGGACACACAGACACACACACACACACACACACACACACACACACACACACACACACACACACACACACACACACACACACACACACACACACACACACAACCGAACACCGGGTTAAAACATAGACTCACTTTGTTTACACAAGTGAGTCAATAAACCACATGAAAGAAAGACCGAAACAAAAAGAAAGACAGGAAAAGAAAAAGAAAATAAAAAACACCTGGTTGGGGCATCCACAAAAAGGGGAGTATGAACATATGACAGTTAAGTAGGTGGAACTGATGGCAGCATCTTCAACCTCCGTCGTCTCCTTGCGCATACCAAGACCACTGAGGAACTGATCCTGGAGCTGCTGTTTGCAGACGACTGTGCTCTCCTCGCTCATACTGAGGAATCTCTGCAGTTAGTCGTCAACCACTTTGCTGATGCAGCCCGGGCTTTTGGCTTCACCATTAGTCTGAAGAAGACCGAAGTCATGTACCAGGAACCCCTTCATGGCACCTACGCACCACCCAAGATCTACATTGACGGGCACCAACTGAATGCTGTGGAACATTTCACTTACCTTGGAAGCATCATTTCCAACGATGCCACAATCTCCAAGGATGTGGACCATCGTCTGTCCAAATCCAGCAGCTCATTTGGACGTCTCCAGAAACGTGTTTGGCAAAACCACTCCCTAAGACTCTTGACCAAAATCCAGGTCTACAGGGCATTCGTCATCAGTACCCTGCTGTATGGATCTGAAGCTTGGGTCCTCTACAGGAGACACTTCAAGCTGCTGGAGCGTTTCCACCAGAGATGCGAACGTTTCATCATGGGCATCAATTGGCAGGACTATACCACCAACATCGAAGTCCTGGAAAAAGCTGATCTCCCAAGCATCGAGTCAATGCTGATGCTTCGACAGCTGCGCTGGGCAGGTCATGTAGCGCGTATGGACAACTCCATAATGCCAAAGGCCGTCTTCTACGGCAAACTGCGTGAAGGTAAACGCAGCGTTGGAGCTCCATGCAGACGCTACAAGGACCAACTGAAGCAGCAGATGTCACGTAGCGAAATTGACCACCACAGCTGGGAGACACTGGCAGCAAACAGATCTGCCTGGAAAACTTCCACCAGGAAAGCTGTCAGGAAATTTGAAAAGGAAAGGACACAGACAGCCAGGGAAAAACGCGAGCGGAGAAAGGAGGCATCATCTCAAGTTCACCCCTCCAGCGACCAGCCAACCTTCGCGTGCGCCAGCTGTTCCCGACAATGCAAGTCCAGGATTGGCCTGTACAGCCACCAGAAGGCTTGCCTCACCCGGACTAGACCTTCTTCCCAGTGATCTTCGGATACGAAGAAACTGCCATCATCATCATCATCATCCTGCAATATGATGAATCAGAACAAACACTGCTGAAGATCCCCGTAGCGACATAGTAGTAGTCAGCGCGGGGTCTCCTCTGGTGTGCAGGCTGCTGGCACCAGGACTGCAGCAAGTTGAACCCGGGTGTGGTTGTACACAGAGGACTCGGAACGAGAGTGACGTGGGAGCAATGCCATTTGAATTGTGCTGATGATGTCTCTCTCTCTCTCACACACACACACACACACACACACACACACACACACACACACACACACACACTACAAACTACTACAGGAACCTGTGGATGAAGTCTTCCACAAACAGCGCCATACATTTCTATCATTTGAAGGGCTCATCTTCTGATGAAATCAGCGAACGAAAAGGACGATGTCAGATCCTTTTTTTTTCTTCTTTTTTTGTGTGTGTGTGTGTGCACGAACGTTTTTTTCATGAAATATCCGCAACATGCAATAAACTTGCCTTGCCTTGCAAAACCTTACTTTGCTTCTCTTTGACGAAGCTCTCCTTGCCTTGCCTTGCCTTGCCTTGCCTCGCCTTGCCTTGCCTTGCCTTTTCTTTTTACCTAGTTTTGCCTTCCCTTGCCTGGCCTTGGCTTACCGCCCTTAACCTTTTTAATTGTCTTGTCTTGCTTTGTCTTGCCTTGCCTTGCCTTTTTCCTTACCTTGCCTTGCCTTGCCTCGCCTTGCCTTTTGCCTTGCCTTGCCTTGCCTCGCCTTGCCTTTTGCCTTGCTTTGCCTTTTGCCTGGCCTTGCCTTGCCTTGCCTCACCACAAACAGGGGTGACTGGAGCGGTCATCGACGAGGCTGGATCAACAGGATTTGCTGGGGGATTCTGCGGTACGGTGCTCCCCTTTGGTTCGCTTCTCTTTTAAATATCTCACAAACTCCTTCCAAAAATGTTGTACATGGTTACATTCCCATAAATAATGCAGAATTGTATCTCTTTCTTCCTTACAAAAATTACACATATTATGTGGGAGTATTCCCATCTTCATCAAAACCGAATTTGTCACAAGAATATGATAGTTAATTTTCATCTGGAACCATTTCAACCTTATTTCATGGATTTTTTTTTTGTATTAAAAAAAATGTTTTTCCAGTCAAGCTTGTTTTCAAAAATCAAGTCCCAATTTTTACAGGTATTTGGCTTTTCTGGTTTTCCAATTATTATTTTGCAGAAACATTTCGTTCATCTTGGGGCTTTTATCATTGCAGTGTATGCTTTATTAAAGCTGATTCCATTGTGATCATTGTTTTCAAATGTTATGTTTTTTTCTCTTAAAAAACTTTTAACTGAATTAACACAACCGAAGAATTCTACATTGGGACTCGATTTTCAATTTTATCTTGGATTTCATGAATATTGAAAAAATGTCCATTCCCTTTCACAATGTCTTTCACATAATAAACATCTTTTCTGACCCAGTCTTCAAAATACAAGACTTTGCCATCAATCTTAAATTTGTTATTAAAAAACAAAGGTTCCATCAGGATATCTTACTTAACATGTATATCAGTTTTGTCATAAAATTCTGTGTAGCTACTAAACACATCTTTCCAAAAGGGGTTTATTATACCTCTTCCAACTGTAAGAACTATTGGACCATATTCTTGTAACATTTCAACTTCTGGACATTCTTTTGATAATATAATTTTCCATTTTGGACGATACGACATATTGTAGCATTTTTTCAACCATGTGAGTTTTAAAGCTTTTATGAATGATAGAATATGTAGAATATTTATACCCCCGTTTTGTACACTGTGGGTGGATTTGGAAGCATAATCCATAAGTAAATTAATTTTGACAAGATAATCGACTTAAGAACAGCTACTCTTCCTAGAGGTGTAATTGGTCTTTTTATCCACACATTAAACAGTTTTTTTGTTTCATTGAACTTATCAGTTATATTTAAATCTGTTATATTACTTAAATCGTTAGTAAACCAGAGCCCAAGGATTTTAAACTGTGGTGGATTCCAATTCATTTTCAAATTTGATAAATAAACTGTATCACAATTACGCTTATTTCCAAGCCATACATTGCATGTTTTTTCGTTATTTAATTTGAGTCCTGAGACTGTTTCAAAATCTTCTAGTTCTTTGAACAGTTCTCCATATGATTTTTGTCACCCTCTAAAAAATAAGACGTATCATCAGCAAACTGGCTAATCTTAAATTCTACCTCTCATATCTTAATACCTTTTATGTTTGTATCTTGACGAATTTTGCAAGCCATTATCTCTGCGCACAAAATAAACAAATAGGGCGAGAGTGGGTCTCCCTGTCTACAGCCTTGTTCAATCTGTATACTTGTAGATACTTTACCATTAACTACTATTGAGGATTTCATATTGGTGTAGAACGCTTTTAATCATCTACGAATATCCTCACTAAGACCCAAATGCGCGCGCGAACCTCATTGATGAAATAAAGTCATATCAAGAACAACCACACCATATATATTACCTCTACAGAAACCCTCAGTGTGCTGACCGAATTTTAACAGCTGAATCATCTCGAGATAGACACATATACAAAGAAATGAAATGGAGCCGCAGTGGACGGTCGCTGTTTATTGCTCAGAATGATAGAAAGCTCGCAGCTCTGCAATATAGACAACTTCACTGTTGATAACGTCTGCCGAGCAGTGTCGAAACGCCAGTAGCATTCACGCAATCGTTATCATGGGACTGAAAAACAAACAAACAAAAAAACAACAAACAACAACAACAACAACAAAACCAGGTTGATAGATACTTACTGGAGATGAAAAGTCGATTTGAAACGGTCAACAAACGGTTGAGGTGCAAAGTTTATGTACAACACAGACACAGACACAGACTTAAATAGACACACAGACACACACACACACACACACACACACACACACACACACGCCAATAGATGGAAGATAGAAGGATAGACAGACGGAGAGAATGAGTGTTCTGGGAGCGATGAGATTGTAGCCAAAACACTGCAGCCTACCTTGTAAATGCCTTGTATCAAGCAAATGCTTCTCCCCTCTCTATCTGAATGACTAGCGTCCAGACCACCACTCAAGGTCTCAGTAGTTCTGGTGGAGAAAATTTTGACAAATGTGGAAGTCGATCTCCTACACTGAAACTTTCTGGCATCCTAAGTGGACGCGTCATCACTAGCCCACCACTCAATTTTGCGACAGTGGTCAGTTGGAAAAACAACAACAACAACAACAAAAAACAACTTTCGGAGCATTCTCCATTTCAGTTTTCACAGGTTAACGCGACCCCACTGATCTATTTTTCCGTGAGGGTATAAACACTGTCACTTCCATGAGCAATGTCCTTGACCCCTTTCGTATCATTGAAAGTGAACTCCAAAACAGCTTGTCTCCGTGAGGCTCTGTTAGGGTTATAGGAAAGTGATCTCGAAAAGGGTCTGTTTTAATGTGTCACGTTTGCCAAGCGAACACCATTCTTTGTGTGTGTGTGTGTGTGTGTGTGCGTTGTTTATTTGTGTGTGCATGCGTGTGCTGCGTATGTGTTGTGTGTGTGTGTGCGTGCGTGCTTGCGTGCATGCGAGCATGTGTGTGTGTGTGTGTGTGCGTGCGAGCGTGCGTGCGTGAGTGCGTGTGTGCGCGCGCGCGCGCACGCGTGTGTGTGTGTGTGTGAAAGAAGTGTGTGTGCATGTGTATGTCACCAGCGGTAAATAGGCATCGCTGCGAAAAGCCACCGCCTCACCCTTCACCACCACACCAACAACCGTGACATTAAATTTGTCAGGGTCCAGTCTCCCGGCAGACAAGTGAGGTGCAGTCAAAAAGAGCAGGCTTGGGGAGAACGTTTACCTGAACAAGACTCCGCTGCAGTGCTGGTGAAACTTTGGAGGGTGGGTGCTGTTCAGTGGTTATTTTGATTATTTTTTTTTTGTTTTGTTTTGTTTTTTTATAATGCATTGTTTTGTTGCACTGTAAAGTCATGTGTTGTGCATTGCCTGTGCTGTGTTGCACACTGCATGTTGTGGTGTACTGTTGTGTACGCTACTGCACTGCACTGTATTGTATTGTATTGTATTGTATTGTATGAGGGGACTGCATTATGGCTGTTACGCAATAACAAACCCGCACGAGCACACGCACAGAGAGAGAGAGAAAGAGAGACACACACACACACACACTCACACACAACACATGCACAACATGCACACAACACCGGCAAACACACACACACACACACACACACACACACACACACACACACACACAACACAACATAAACACACACGCATGCTCACAGACATAACACACACACACACACACACAAACACACGCGCGCGCGTGCACACACACATAACACACACACACAACACATACACAACATGCACACAACACTTGCACGCACACACACTCACAAACACACACAACATGACATAAACACACAGACACACACACACACACACACACATGCACACACTACACACACACACACACACACACACACACACACTATCTCTCTCTCTTAGCTGTGTGGGACTCCCAGCTAAACGTGCGTGAAGGCAGAAGCGAGCAGTGTGTGTGAGTCATGAAGCAAAATTAGCATTATTGCAGATAGGTCAGGGACACAATCTTTCGACATCAACCACCACCACCTCTCTCTGTCTGTCCGTCCCTCTCTCTGTCTGTCTTTCTCTCTCATTCTCTGTGGAAGAATAGAATGGCAAAATCAATAACATACATACTTATTACACAGCAAATCGCCAATTTGAACTGTTTGAGAGATGTAAACATTTCGAACGAGAAAATTTTGTTTCCAAAACTTGTATTTGTTTTACTCGTTACCCCGTCATCTGCAACGTTTCATTTATAGGCCGAACGCTACCCATGGCTAGTTTATAACCCGGGTATCAGTTTTATCCAAGCAACAAGTGCACTGATTGCTTTGAACTATTTCCATTCTGAATAAAAGCCCATCGGTAGGGTAAATGTTGTGTAAAGTAAATCCATCACAGTTCTCTTTGCCTACGTTCTAAGGCTGTAATTCATGGCAATATTCACACACACCCTTTAAATATTAATATATTTCAGAAAAAAAAAAAACAGTGGAGGTTTAAAATGGCTCAGAGGATATAAACTGGCCAATGTATATCCCGGGTGTAAAGTAGCTGAGGTTAGTTTATATCCGTGGAATATTCTGGATAAGGTCAGATTATACTGAGGCATATTCTGGACTGGGCCACTTTGTACGGGGGACAGGGTAGCGTCTGGCCTGTAAAACCGGGTTCGTCGAACGCAGTTTCAGCGCACGCAGTCCACGGGAAACTGCCGATCAGGTAACAAAACATGGACCTTGAACGGGAACTGACTTCGTAGCATATCGACTGATACGATAGTTGTGTGTGTGTTGTTGTTTTTTCTGCTTCAGTGTAGGTGTCGACTCTGAGGAGTGAGCTATACCTGTCCTTTTAAATATTAATAGTAGTAGTAGTAGTAGTAGTATTTCTATGTGTTTATCTTTTCTTTTTCTTTTTAATCTTTTTTTTAATTTATTTGCTGTAAATGTTTGTTATTTCTTACTTTATTTAATTATTTTATTATTATTTATTTTTATTTTATTTATTATTATTATTGTTGTTTTTGCGCCTTATACATATTATTAGTAGTGGTAGTAGTTTTTTTAATGTATTTATCTATTGTTTATTCACCACCACCACCACCCCCGCCCCCCCTTTTTTTTTCAAGGCCTGACTAAGTGCGTTGGGTTACGCTGCTGGTCAGACATCTGCATGGCAGATGTGGTGTAGCATATATGGATTTGACCGAACGCAGTGACGCCTCCTTGAGCTACTGATACTGATACTGATACTGTTCTTGGTCCAGGCCAACAGACAGGGTCCTTTCCAAGCAGGAACAGGAACACCCCAGGTGGTTGTGGAACGAGTTTGACACGTCGAACAACACGTCTGACCATGTAAGAGAGTCTCCATTTTTTACTCACTTGTGTAAACAAAGTGAGTCTATGTTTTAACCCGGTGTTCGGTTGTCTGTGTGTGTGTGTGCGTGTGTGTGTCCGTGGTAAACTTTAACATTGACATTTTCTCTGCAAATACTTTGTCAGTTGACACCAAATTAGGCATAAAAATAGGAAAAATTCAGTTCTTTGATCTTGTTTAAAACAATATTGCACCTCTGGGATGGGCACACAAAAAAAGAAGAAAAAAAAAGAAAGAAGCCTAATTATATGCAAACTGCATTTACTGTTATATATATATATATATATTTTTTTTTTTTTTTTTTTTTTTTTTTTTTTTTGGTATTATCTAAACTTGGCACTTTGATCTGATATTCGACACAACAACAAGAGCAGTCATTATTATCATTTTTTGTTCAAACAGGAACTTCTTTTGCTAAGCATGGAAGTTTTATTTATTTGGAAACGTTTTGGTGCAGATAGTAAAAAAGGGAAATTACTCTGTAATTAATGCTAGGGGACTTAGTTTGCTTTAAACTGATCTTTCTCATCTTAAATATTACATTTTGAAATTATACTCAATACATAAAAAGCTTGTGTGTTTTACTCTCAGTGTACAGGGCTTTCACTATGTTCATTCACCCAAGTGGTCTTTTTCGGAAAATACTAAAATCAATACGACGAGTGGACTTTACAGATCTGTTGGCTGAGCCCTGAAGGTCATGGACAAAAATCAGTTGCGTACACATATTTATACACATTCAAAGCGCGTGCTCTTATTCTTCGCGAACGCGAACGACGCCATTTTGTTTCAAGTTGTTGACTTGCCCGTTCAATCCTATATTCAATGGACAATACACGATAACATGTGATGGAAAGTTGGAGAAGGAGACCGTTAATTATTCAGAGAAAGATTTGTGAACGCCTCATCACTTACTGGATTATGCCCCAAACTGCCATAAAAATATCCACAGAATCAGTCGGAATTCACAGTTAAAAATTGTAAACCATGCGAGTTAATACCCTTGAACTGATCACGATGAAACGAAAAAATTTCCAGTCTTGACTTTTCTCAAAATGAAGTCCTTTTCACTTCTTACGACGTTTAGAAGTACTTGTACTTGGCTCTACATGTTATTAGTTTAACAAAATACTAAATTTTCATATCAACTTTAAAACTATAAAACTAGAATGAACATAACAGAGAAATTGAATCCTGGCGGGTGTAACTAAACTTGTACATCTATCCAGATCTAGTGAAAACGGCTAAATGTTGCAGTGTGATTGCGGCGATAGCCATTAAAAAGAATTTTTTATTGCCCTTAAAGTTTTTTTGAATGCCCAAGATACACCAGAATAATATGATTTAAACAGTGTTCTCACTGCAAATACCGCAATTGATTTATCGCCCTTTAAAAAAGTATGCCACTGCCAGCAGGAACTTCGGCCTTACCATCAGCACGAGGAAAACTGAAGTTCTCCATCAGCCAGCCCCAGGGAAACCCCACGTTGGGCCCAACATCACAGTCAACGGTCAGAGACTCAGTGCGGTGGAGCGGTTCACATACCTAGGCAGCACACTGTCACGAAATGCGACCATCGACGATGAAGTGAACGTCAGGATTGCAAGAGCAAGCGCAACCTTTGGTAGACTCTGTGCAAATGTCTGGAACAGAAGAGGCATTGGTCTTGAGACCAAGCTAAAGGTCTGCAGAGCAGTAGTTCTCCCCCACACTACTGTACGCCTGTGAAACTTGGACAGTGTACCAACGACACGCCAAGAAGCTGAACCACTTCCACACAACATGCCTCAGGAAGCTACTGAACATCAAGTGGCAAGACAGGACCCCAGATACGGAGGTGCTTGCAAAAGCCACCCTTCCCAGCATCTTCACCATCCTGATGCAGTCCCAGCTTCGTTGGGCTGGACACGTGGCGCGCTTGCCAGACCATCGGCTGCCCAAAAGGCTCTTCTATGGCGAGCTGCAACAAGGGAAGAGATCACACAGAGGTCAGAAGAAGCGCTTCAGAGATACTCTGAAAGTCTCTCTGAAAGCGTTTGATATCAACCCTGACTCCTGGGAGGAATCTGCAGTGGACCGTGACAAATGGCGCGCTGCTGTGCACAAAGGTGCCAAGTTGTGCGAGGCCAACAGGACTGCTGCAGCTGTTCAGAAGAGGCAGGCCAGAAAGTCACGGGCAAACAAGCTCCCTGACAATGATATGCCAGGGGCCTTTGTCTGCCCCAACTGTCAGCGAACATTTCGTGCGCAGATTGGACTTTTCAGCCATCTGCGCATTCACAGATCGAGTCATGAGCACCACCACCACCCTCCTCCCCATCCACAAGCTGGATGGCAACGATGGTCATCATCGATCTGGATGGACACACACCACCACCACCGCAATTGATTTATCGCCCTTTAAAAAAGTATGTTCAAATGTTAAATTTTAGAACGTCGGTTAAGGAGCCACGATAGTGTAATGGATAAGACAGTTTCTTCTCACTCGAACACGCGGAGTCCGAATCTGGTTAGGACTTCTTTTTTTTTTCTTTTTTTTTTTTTAAACGCGAAGCTTTATAATAACAAATACAGAACACATTTTAACGATTAGCTTTTTTTCTTTTCTTTTTTTTTTAAGTGTATCACAAGTGAGTCTTGAAGGCCTTGCCTCTCTTGTTCATTTTGTTGGCAGCATATGGGAACACAGTGTGTTTTCCTGCATACCTGTCGTTATATGCATGCGTGTCACTCAGTTCGCGGTGGCCTTCCTTCAGCTGGCCATACAAAACCATCTTCAGGATCCTGCTGTCTGTCATGCGGACGTGTCCTGTCCACTGGATCAGCAGGCTTTCGATGCGGGGCAGGCCGCTCCTCTCTAGGACCTGGAGGTTTGAGACCCGCGAACTTGGAAGACCGTGCAAGCGCTTCAAGGACACCTTGAAGACAAACCTCAAGCCTGTGACATAGACATCGCTTCCTGGGAAGCTGATGCCCTTGACCGCTCTCGCTGGAGGATGCTGTGCTCTAGTGGCATAAAGACGTTTGAAAACGAGAACGCTGGCCATTAAGGAAAAGCGTGAGCGAAGGAAGCAGGGCTCAGCTTCTGGAGACGTTTTCCATTGCAACACCTGTGGGAAGTGCTGCGCATCCAGAATCGACCTCTTCTCCCATATGAGGACACACACCGACAGATAAGCCTGCCTGCCTACTCATCCGTCGGTCCGACGGGAGACTCCATCATCGTGTCACTGAGTGGAAACCGGGGTCTTCTTCTCCGTTGGGCGTTTCGTTTTTGTCGGCTGTCATCGTCATCTTTTTCACCGTGGTTTTTTTTTTTTTTTTTTTTTTTTTTTAATAAATATTGAATGAGTGTGGAGAGAGAGAGATGGTTTCTTCAATTAAGGCCATAGCCCCATATAAACAGGGGGTAATAACAGTTTTACATGTCTCATTACAATTGGTAATATAAACAACACAACGTCTTTCTCAACATACTATCAGTGAATCTAAGAAATAAGTGTCAGAGAGAGAGAGAGAGAAGAACACATAGGGATGGAGGGGAGGGTGAGAGGTGGTGGCTAGGGGGGGGGGGGGGGGGGGTAACCGGGGGAAGGTCGGACGTCAGTGTGGTAGTGTTTTGATGAAACCTATCATCACTTCTGATCGGCTGTGGCAAGTGAGCCCCCCCCCCCTCCCCCCCCCCCCCAACCTCCCTCGCCCCGCTCCTCCCCTTCCCCTCGCCCCCTGCTTGTTGGTAACCTTAGGAGTATTCCATTATCCCAACTTGTTGAATATTGAAGGATGTCCGTGTCCTCCCCCCTCCCTCCCTTCCCCCTCTCTCTGGTTTGCTTTTCCTTAGAAACAAATTAGTTTTGCAAATGAACTAAAAAAAAACAAAAAAACAACAACAACAAAAACAAAAAAAAAAAAAACAGAGATAGATGGTTTGGGTATGGTGTATAATTATGCCTGTGTGTGAACTACGATTATGAGCCTGTGTGTGTATGTGTCTGTGTGCGTGCATGCGTGTGCATGTGTGTGTGTATGTGTGTGTGTGCGTGCGTGTGCATTTGTGCATGTGTGTGTGTGTGTATGACGTTCATGCGGTGACCCTGAACTGCAGGGATGCTTTGAAGACGAGCCAGGACGGTGACGGTGCTGCCTCAGAACTTCCCGGGTTACCGGAAGGCATGGAAGAAAGGTTCATCACCGTGGACGACGTCACATTACCCAGACACTTCCAGACCAACCGGCCCATGAAGGAACACCTGCAGGGCGTGCGTTCTCTGGGGCTGAAGGAGGACGACGTCCTTCTCTGTGCCTATCCCAGATCAGGTAGCGCTGTCAGTGGAAAGACGGAGAGAGTGGAGGAGGGGGTGGAGAGAGTGGGGTGGGGGCATACGTCTGCAATAATGTTCATAATAAATGACGATTATGGTGATGAAGATAAGTCATAGATTAAAGAGTTGAAAGGGTGTGTAAACATTCTGCGTGCTTTTTTTCCCCAGAGACAGTTACCAATATCACCAACACATAGACCTAAAAACATTCCAGAACATTGTCTGAAACATTTTGGCCCTTACGCCGTCTAAATCATTCACTGACAGAAACAATTCTCCATGCCAGACATAATGAGTAAGATCGAGCGAAGGAGAAGGCACCGGATAGCACACATGTTTAGAATACCACCAGATATATGTCCAAGACAGCCCTACGTTGAACGCTATATGGAAATATGAGGAAGACAAAGGGAAACATGATGCAGAACGGTTGAAACAGAACTGAAGGACAGAGACAACAAGGGGAGAGGGAAGAGGAAAACAGAAAAGGTAGAAAACTACCAAACAAATGCATAACTAACATACAATTACATTTAACAGTATTAATAAATCAATAATGATAACAATAATTAGAGACCATTAATGTAATTCTGAAATACATTAAAAGGATATAGAAATAGGGCTATGAACTAATGCCTGTGAAAGTTTATCTACAGAAATAGTTAATCTCTTTGAAATACTTGGGCAAGAAGGTACGTAACTGCTGACGGTGAAACAATGATGCAAGCTGAACTGCTTACCACAGATGCATGTAACATTTTTACTATACTTTGTCTTCAGCGCATCAAATTTTATTCAGAAGAAAGTAGAGGTTATTAATCTTGTATAGCAAGTTGGTGGATTCGATATCTTTTCTTTAATAATATTCTTGGGGAATAATGTCCCTTTATGTTTAAAAAAAAACTTTTCCTTCCATCGGTTATGAAATCGACCCATTGCTGATTTTTCTAACAAAGTGTATGCCTCTTTTACGGAAAGACGGACATTATTTTTGTCAATTTTTCTGAATCTTGTGCTCCTGTTTTAGCTGCTTTATAAGCAGTTTCATTGCCATGAATGCCCACATGAGAAGGCGCCCAACAAAAACTGACCTCAGTCCCTTTAATCCTCAATGTACCAAATGATTTGTCTCAATAACTTTACTTTTGGGATCGACATATCAGTTGCTGATAACACAGCTTCTGTAAAATTTGAATAGATTACATTTACACTCTCATTCTCAAGTTCTTCAAAATCGTGAGAAGTAAGAATGTTTTGAAATAAACACCCCAATTTGCATTTTTTTGGTTATATTTTGGAATTATGTCGACGTTATTATCAGGCTGGTTATCATCATCAGCTATTGTAATGATGATAGGCACATGGTCACTTCCGAATGTGTCTTTATGTGTTTCCCAGGTACATGATGGGACTAGCTCTGGAGATATTAGTGTCAGGTCAATCGCTGTTGGACTGTGTTTAGAGACGTCAGGAATTCTAGTAACACTACCATCATTCATAAGATAAAAGGGGCTGTCAGTGATATTTTCTATTAACCGATTGCTTGTCACAGTTTTACAGTCCTTTTCCCAGAATGGAGCGTGGGCATTGGAATCACCCGTTATTACCCATTCACCAGGCTGTTGTTCTTTTAATGTTCTAAGCTACTCAGTATTTCGATCCTTTGGACCTTTCGGAAGGTAAATGGAAAGTACGTTAAGAACTAGCTTGTTGCTAAATTTTACTGTAGCTGCACAAGAGCGTATGTCAAAGGCTGCAGTAGATTTTGAAACTGGAGACTCACATGGATTATACTGTTATTCTCTAAGTATATAAAAAAATAGCAGTACTTATCTTCTTGCCCTCGTTCCCGGTTTCATATACTGGTGGAAAATAATGATTTGAAAGTTTGGGAAGCTTACATGCACTGATATTAAGTGACTGCAAAATTAAAACATCACACTTACTTGATGCTAGAAAAGGTTTCAGATATGCCAGGTTAGGTAGAATAGATCTGCAGTTCCACTGGAGTAGCCTAATTTGTAATCGCGTTTGTTTTTTCATTACTAACGATCTTTCCTGTCAAACAGAAATAGAATGTTATTTATAATATATGAATAAATCAAAGACCGTAGTTTATAAACTATTTGCTTTTCTACTAGATGAATGATCAGCGAAAAAAAAAACAACAAATGATTTTAAAGTTTGACACTAAGATTAGAACTTTTTGGGGGTGGGTGGGTGAGTGAAGGGGTTACAAAACCTTAACTCTTAAGACTTAATAGGGGTTGGAGTTTACAGTATGAAATTACACTGGATAAAATAGTCTTCAAGATGAATTACAGTATGGAATATTCACAACTAGAAACAGTCGGATCTTGAATTTGCTGAAATTGTGGTCAATTCTACAAGTCATTGTCACATTTCTGAAGAGATCTAACTCCAGTCATTCAAAACATTATATGGGTGCAGCCATGTACTCTCCTTGGTGAAAGGGGGATATACAGTGCAGGCACGGAATCTCCGTGGACGACGGTTGACAGGTGGATGACGTCTGCCGGTTCTCTTTGGCTTTTTCCAGAAAGGCTGGCGGACTTGTCTGCCCACGTTCCCTGCAAGCACACTTGCTCCTCTGACACTCGGATGTATGCCATCTTTGAGTGACCTGGTGTTTAGTTATTGTGGTCAACAAAGGACACGTTTTTGCAATTGAATAGTTCTGTGGAGGTAAGTGCATTAAATAGATTTCTTTTCACTTCTATTTCGGGGTTTCTAACTGATGTGATCTTGCTTATGATTATCTTTGTTTTTGGATGTTCAGCAGAGAATCTTTGAATGGATTTTACGAATGATTTGCTGTTGTCTCTTGGGTCAGATGTTTTGATATCGTTCAGCCAGCAATGGACCACAACAGCGTCCACAGATTTCTCTGTCTTTGAGGTTGTTTTAGTGTCGGTTCCAGGTCGTCGATTGTATTAGTTTTGCGTTAGATTACATGAAAGCCGCAAGAACGGCCAAGCCTCTTTGCGTTTACCCCGCTCATAACCGAGTCATGTGGAAATACAACTTCAGGAAGATCTTGATATATTTCCTCATCTTCTTCATGGACCTTTTTGAATCTATTTTTCGAAGAGTGCAGTTTGACGTCTTGATGCAAAGTGACGTCATTGTTTTGTGCCCTTTTTTCTTTATTTTTTTTCTTTTGCGTTATCTTTTTGAGATGTTCCTTTGTATTTTGTTTGATGCGCACTTGCAGCTTGTGTGGTAGTCTTGACTGGAGTGACAGGAGCAGGTTTGGTGGTTTTAACAATGTCAGCATAGATCTCCATGTTGTTTGAAATGGAACTGTCTGTCTGTGTGGAACTGTCAGCGGTGTCATTTTTGTACTATGAATTTTTTAGGGTGCAAATTATTTCTTTTTTGGTCACTGACCGCTTTTTCTAAATCAGTGATCCTTCTGCATAAACTTACGATAGTGTCAGTGAGATGGTGCAGATCACTTACTGTCTTGCTGGCCTCAGTTCTGTTTTCATTGTCAGCTGTGTTGACCTTGACATTTTCTTTTGTGTTGCCAGCTGGAATTGGATCTGGATCTGTACGTCGCCGAACCAATTTTGATTATATTGCGACGAAAAAACAGGGAGAGCGCAGCATTTAACAACAACAACAACACAAAAAAAAACAAACAAAAAAAACCCAAACAAACAAAAAACAACAACAACAAAACAACTTTTAAGGACCAGTTAGGTGTGGAGCTGCGGAATCGCTACTGCTTTTCGCTTTGCACATACAGGCAAGCCTGTACATTGCTGGCCCTGACCCTACAGAAGGTAGTGCCAAGCCCACAAAATCAAACGACAAAAAACAAAAGGTCCCCACCCCCATCCTTTCCCCTCCTACCTAGCCTGACTAACTAATGTGCAGTATGAGTTTTTAGTGGGGGGCTGCAGAACTGCCCACCGCTGCTGTAAATGCGGCGACAGTACTGGCCTGGACTGTTGTTTCTTCCAGGTGGTTCCATTCTTCGATGGTCTTGACAAAGAAGGAGCATCTGTACTGCTCTGAAGTGCCACAGTACAAAAATTTTGGGCAGAAAGTTCTGCAGCAGTTCTGTTCAAAGCAGATGGTTTTGAAGTTTCTTTTGGAGGTTTGATTTTCTCTTTTGGTGCTTGAATGTCCAGTCGGCCCCCCAAGCTCCTTGTTCTCGTCATTCTTGTAGAGGTGTTACGATTTCAGCAGCTCTGCATTTCAGCTGTTGACTGTTTTCGCCATCTTGAATGTGTGTGTTTGTGTGTGTGTGTGTGTGCGCGCGCGCGTGCATACACGTGTGTGTGTGTGTGTGTGTGCAGGAACCCACTGGCTGTGGGAGGTGGGATCCATGCTGCTGGCGGGCAGAGCGGAGCACGGACACCGAACCAAGGAGCACTCCATGCTGGAAGGCACTCCCCTGGAGGACCTCCAGAGCCTCCCCTCCCCGCGCCTCCTCAACACCCACCTGCCCGTCCACTTCCTGCCCAGCCAGGTCAAGGACAAAAAGGTCAAGGTCATCTTCGTGTACCGCAATGTCAAGGACGTTTTTATGTCGCTGTACCATTTTGTTCAGCGGAGGAAGGGCTTCGACTTCAAGGGCACCATTGAAGAATATCTACGCTATTTTAATTCCGAGAAATGGGGTAAGGGTTTGTACTGGTCAGTGTTCAGAAAGACGAATGTTGTGGGATGAAATTATAACTGCGCACCGTCTGCACACACACACACACACACACACACACACACACACACACGTTGGTTTACAGAGTGTGCAAATTACCGAAAAAGAAAAGAGAGATATTATATTTGGAGTGTACACTGGGAGCTCCGATGCCACACGTGATATTATGATGACATGGATACTTTATACATTGAGCGCCTATCCTCGGTCAGGGACAAGCTCTGTGCTCTTGACAAACATGACCCTGTCATTCATACAGGAGACTGGACTGACTGCCTGGGTAAAGCCGACAGAGAGCCGCCTTCGGGCGATCATCATTCACTTCCTGTGTCATTCAGTCACCCTTTAGTCACACACACACACACACACACACTCATACAGACGCACACGCACACGCACACATTAACCTTTTCACTTCCATGGGCGTTCGATTTTATTTTACCCCATTGATGTACGCACCCATACTGAGTTCGCTGTTGCCCCTATAACCCACCGAACGCTGACATCGATTACAGTATCTTTAATTAACGTGCATAGTTGATCTTCTGCACCCGTATACACAAGAAGGTGGTTCAGTCACTAGAAGTTTTATAGATAATGTTATTAAAAGCATGACTCTGGATTCATTCGTGTGATATTCATGAACTACTTAATTGTGGGGATTATACTCTTCGATTGCAGCACAGTGGTTCTCAGGCATTTGCCCAGAGAGTAATGGGTATAATTATAATTCTTCGAGTTGACTTCAAGAACACTTTACTTTTGCGCGCGCACACACACACACACACACACACACACACACACACCACGCACACACACACACACACACACACACACCACGCACACACACACACACACACACACACACACACACATGAACAAAAAGACCCACATTCATTCACATGGTAAAAAAATCGGACGGCCAAACACGTAAAACGGTTACGTGTGTGTGTGTGTGTGTGTGTGATTACGTATGTGTATGTATGTGTGATGTGTGTGTGTGAGTGGTGTGTGTGTGTGTGTGTGTGGTTACGAGTGTGTGTATGTGTGTGTGTGTTTGGTTACGAATGTGTGTGGTGTGTGTGTGTGTGCATCCCGTGCAGGTCCTTTGGGCACCTATGTCGACTACATGAAGAAAATGGATTGTTTCTTCAAGGAGAACCCCAATATGCCTGTCTTCAGTGTTCCTTATGAAGACATGATGGAGGTGCTGTATGTGTGTGTGTGTGTGTGTGTTTGTGTGTGTGTGTGCATGCGTGTGTGTGTATTTCTCTCCACCACTGATAAAGGCTCTCTCCGTTAAAAACGACAACTGTGTTTTCCCTGTAACTTATCACACTCGGGAACTTTCTCATTTCTCTTCAAAACTCCAGACTAATGCTATGGATGCTAAATCATTCACGTGAAATGGAAAACAAAACAATACAATACAATACAATACAATACAATGCAATACATCTTTATTCATCCATTTGGAAATTAAATTGCGGATACTCAATTTAATTTCCAAATGGATGAGTAAAGATGTATTGCTGTACGAGGAAGTTGTGGAATAAGATATGCTATTTTTCAAACGATAGTAATGAGAACAAACAAACAAAACACCCAACCACCGAGAACATAAGAAGTGTATGTAACCAACAACAAAAAAAACCAAGTAAGATTAAACATTTCATACCACACGCATATTATTTTTAACTACACACAATGGCAAGCTGCCCCATGCCCACCCGTTCCATTCGCACCAACTTTCCCCGAGACACCCCGTCTCGAGCAGTCTTTGTTTCCTTTCAAACAAAGCACGGTGTTTATGGTTTCCTTTCAAACAAAGCACGGTGTTTATGGTTTCCGTTCAAACAAAGCACAATGCTTATTTTTCCGTTCAAACAAGAACACTATTTATTGTTTTATTTCAAACAAAACACAATATTTATTGTTTTCGTTCAAAAGACACTGATGTTTCGTTCCAAACAAAGTACACTGTTTAATGTTTCCGTTCAAACAAAGCACAACGTTTATTGTTTCCATTCAAACAAAGTACATTATTCATTGTTTCCTTTCTAACAAAGAATCCAGAGCAGACAGTGAAGAAGCTGGGTGACTTCCTGGGTGTGAACCCGGACCCCCAGCTGTGCACTGCCATTGCCGAGGCCTGCAGCTTCCAGAAACTACAGGCAGCGGACAACAGCCGTGTGCGTCCACAGCACCTGAAAACGGACTGCCTTTACAGAAAGGGTGAGCATTTAGCATGACTTACCTCTCTCCGAACGAATAGTAACAGGTAAATTCACTGTACAGTCACAGATTCTTGGAATCTAATTGAAAGACTGGAAAATCGACTGTGAAACCACATAATAATCATAATGAAGTAAGGACGTTCGAAGATGAATGTTTCATTTCTCTGTTGTGATTAACCAGAAACATAAACGTTTTCTTCAAGCAGGTGAGTATAGACTTCTCTGAATGAATGTCTCGCTCAAGTTTTTTTGTGTGCCATGATCTGATCTTCTTTCACATATATTATTGTGTTAACTGTAACTGGCTCTCCTGAATGACTGGTACTGTAAAAACCGGTTCAGATCTCTCAGACGAAGGGTATCACGTAACGAAAGTAAGAGGCCGAGTGGTGAGATACTGGATTTTCATCCCCATGGTTCTGGGTGACGTCTTTGGTTCGAATCCAAACACGGCAGCACGCGAGGAGTGAATGTTAGACATTTTCCCAACATCCCACGTCAGTATAACTACATGTAAAAACAACAACAAGAACTGTGTTTTCTTTTCATGTGTATGTGTGTGGGTTGTCTTGAAAATACGACTGTCACGTAAGAACAAAGTCGTCATTTGAAGATGCGTTAATTGTCAATTGAAGTTGTAGTGACTGCAAAATACATTAACCTATTGTCAACGTACAACTGATTGCATGTATTCTTGATTCGTTCACACTGCGGGTAACTATGGTCCTGATGTCATATTCTGTTGTGTGTTCCAGGATTGGTAGGAGACTGGAAGAATTACCTGACTGTTGCTCAGAGTGAGGCCTTTGATGAGGCCATGAAACGTCTGGAGGGGTGTGACTTCCGCTTCCGCTATGAGCTGTAAACACTTCCGGTAGATGGTGTTCCAGTACTGTTCATTTTGTGTCTGTTGCTTTAATGCTTCGTGGTACTGATCAGATGTAGTAACCAGAGTTCTGTTGCAAAGTGAATAAATAGGTAAATATATGAATAACGTGACAGTGAGACATACACTCTGACCATCTACTGGATTCCAATATATCTCCAGCCTCTAAATTACAACTGCATTATAGTCTGGTAACGGTATTGCCGTGTCACACTCTCTCTTTTCCTGTTTAATTTTTGTTCTATTTGACAGTTGATCTCATGAATTGAATTCAACTTCTAAGTTACCAGAGATCTGAGACTGTTTTCATGGTTCGGTTTTTAGTATTTGAGTAAATGGCACTTGAATTAAAGCAAAGTTTGATTTAACAGAAAGTATACCTATCTGCAATCATTAAGATGTGTGTCTCCCTTGTGCGCGCACGTGTGTGTGTGTGCACGCAAGAGTGAGAAAGCTGAAGAATGTGCGTACACGTTCCTTTCACAATGTGCATGTGGGATGTTTACATCAATCACACATACACGCGCGCGCGCATGCACGTGCGCACTATTACATGTATATGAAAATTGCAGGAAATCTAAAGAAAAACAATATGCCAAGAAAAAATACAACAAATACTGCATGTAGTCTTTGGAGCTAGGCGTGAAAGATAAGTGCAGAGAGCCTGACATGAAAAGGCAGAGAATTCCAGAGCTAGGGGCCGTAGATGGAGAGAAAGCAAAAAAAAAAAAAAAACACGGGACTTTCGCTTTAAAGCGACACTGACAGAGAAGTCGTGCGTCAGTGACGCTTCGGAGACAGTGAGAAGGAAACCTGAACAGGCAGTTCTCCTCCAACTTCAGTTGATGTTCAAAGCCCAGAGCAAAACAATCCAGAATGGTATGATCTTTCTGAGGCCATTTCAAAATGAGACTTATACTTGGTTACTTGAAAGATGTGTATATAATGTGCAATGATAGACAGGCAGACATACAGACAGATAGATAAACAGACAGACATATATAACTATATATATAATATATGTGCATATACATATGTATATATATATATATATATATATATATATATATATATATATATACACATATCTATATAGAGGAAGAGACTGACAGACATGTATATATATATATATATCGATAGAAAGAAAGACACCCCAGATAGTTCGTTATATTGTCATAGCCTGTGTGTATTCAATGCCTGCTTAAGCTTAATCCCTTCGGAATATTGTACATGTATTCCATTATCATTTCTTGTAAAAGAAAAATCGAAATAAAGGTAGTTTTAAGAAGATGCATTTACTGCATTGACATAGAAATATGAGCATGTATTTTTATGTGTGAGAGCGTTCGCGAGTGCATGTTCGTTTGTGAATGTCAGATAGACAGAATGAAGGAATGAATCTTTATTGTTTTAGATACATTGACCCCTAAACAAGGGTGGGCAAAGCCCATGCCGTAAAACATTGCTAGATGTAAACCAAAATCAGAAATATACAAGCATGAAATGTTAACAGTTAATTTTCACTCTTCGTTTAGTTTCAGGGATATCATATTCGCAGGCACTCACAGACACAAGCATTCACGCAGACGAACAGATAGCCCCCCACACTGTGCTATCCATGTAACTGCATGTATCAGACAAGTCCTTCCTGGTCTTGGTAACCATCGCACTGGTCATGCATGTACATTGTGTACGGATATTCGTGTATTTGTTGGGCCATATCCAAAAATAACTTATGGTTTTATTCCCTTAAGTGGCTATCTCTGCAATTCTACACAGACTTTTAAAGGTTCAAAAATAAACCTAGCCAATTGAGTTCGTGTTCTAATGTCAGACAGAAATGCAGAGAGAGAGAGAGAGAGAGAGAGAATCAATTTGCACATGAAGAAAGCTATTGTAAGCTACACCCTCAGAAACTAAGAGGTTTCATGTCATTGTTTGACCGAACAGCCAGCACGGGAGCTACACATCAAAACACGAACGAAAAAAGAAAGACGATGACAGACGTCGTCCAAATGGCCAGTGCCCACGTCCGTCTGCCTGCTTTCAGTGTGTCATCCATCAGCCCTTCTCTCCCCCCACCCCCCTCACTCACCCCGCCACACACGCCAGGCTGGCGGTGAAACCAGTTACAGAGCTTTTCAGCGGCTGTCAGAGAGGGCGAAAGACGTGTGAGTTTATGATCACCGTGGAGATAGAGTTGCTCCCGTGTTGGGATTTGGAGATTATTTGTCATCTGAGAGAGCTTCCGAGAAAACAGTTCTATGGTCATGTCAACGACATTGATTGCCACGTTTCTGTGTTTGTTTTTGTTTTTGTTTGTTTGATTGTTTCTTTGGGGGTTTTTTTAGTGTTTGGAGCAGGCACAGAAAAGATGTGCCAATATGTTCTGTTTATTTCAGAAGAGTCTGTTTTATGTCCTTCCTTATCGTTTTCTTTATTTTGTTTTTGCCAGATAAACATCACAGATCTATCAAGCATGTAGATGTGTACAATGGTAGCTTATGGAGATGTTGGAAATGTTTATGGTGGCAGTGGAAACAGAAACTGCAGCGTGGGAGTAATGCCACTGAGACAGCACAGAAGGTGGGGCAGCAGAAAAAAAGGAAAAAATAAGCAAAGATAAAAAAGAAAGGAAGCAAATTTTCTTTGTGCCAAATAAAACTATCCCACTCATCAACCGTCCAAACAACCAAATGACCAACTAACCAATAGATAACCACTGAAAGTGACCAAGTGAATGAACTGACCAGCTAACTTACAAACTGACAATACAGTTCACAGGTTGACTCGTTGCCATACTGACTGATCAATGTATGCAAAATTTAATCATTGTCATTTGACTTTAATTTTCAATGTTTTTTTTTTTTCATCTTGAATATATCATTTACACTGTCTTTCTCTGTTTCCCATAACATTAAAACACTTCCTGTCATTTTTAAAGGAAATGAATTGTTGTGATCATACCCTCAAACCTCTGTTCACTTTTAGAGGCCAAAGTAACTGTGTTGAAGGCAATGACTTGGACGCGCCACAACTGGAAGACAGAGGTTTGCAGATTGTCACTCGATAGAAATAATTACAGTAGCAAATATGCGCGCTGTTTGCAATTGCGAAGCTGACAGTTTAATTCCTTGATAATTTTGTGAATTACGTTGTGAAGCCCATAATGACAGTCTTATCACATTCTCGCCGCCGATCATCATTATTCATATTTTCTGCTCAGTCTCGCAATTCATGCCATTCTAGACACTATCAGATTGAAAGATGAAGCACGTTGAAAAGGAAAACTCGTGAAGGAATCAATTTTTGAAAGAAGCTTGTTTCAACAGACCAGCAGTTCTACAATTTTATTCCTGTCAGTGCACAACTGGCATCCTGGATCTTTCTGCGTTTACATGGTATCAGTGCAAAATGTTTTAGGAAAGAAATACATTAAAGATTTTCTTAAACTGTCAGGGCCTCATCGTCTACAGTAACATGTCCCCCAGAGCTGAGATCAACGCCAGAGTTTGGCAGTCTTCCACTTTCATACGCAAGTTCAGCAAGACAGTCTGACAGCAGCAGTCATACGCAAACAGTCTAACTGTAGGTCTGCCAAGCATGCGGGTTCTGCACTGCCCCTTTTGGCAATGAGGCATAGACAACCTACTCCAGACATGATTTGGAGCTGAATTCATAATTTCATTCCATCTTCAGAAACATTTTGGGTATATCGTGGCACCACATGGTTGCGAACACTGAGGCATCGGAATGGTCAGGTCCACAAGTCTGATGTTAATAAGATAAGATAAGATATGAATAACTTTATTATCTCCAACTGGAGAAATTTGGTCAGGTGCATTATCACAACATAGACAAGTAAACAACATGGGGACCATAACTGTAAAAGCCAACAACAGCTTTTACGAATATTACGAAGATACAAATGTAAAAAATATCACATACACCGTTTCATATATACATCCACACACTGCAGGTAATAACTAGTATTTTTAATGTAAAAACAGAAAGAATTAAGAAACATTATTTGAATATAATTATAAACATAGCCTACTATACTGCACATTGATTATACTAGACAGATGAGATAAGAATAAAGATAAATTGCGGAAAACCGCAACCAGATAATCGGCACACACCCGCAGCTACCCACCCCACACACGCGGATTACTTGATTAAACAAGAGTAATAAACATATGTTCTCAAATAAAAGCATTTCACATATTCGCTTTTAAAAACATTGCAATTAATTATTACATCGTAATTATTAACAGAAATATATTTAGAATATGGACGTTAGCATTAGATATTCCATTGTACATTCATTCTGCATATTGCACATTCATTATAACCAATTGTCACGTTTTTAAGCTCAGTAAACACACACACACACACACACACACACACACCACAACTAGAACAAGGTACAACCTATCATGCACGGACTTTCACACGTCTCACATGAGAGTGCGCGCGCGCGCACACACACACACACACACACACACACACAGTTCTCAAGAATTTAAAAGGTGGATTGAACGTGGAATAAAAGTCTTCAGAGCTCCGGATTTCAACTTAAAAGTTCTGGAGCGTCGTCCTGATGGCAATAGCTCATAATACTTTGCTAAAATATGGGTGTCGTCAGTTATTATCTGCCTGCTTTTTTTAACCACTCGACTTTCATACAGCTCTTGCATACTAGCTTGTTTCACTCCCACAATTTTACTGCATATACTCATGACATCGTTCAAAACACGCTTACTCCTCACTCCCAAATTTCCGTACTAGCACATAAATGAAACTGTGAGCACGGACTCGATACAACATCGATAATAACTTGGAAGAATATTTGAATTTATACCAACATTTCTAAGCTTCTGTAAACAAAAAATTCTAGATTGACATTTCTTATGAATGGAATCAACATTTCTGTCAAAAGTCAGCTTATTGTCTAAGATGGTCCCTAAATATCTATATTCATTGACCCTCTCCACTGTTTGACCATCAATAACAAGGTTAGCTACAGGCAAGGGGTCTTTCCGAAAATCTGTTAACATTTCTTTTGTTTTCAATACGTTGAGATCCAGATAGTTTTTTCTCACACCAAGAACAGAACTTTTTAATTTCACTGAAATAAATAGCATCAGAGTTGGACAGATCTTCAATTGCTGAATCATCAGAATATTTTATGACAGGAGTTTCCTCCGTGCCTCTGCAGTCATTTGTGTACAGTGTAAAAAGAACAGGGGACAGCACTGTACCTTGGGGTGCACCCAGAAGTAGATTTTAGAGAAGAGTGGGCAGAATGAAAGCGGACGGACTGAGTTCTATTGAGAAGAAAACTTACTATCCAAAGAGTAAGCTTCGGATCAACATCCATGCCTAGCAGTTTGAGGGCAAGGAGATGAGGTTGTATTGTGTTAAAAGCAGAAGAGAAGTCAACAAAAAGGATACGAACAAAAGATCCCGTGTTATTCAAATGAAGGAAAGCATTATGAAGGAGAGTTAGGATAGCATCGTCAGTACTTCTGTGTGCTTTATAAGCAAACTGAAGAGAGTCAAGCTGCTGTTCAGGGAAAGAAAGAAGATGGCGGAGAATATTTTTTTCAAAGCATTTCATCACTACTGAAGTCAGGGCAACAGGACGGTAATCATTTAGTGCGGCTGAATTCTTTTTCTTGGGGATAGGACAGATAGTAGATTTTTTCCAGATGCTGGGGACAGAGCAGTCCTTCAGAGACCAGTTGAAAATTTTACAGAACACGTCACACAACTGGGAAGCACATGTTTTCAGTAATTTTCCGCAGATATTGTCGGGGCCAATTGCCTTCGTGACATTCAGTTTTAAAAATAAAGATTCAACAACTTTTGCATCGATCTCAAAGTCCTCACCTGTGTTCCTATCTTTGATCTTTTCCTGCAACTGTGAGATAACACTATCCAGTTCCCTTCCCAGATCATTCCTTTCAAAGTGACAGTAGAAATCATTCAGTTTGAAAAATCAAGCTGTTCATCCTTTTCCATTTCACAAGCTACTGTTTTCCTTTTCGTTTCTCCAGTGATAATTTTTAACCCATCCCATCCATCTGCCATTTTTCCTGTCTGAAACTGTTGCTCTACTTTTGATTTGAATTCCCTCTGTCCCCTTCGTAATTCACCTCTAAGCTTCTTTTGTATCACTTTCCTATCCTTCTTGTTCCCTGACTGAAACGCTACCTTTTTCTCGTTTAAAATTGTTTTGAGAGACTTTGAGATCCATGGTTTGTTGTTGGGGAAAATTTAATTATTTTTGTCGGAATTATCATGTCTTCACAGAAACTGATATAAGATGTAACAACATCAGCTGCTTCATGAACATTCTCACATGGGTCAGTCAACACACTCCAACCAGTACAATCAAAACATCCTCTCAGTTCATCCACACTCTCTGACGTCCAAACTTTCACACTCTTTTTAACAATCGGCTCTGTCTGTATCTTTGGTCTGTAGGCTGGGATTAAATGAACAACATCATGATCAGATACACCCACTGGTGCAAAGGGAACAGATTTGCAGGCATTAGGAATGTTCCCATAACATAGATCGATTGTCTTGTCCAGTCGGGTCGGCAGGTAACAAATTGTTTAAAAGAAGGTAAGGCTTTCTTTAAATCACAGTGATTAAAATATCCAACAATAAAACACGGGGCGTCCTGCACGTGCAGCAGATGCCTGGTAAAAGACTGAGGCGTACACAACAGTCAGAAAAATACGGCCGAACTCACGTGGCAGGTATCGAGGCCTCAGCGACAGTGATATGAGTTCAAGTTCCTGTGTACACAGTTGCTTCTTCACACACACATTCGCACTGTCAAACCATTTCTCGTTGACATACAGGCACACGCCACCACCTATTTTCTTCCCCACTTTCTTGCAGTCTCTGTCCATTCTGTACGGAGTGTTAAAGCCATCAATCGCAACACATTCACTCGACACTTTCTCACTAAACCAGGTTCGGTAAAACAAAGCACACACGAGTTCCTAAAATCATTTTAAAATCGACAGTTTGCTCGTACTTCATCTAAATTACAGTTTCTGCCGTTTGGGTTAAAAGAGATCTGACATTGGATAAAATCATAGATGGCAGTGGGGGCTTAGTGTTATTTTTTCTCAGTCTTCTCTTCACGCCTCCTCTCTTTCCTCTCTTTCGTGCTTTCTTTCTCTCACCTTCTCTTTCATTCTCCTCATCATCACAAATAAGATCACGAGGTAAAAGTTGCTCAGTAAAAGCGGATGGGTCGCGCACTGACCGTAAACTGAGAAGGAAATCACGGTCGTAATAAAAGGCGCCTGTACCTCCTCGCTGTCCGCCATTTGAACCACCCGGTGACACAAAAACACCACAAACACTAGTCCGGAACAAAGCCAGCACCACCACAAACAGCCTCACAACTGTCACACTCTTCATGTTTAACACCTTGCACACCACTTTGAAACAATATAAAAGCACAAGGACAGGGCGAGGACAGCAAAAACACAAATGAAACAGAGCACAAACACCTGCCTGTCGCCCCCTCGCGAAGCGCCACCTGACTCCTCAGCCTGTAACGTCTCAGATGGCTGGCTGATGTCCAAGAAAGACTTTTTCTAAAGGGTCCTCCTCTGAGGGTTATTGAAGACTGTGTTTAGAGCTATCCAATGTCAATGGCCCTGCTACAGTGATGTATGGATCAGAGGCAGGATTTCTGCTGCCGTTAATGCAGATGAGTGATATCACCCACACACACACACACCCACACACACACACACACACACACACACACACACATACGCTGAGACATAGACACATGCACAGACAACCATACATCTCTCTCTGTACACACACACACACACACACACACACACACACAAACAAACAAACACACACATAAACAAACACAATAAGCTAGACACTCAAACACACATGCGCGTACGCGCACACACACACAAACACACACACATGATATTACATATGTGCATGTGTTTGTGTGTGTGTGTGTTAGAGAGAGAGAGAGAGAGGTGTGTGTATGTGTGTATATGTGTGTATGTGCACGCTCGCACGTGCATGTATGTGTACTGTTGACGCTGGAACGGAACGTCCAGCAGGTGAACTAACATAGCTGCATCCCTGTATTGATCAGGTCTCCCAAGAAATCACACCTCCCTCACATCCATCAAGGGAGCCAGTACACCCCCCACACTGACGTCACTACGTCCTTTGCCAACAGACGGAATCTCTCGAACCTTTGGTTCTGAGACAAGTAAACAGGGTGGTATAGACTCTAGACCGTTCATGTTGCTGTAGACATCAGCAGAAAAGCACACGGGAAAACCCACTTTTTTTTTCAGTCGGATGTTTGGTTGGATGCAAATTGACAGTGTGGTTGGTAATCTAAAGAGAGACGTGATAATAGGCCTGCACACGCTTGTCTTGTGAACTTGCGCAGTTTTGCTGATTACTGTGACAGATAGAGAGAGAGAGAGAGAGAGAAAGAGAGGGACGGGGGGAGAGAGAGAAAGACAGAGAGAGAGAGAGAGAAAGAAAGAGAGGGACAGGGAGAGAGAGAAAGACACAGAGAGAGAGAGAAAGAAAGAGGGACAGGGAGAGAGAGAGAAGAGAAGGACGGGGAGAGAGAGGGGGGGGGGGACGGGGAGAGAGACTGAGATATTTTATTCATTTAAGGCCTTGGCCCCATATGAAGAGGGGCAACAACAGTTAATAATCAATATGAGCACCACAGGTCCTCACAAAATTTATGATACAAGAGTTACTCGCAGCTGAAATGCTTTGAACAGATAAAGTGCCAAACTACGAACGATATTTTCATTACTAGAAGCCATCAGTAGACCTAATCGGAACAAACATGGATCTGTATAATACTTCTTTGGTAAGAATTTCACACGAAGATGATGCAAAGCAGGACATATCAAAACAAAATGACCTTCATCTTCAATAGAGACTTTGCACAATGGACATAACAAAGCAAATTTATTTCTATTGTTACAGCGAAACTGATGAACATTAATTTCAGTTATGCCAAATCTAAATCTGGTCAAGATAAATCGTAAATAACGATCTAAATTCAGAGACAGATATTTCTTCACTAAATGAGTCGAACTATACACTCTATATAAATCAAATCTGTCACTATATTTAGTGTGGTTTTCCCAATCTTGCCATCTGCAGTCAATCAGTCGTTGGTGGATAATTCGCACAAATAATTTATCATCACCTACTCCTTGATTAACCCAAGCATACCCAAAACCAAGTTCAAATAAACATAATCGTACATTAGAAACCCAGTTATTTTTTCCCTTCAAGTCTAAATCATACAACATGTCATAAGCTTTTCGTGGCAATCTATCATTATTCATTTTTGTTAATTTTAGCCAATAAATGACACATCTAACTGCAGAGTTAATATAAATAGGATACCTATTCGTCTCACCATAAACTAAGTCATTTGGTGTTCTCATACTAACTCCTAAAAACTTTTTTAACCCAAACAAATGCACCGACTCACAATGCACAATAGCTTTTTTATCCAGTCCCCGCAGTTCTGATCCATACTGTACAATGGGTTGTATTTGAGCATAAAAAATTTTAAGATAAAGATCCAAAAGAATTGCTATTCAATACAAACAATTTCCTCAACACAAATATCAATGCATTTTTTGCTCTACTAGACAGGTCTCTACATGCTGCTACAAAACTTAAACGAGTTGAAAAAAGGACTCCAAGGTATTTATAAGCATTCACAACAGACAATGCAACACCATCAAACCCCCCCCCCTTCCTAAATACAATAATATTTCTTTTATTCAAATTAACACATAACTGTAATTTGCTTGCTGCATTTTTCAGGCTTTTTTTTATCACTGTCTTCTCCCCGACCCACCATACCTCTCGCTTCCATATCTCTCTTTTTCTTTCTCTGTCTCTTTGTCTCTCTCTCTCTCTCTGTCTTTCTCTCTCTCACCCCATCTCTCTCTTTCTCTCTCTCTCTCTCTCCCCGTCCCTCTCTTTTTTTTCTCTCTCTCTCTCTGTCTTTCTCTCTCTCTCCCCGTCCCTCTCTTTCTTTCGCTCTCTCTCTCCCCATCCCTCTCTTTCTCTCTTTCTCTCTCTCTGTCTTTCTTTCTCTCTCCCCGTCCCTCTCTTTCTTTCTCTCTCTCTGTGTCTTTCTCTCTCTCTCCCCATCCGTCTCTTTCTCTCTCTTTCTCTCTCTGTCTTTCTTTCTCTCTCCCCATCCCTCTCTTTCTTTCTCTCTCTCTCTCTCCCCGTCCCTCTCTTTCTTTCTCTCTCTGTCTTTCTCTGTTTCTGTCTGTCTGTCTGTCTGTCTGTCTGTCTCTCTCTGTATTTAAATTTTCTCTCTCTCCTCGTCACTCTCTTTCTCTCTCTCTCTCTGTCTTTCTCTGTCTTTCTCTCTCTCTGTCTTTCTCTCTCTCCCCGTCCCTCTCTCTCTCTCTGTCTTTCTCTCTCTCTCCGCATCCCTCTCTTTCTCTCTCTCTCTCTGTCTTTCTCTGTCTGTCTCTGCCTCTGTCTTTCTCTCTCTCTTTCTCTCTCTCTCTCCCCGTCCCTCTCTTTCTCTCTGTCTTTCTCTGTCTTTCTCTCTCTCTTTCTCTCTCTCTCCCCGTCCCTCTCTTTCTCTCTCTGTCTTTCTCTCTCTCTCTCTGTCTTTCTCTCTTTCTCCTCGTCCCCCCCCCCCCTCTCTCTCTCTCTGTCACTGTAATCAGCAAAACTGCGCAAGTTCACGAGACAAGTGTGTGCAGGCCTGTTATCACGTCTCTCTTTAGATTACCAGCCACACTGTCAATTTGCATCCAACCAAACAGCCGACTGAAAAAAACAAAGTGGGTTTTCCCGTGTGCTTTTCTGCTGATGTCTACAGCAACTTGAACGGTCTAGAGTCTATACCACCCTGTTTACTTGTCTTAGAACCAAAGGTTCGAGAGATTCCGTCTGTTGGCAAAGGACGTAGTGACGTCAGTGTCGGGGGTGTACTGGCTCCCTTGATGGATGTGAGGGAGGTGTGATTTCTTGGGAGACCTGATCAATACAGGGATGCAGCTATGTTAGTTTACCTGCCTGACTTTCCGTTCCAGCGTCAACAGTACACATACATGCACGTGCGAGCGTGCACATACACACATATACACACATACACACACCCTCTCTCTCTCTAACACACACACATGCACATATGTAATATCATGTGTGTGTGTTTGTGTGTGTGTGTGCGTACACGCATGTGTGTTTGAGTGTTTTATGTGTGTGTTTGTTTGTGCTTTGTGTGTGTGTGTGTGTGTGTGTGTGTGTGTGTGTGTGTGTGCCGTGGAAGCTGCGATACATAGACTAGAAATGAGTGTGTGGAGGAGGGGGGTAGAGGAGGTGCAGGGTAATGTGTGTGTGTGTGTGTGTGTGTGTGTGTGTGTGTGTGTGTGTTGGAGCTCATGTACGTTTATATATATTTGACTGTGCTTTCATATCTGTGAAACTGCGTGTTTGGTGCATATCTGTTATGCATGTGTGGGTGTATGTGTGAATGTGTGTCTTCATGTTTTACATTTATTTGCTTATTTATCATCATTGTTGTCTTATTTATTTATTTATTATTATCATTATTATTATTATTATTATTTTATTTTCATTACTACTACCTTTTTTATATCATAATTATTATTTATTTACTTATCTTTTCTCTTCTTTTTTTTCTCAAGGCCTGACTAAGCGCGTTCGGTTACGCTGCTGGTCATGCATCTGCTTGGCAGATGTGGTGTAGCGTATATGGATTTGTCCGAACGCAGTGACGCCTCCTTGAGCTACTGAAACTGAAACTGAGTGTGTGTGTGTGTGTGTGTGTGTGTGTGTGTACAGACAGAGAGAGATGTATGGTTGTCTGTGCATGTGTCTCTATGTCTCAGCGTGTGTGTGTGTGTGTGTGTGTGTGTGTGTGTGTGTGTGTGTGATATCACTCATCTGCATTAACGGCAGCAGAAATCCTGCCTCTGATCCATACATCACTGTAGCAGGGCCATTGACATTGGATAGCTCTAAACACAGTCTTCAATAACCATCAGAGGAGACCCTTTAAAAAAGTCTTTCTTGGACATCACCCAGCCATCTGAAACGTTACAGGCTGAGGATTAACATCAGACTTGTGGACCTGACCATTCAGATGCCTCAGGGTTCACAACCATGTGGTGCCACGATATACCCAAAATGTATCTGAAGATGGAATGAAATTATGAATTCAGCTCCAAATTATGTCTGGAGTAGGTTGTCTATGCCTCATTGCCAAAAGGGGCAGTGCAGAACCCGCATGCTTGGCAGACCTACAGTTAGACTGTTTGCGTATGACTGCTGCTGTCAGACTCTCTTGTTGAACTTGCGTATGAAAGTGGAAGACTGCCAAACTCTGGCGTTGATCTCAGCTCTGGGGGACAAGTTACTGTAGGTGATGAAGCCCTGACAGTTTAAGAAAATCTTTAATGTATTTCTTTCCTAAAACATTTTGCACTGATACCATGTAAACGCAGAAAGATCCAGGATGCCAGTTGTGCACTGACAGGAATAAAATTGTAGAACTGCTGGTCTGTTGGAACAAGCTTCTTTCAAAAATTGATTCCTTCACGAGTTTTCCTTTTCAACGTGCTTCATCTTTCAATCTGATAGTGTCTAGAATGGCATGAATTGCGAGACTGAGCAGAAAATATGAATAATGATGATCGGCGACGAGAATGTGATAAGACTGTCATTATGGGCTTCACAATGTAATTCACAAAATTATCAAGGAATTAAACTGTCAGCTTCGCAATTGCAAATAGCGCGCATATTTGCTAGTGTAAGGATTTCTATCATTGAGTGACAATCTGCAAACCTCTGTCATCCAGTTGTGGTGCGTCCAAGTCATTGCCTTCAACACAGTTACACTGGCTGATGTATTTTGGCCTCTAACAGAGGTTTGAGGGTATGATCACAACAATTCATTTTCTTTAAAAATGACAGGAAGTGTTTTAATGTTATGGGAAACAGAGAAAGACAGTGTAAATGATATATTCAAGATAAAAAAAAAACATTGAAAATTAAAGTCAAATGACAATGATTAAATTTTGCATACATTGATCAGTCAATATGGCAATGAGTCAACCTGTGTTAGTTGGTCATTTGGTTGTTTGGACGGTTGATGAGTGGGTTAGTTTTATTTGGCACAAAGAAAATTTGCTTCCTTTCTTTTTTATCTTTGCTTATTTTTTCCTTTTTTTCTGCTGCCCCACCTTCTGTGCTGTCTCAGTGGCATTACTCCCACGCTGCAGTTTCTGTTTCCACTGCCACCATAAACATTTCCAACATCTCCATAAGCTACCATTGTACACATCTACATGCTTGATAGATCTGTGATGTTTATCTGGCAAAAACAAAATAAAGAAAACGATAAGGAAGGACATAAAACAGACTCTTCTGAAATAAATAGAACATATTGGCACATCTTTTCTGTGTCTGCTCCAAACACTAAAAAAAAAACAAAAAAACAAAGAAACAATCAAACAAACAAAAACAAAAAAACCCACAGAAACGTGGCAATCAATGTCGTTGACATGACCATAGAACTGTTTTCTCGGAAGCTCTCTCAGATGACAAATAATCTCCAAATCCCAACACAGGAGCAACTCTATCTCCATGGTGATCATAAACTCACACGTCTTTCGCCCTCTCTGACAGCCGCTGAAAAGCTCTGTAACTGGCTTCACCGCCAGCCTGGCGTGTGTGGCGGGGTGAGTGAGGGGGGTGGGGGGAGAGAAGGGCTGATGGATGACACACTGAAAGCAGGCAGACGGACGTGGGCACTGGCCATTTGGACGACGTCTGTCATCGTCTTTCTTTTTTCGTTCGTGTTTTGATGTGTAGCTCCCGTGCTGGCTGTTCGGTCAAACAATGACATGAAACCTCTTAGTTTCTGAGGGTGTAGCTTACAATAGCTTTCTTCATGTGCAAAGTGATTCTCTCTCTCTCTCTCTCTCTCTCTCTCTCTCTCTCTCACTCTCTCTCTCTCTCTCTGCATTTCTGTCTGGCATTAGAACACAAACTCGAATTGGCTAGGTTTATTTTTGAACCTTTAAAAGTCTGTGTAAAATTGCAGAGATAGCCACTTAAGGGAATAAAACCATAAGTTATTGTTGGATATGGCCCAACAAATACACGAATATCCGTACACAATGTACATGCGTGACCAGTGCGATGGTTACCAAGACCAGGAAGGACTTGTCTGATACATGCAGTTACATGGATAGCACAGTGTGGGGGGCTATCTGTTCGTCTGCGTGAATGCTTGTGTCTGTGAGTGCCTGCGAATATGATATCCCTGAAACTAAACGAAGTGTGAAAATTAACTGTTAACGTTTCATACTCGTATATTTCTGATTTTGGTTTACATCTAGCAATGTTTTACGGCATGGGCTTTGCCCACCCTTGTTTAGGGATCAATGTATCTAAAACAATAAAGATTCATTCCTTCATTCTGTCTATCTGACATTCACAAACGAACACGCACTCGCGAACGCTCTCACACATAAAAGCACATGCTCATATTTCTATGTCAATGCAGTAAATGCATCTTCTTAAAACTACCTTTATTTCGATTTTTCTTTTACAAGAAATGATAATGGAATACATGTACAATATTCCGAAGGGATTAAGCTTAAGCAGGCATTGAATACACACAGGCTATGACAATATAACGAACTATCTGGGGTGTCTTTCTTTCTATCGATATATATATATACATGTCTGTCAATCTCTTCCTCTATATACATATGTGGATATATATATATATATATATATATATATATACATATGTATATACACATATATTATATATATAGTTATATATATAGTTATATATGTCTGTCTGTTTATCTATCTGTCTGTATGTCTGCCTGTCTATCATTGCACATTATATACACATCTTTCAAGTAACCAAGTCTGAGTCTCATTTTGAAATGGCCTCAGAAAGATCATACCATTCTGGATTGTTTTGCTCTGGGCTTTGAACATCAACTGAAGTTGGAGGAGAACTGCCTGTTCAGGTTTCCTTCTCACTGTCTCCGAAGCGTCACTGACGCACGACTTCTCTGTCAGTGTCGCTTTAAAGGGAAAGTCCCGTGGGTTTTTTTTTTTTTTTTTTTTTTTTTTTTTTTTTTTTTTTTTGCTGTTTCTCCATCTACGGCCCCTAGCTCTGGAATTCTCTGCCTTTTCATGTCAGGCTCTCTGCACTTATCTTTCACGCCTAGCTCCAAAGACTACATGCAGTATTTGTTGTATTTTTTCTTGGCATATTGTTTTTCTTTAGATTTCCTGCAATTTTCATATACATGTAATAGTGCGCACGTGCAAGCGCGCGCGTGTATGTGTGATTGATGTAAACATCCCACATGCACACTGTGAAAGGAACGTGTACGCACATTCTTCAGCTTTCTCACTCTTGCGTACACACACACACATGTGCGCGCACAAGGGAGACACACATCTTAATGATTGCAGATAGGTATACTTTCTGTTAAATCAAACTTTGCTTTAATTCAAGTGGCGTTTACTCAAATACTAAAAACCGAACCATGAAAACAGTCTCAGATCTCCGGGAACTTAGAAGCTGAACTCAATTCATGAGATCAACTGTCAAATAGAACAAAAATTAAACAGGAAAAGAGAGAGTGTGACACGGCAATACCGTTACCAGACTATAATGCAGTTGTAATTTAGAGGCTGGAGATATATCGGAATCCAGTAGATGGTCAGAGTGTATGTCTCACTGTCACGTTATTCATATATTTACCTATTTATTCACTTTGCAACAGAACTCTGGTTACTACATCTGACCAGTACCACGAAGCATTAAAGCAACAGACACAAAATGAACAGTACTGCAACACCATCTACCGGAAGTGTTTACAGCTCATAGCGGAAGCGGAAGTCACACCCCTCCAGACGTTTCATGGCCTCATCAAAGGCCTCACTCTGAGCAACAGTCAGGTAATTCTTCCAGTCTCCTACCAATCCTGGAACACACAACAGAATATGACATCAGGACCATAGTTACCCGCAGTGTGAACGAATCAAGAATACATGCAATCAGTTGTACGTTGACAATAGGTTAATGCATTTTGCAGTCACTACAACTTTAATTGACAATTAACGCATCTTCAAATGACGACTTTGTTCTTACGTGACAGTCGTATTTTCAAGACAACCCACACACATACACATGAAAAGAAAACACAGTAGTTGTTGTTTTTACATGTAGTTATACTGACGTGGGATGTTGGGAAAATGTCTAACATTCACTC
>NC_134886.1:29608378-29610878 GCF_041734735.1 Babylonia areolata | reverse complement strand
CCGAGGATAGGCGCTCAATGTATAAAGTATCCATGTCATCATCATATCCTGTGTGGCATCGGAGCTCCCAGTGTACACCCCAAATATAATATCTCTCTTTCCTATATCGATAATTTGCACACTCTGTAAACCAACGTGTGTGTGTGTGTGTGTGTGTGTGTGCAGACGGTGCGCAGTTATAATTTCATCCCACAACATTCGTCTTTCTGAACACTGACCAGTACAAACCCTTACCCCATTTCTCGGAATTAAAATAGCGTAGATATTCTTCAATGGTGCCCTTGAAGTCGAAGCCCTTCCTCCGCTGAAGAAAATGGTACAGCGAAATAAAAACGTCCTTGACATTGCGGTACACGAAGATGACCTTGACCTTTTTGTCCTTGACCTGGCTGGGCAGGAAGTGGACGGGCAGGTGGGTGTTGAGGAGGCGCGGGGAGGGGAGGCTCTGGAGGTCCTCCAGGGGAGTGCCTTCCAGCATGGAGTGATCCTTGGTTCGGTGTCCGTGCTCCGCTCTGCCCGCCAGCAGCATGGACCCCACCTCCCACAGCCAGTGGGTTCCTGCACACACACACACACACAAATACACACACACACACACGTGTATGTACGCGCGCGCACACACACACACACACACACACACACACTAACACACACATTCAAGATGGCGGAAACAGTCAACAGCTGAAATTCAGAGCTGCTGAAATCGTAGCACCTCTACAAGAATGACGAGAACAAGGAACTTGGGGGGCTGACTGGACATTCCAGCACCAAAAGAGAAAATCAAACCTCCAAAAGAAAGTTCAAAACCATCTGCCTTGAACAGAACTGCTGCAGAAGTTTCTGCCCAAAATTTTTGTACTGTGGCACTTCAGAGTAGTACAGATGCTCCTTCTTTGTCAAGACCATCGAAGCATGGAACCACCTGGAAGAAACAACTTCCCAGGCCAGTACTGTCGCCGCATTTACAGCAGCGGTAGGCAGTTCTGCAGCCCCCCACTAAAACTAAAACTCATACTGCACATTAGTTAGTCAGGCTAGGTAGGAGGGGAAAGGATGGGGGTGGGAACCTTTTGTTTTTTGTCATTTGATTTTGTGGGCTTGGCACTACCTTCTGTAGGGTCAGGGCCGGTAATGTACAGGCTTGCCTGTATGTGCAAAGAGAAAAGCAGTAGCGATTCGGCAGCTCCACACCTAACAGGTCCTTAAAAGTTGTTTTTGTTGTTATTGTTGTTGTTGTTTTTTTTTGTTTGTTTGGGTTTTTTGTTGTTGTTTTTTTGTTTGTTTGTTTGTTTGTTTGTTTTTGTTTTGTTTCTTGTGTTGTTTTTTAAATGCTGCGCTCTCCGTTTTAGTCACAATATAATCAAAATTGGTTCGGCGACGTACAGATCCAGATCCAGTTCCAGCGGGCAACACAAAAGAAAATGTCAACATCAACGCAGCTGACAAAGAAGAAAAAGCGGTCAATGACCAAAAAGAAATAATTTGCACCCTAAAAAATTCACAGTACAAAAATGACACCGTTGACAGTTCCACACATACAGACAGTTCCATTTCAAACAACACGAAGACATATGCTGATATTGTTAAAACCACCAAACCTGGTCCTGTCACTCCAGTCAAGACTCCCACACAAGCTGCAAGTGGGCATTAAACAAAACACTAAAGAACATCTCACACAAAAAAACGCAAAAGAAAAATAAAGAACAAAAGGGAACAAAACAATGACGTCACTTTTCATCAAGACGTCAAACTGCACTCTTCGAAAAATAGATTCAAGAAGGTCCATGAAGAAGATGAGGAAATATATCAAGATCTTCCTGAAGTTGTATTTCCTCATGACTCGGTTATGAGCGGGGTAAACGCAAAGAGGCTTGGCCGTTCTTACGGCTTTTATGTAATCCAACGCAAAACTAATACAATCGACGACCTGGAACTGACACTAAAAGCAACCTCAAAGACAGAGAAATCTGTGGACGCAGTTGTGGCCAAAGAGAACCGGCAGATGTCATCCACCTGTCAACCATCGTTCATGGAGATTCCGTGCCTGCACTGTATATCCCCCTTCCACCAAGGAGAGTACATGGCTGCACCCATATAATGTTTTGAATGACTGGAGTTAGATCTCTTCAGAAATGTGACAATGACTTGTAGAATTGACCACAATTTCAGCAAATTCAAGATCCGACTGTTTCTAGTTGTGAATATTCCATACTGTAATTCATCTTGAAGACTATTTTATCTAGTGTAATTTCATACTTGTAAACTCCAACCCCTATTAAGTCTTAAGAGTTAAGGTTTTGTAACCCCTTCACTCACCCACCCCCAAAAAGTTCTAATCTTAGTGTCAAACCTTAAAATCATGTTTGTTTTTTTCTTCGCTGATCATTTATCTTGTAGAAAAGCAAATAGTTTATAAACTACGGTCTTTGATTTATTCATATATTCATATTCATAAATAACATTCTATTTCGGTTTGATAGGAAAGATCGTTAGTAATGAA
>NC_134886.1:29600878-29603378 GCF_041734735.1 Babylonia areolata | reverse complement strand
GCTATTTTATACCCGGGTTATAAACTAGCCAGGGGTAGCGTTTGGCCTATAAATGAAACGTTGCAGATGACGGGGTAACGAGTAAAACAAATACAAGTTTTGGAAACAAAATTTTCTCATTCGAAATGTCTACATCTCTCAAACAGTTCAAATTGGCGACTTGCTGTGTAATAAGTATGTATGTTATTGATTTTGCCATTCTGTTCTTCCACAGAGAATGAGAGAGAAAGACAGACAGAGAGAGGGACGGACAGACAGAGAGAGGTGGTGGTGGTTGATGTCGAAAGATTGTGTCCCTGACCTATCTACAATAATGCTAATTTTGCTTCATGACTCAACACACACTGCTCGCTTCTGCTTTCAAGCACGTTTAGCTGGGAGTCCCACACAGCTGTACTGAGCTCCATGTTCCGTTTAGCCAGTTAGGTGGGGCCCGTTAGGTGTACCTGCAACTTTTTCCATGTGTGTGTGTGAGAGAGAGAGAGAGAGAGAGAGATAGTGTGTGTGTGTGTGTGTGTGTAGTGTGTGCATGTGTGTGCGTCTGTGTGCATGCGTGTGTGTCTGTGTCTGTGTGTGTCTGTGTGTTTATGTCATGTTGTGTGTGTTTGTGAGTGTGTGTGCGTGCAAGTGTTGTGTGCATATTGTGTATGTGTTGTGTGTGTGTGTGTGTGTGTGTGTTGCGTGTGTGTGTGTGCACGTGCGCGCGTGTGTTTGTATGTGTGTGTGTGTGTGTCTGTGTGTAAGTGTGTTATGTCTGTGAGCATGCGTGTGTGTTTATGTTGTGTTGTGTGTGTGTGTGTGTGTTTGCCGGTGTTGTGTGCATGTTGTGCATGTGTTGTGTGTGAGTGTGTGTGTGTGTGTCTCTGTGTGTGTGTGTGTGTGTGTGTGTGTGTGTGTGTGCGTGTGCTCGTGCGCGTTTGTTATTGCGTAACAGCCATAATGCAGTCTCCTCATACAATACAATAAAATACAATACAGTGCAGTAGCGTACACAACAGTACACCACAACATGCAGTGTGCAACACAGCACAGGCAATGCACAACACATGACTTTACAGTGCAACAAAACAAAACAATGCATTATAAAAAAAAAGTTTTTAAAGATTTAAATCAAAATAACCACTGAACAGCACCCACCCTCCAAAGTTTCACCAACACTGCAGTGAAGTCTTGTTCAGGTAAACGTTCTCCCCAAGCCTGCTCTTTTTGACTGCACCTCACATGTCTGCCGGGAGACTGGACCCTCGACAAAATTTAATTTCCCCAGTTGTTGGTGTGGTGGTGGAGGGTGAGGTGGTGGCTTTTTGCAGCAATGCCTATTTACCGCTGGTGACATACACATGTACACACACTTCTTTCACACACACACACACGCGCGAGCGCGCGCACGCGCGCGCACACGCGCACACACACACACACACGCACGCTTGCACGCACGCACGCACACACATACACAGCACACGCATGCACACACAAATAAACAACACACACACACACACACACACACACACACAAAGAATGGTGTTCGCTTGGCAAACGTGACACATTAAAACAGACCCTTTTCGAGATCACTTTCCTATAACCCTAACAGAGCCTCACGGAGACAAGCTGTTTTGGCGTTCACTTTCAATGATACGAAAGGGGTCAAGGACATTGCTTGTGGAAGTGACAGTGTTTATACCCTCACGGAAAAATAGATCAGTGGGGTCGCGTAAACCTGTGAAAACTGAAATGGAGAATGCTCCGAAAGTTGTTTTGTGTTGTTGTTGTTTTTCCAACTGACCACTGTCGCAAAATTGAGTGGTGGGCTAGTGATAACGCGTCCGCTTAGGATGCTAGAAAGTTTCAGTGTAGGAGATCGAATTCCACACTTGTCAAAATTTTCTCCACCAGAACTACTGAGAGCTTGAGTGGTGGTCTGGACGCTAGTCATTCAGATAGAGAGGGGGGAAGCATTTGCTAGATACAAGGCATTTACAAGGTAGGCTGCAGTGTTTTGGCTACAATCTCATCGCTCCCAAAACACTCATTCTCTCCATCTGTCTATCCTTCTATCTTCCATCTATTGGCATGTGTGTGTGTGTGTGTGTGTGTGTGTGTGTGTGTGTGTGTGTGTGTGTGTGTGTCTGTCTGTCAAAGTCTGTGTCTGTGTCTGTGTTGTACATAAACTTTGCACCTCAACCGTTTGTTGACCGTTTCAAATCGACTTTTCATCTCCAGTAAGTATCTATCAACCTGGTTTTTTGTTGTCGTTGTTGTTGTTGTTTGTTGTTGTTGTTTTTTTTGTTTGTTTCTTTGTTTTTCAGTCCCATGATAACGACTGCTCGGCAGACGTTATCAACAGTGAAGTTGTCTATATTGCAGAGCTGCGAGCTTTCTATCATTCTTAGCAATAAACAGCGACCGTCCACTGCGGCTCCATTTCATTTCTTTGTATATGTGTCTATCTCGAGATGATTCAGCTGTTAAAATTCTGTAGTGGTAATATATATGGTGTGGT
>NC_134886.1:29550878-29595878 GCF_041734735.1 Babylonia areolata | reverse complement strand
GAGCTTTTCAGCTAATGACAATAAACATTTCAGTGTTTAAAAAAAAAAGAAAAAAGAAAAAAAAAAGTGGTTCAGAGTTGGGGTCTTCGTGTTGTGAAAGTTTCGTTGTTCAAGGGACTGGAGTCCTGATGCGTTCCATCTAAGTTTCAATTTCAGTTTCTCAAAAATGCGTCAGTGCTTTCGGACAAATCCATATGCGCTACACCACATCTGTTATGCAGGTGCCTGACCTGCAGCATACCCCCAACGCGCTAGTCAAGCCTTGAGTGCATGCAAATAATTATGTTTGTGTCATATCAGAGTGGATTTCTTCTAGAGAATTTCGCCAGAGGTCAACATTTATGTTGCCATAGGTTCTTTCTCAGTGCGCCAAGTGCGCGCTGCACACGCATAGTATCTTGTCTTATCTTCCATCTTGTATATCATGTACTCACAAGGACAGACAAACCAGACTTCTGGACATGACAGCACTGGGCAGCTTTCAGGTGTCTGGGAAAGGAGATAATGACCTGGATATTATCAATCTGATAATGACCTGGATATTATCAATCTGACAATGACCTGGATATTATCAATCTGATAATGACCTGGATATTATCAATCTGATAATGACTTGGATATTCCCATTGTGATTAAACAGATGACTATACAAGACGACATGCAAACTAATGGTATTCGTTCTCAGTCTCTCAAAGGGCTCAATTCTTTTAAAAAACGAAATTATTTTCGTCGAAGGTACACTTTGTAAGCTTCATAAACTTTCAATTCATGACAAAAAGAAATGAAAATGTATTGAGGAGGATGAGTCAATGAGTTAGTCATTGGGTCAGTAAGTAAGTAAAGAAGGAAGGAAGAAAGCAAGGAAGGAAGGGGGGAAAGAAGGAAGGAAGGAAGTAGGGTGTTCAAGAAATATGAAGGAAGGAAAGAAGAACGGAAAGAAACAAACTATTCTTTATATCATATATCATCATCACCATCATCAGCAACCCGTGGGCTATAAGCAATAAGAATCAAAACAATAACCCCAAGAACACACAGACTCAAACTTTCCACAGAAGTGCAGGAACCGGAAAACCGATACGATGCTCAGAGCGCCACGTGACCAATGGAAGCATTATTTTGTCGAACCACATTTGGCCCGGCTGCTGTGTACAAGGCAGTTAGCGTGTCAGAAGATCTCTTTATTGGCACAAGCCATGGAGAGCTGCCTACGAAACACATAATGCTCACAATGGCTATGCTCAGAGGCGGGCGAGCAAGCAAAAAAACAAGGTTCTTCTTCTTTCTGTTACACGACCAACATCGACTTGCCGATGACTCTGTCGTGGTTCATGCATGCTGGGTATTTTCGTGTCTCCCTAACCCACCGAACGCTGACATGGGTTACAGGATCTTTAACGTGCGTATTGGATCTTCTGCGTGCGTATACACACGAAGGGGGTTCAGGTACGGATCTGTACATATGTTGACCTGGGAGATCGGAAAAATCTCCACCCTTTACCCACCAGGCGCCGTTACCGTGATTCGAACCCGGGACCCTCAGATTGAAAGTCCAACGCCTAAACCATTTGGCTATTGCGCCCGTCAGAGTGTGGGAATATAATCTTGTGGGTTACATGTTTCAAAAGTCCACATTATAATTTCAGCAGTGAAAAAAATAGCGCTTTTTTTTTTCTTTTCTTTTTTTCGTCAGAAGTGTAACTCACCCACAATATTATGAATCACGTCAGAATGCAATGTGACTGAAACGTCAAATTGGTAATTAATCAATATTTTGTTCAATTTCACAAGCACTCACTCACCCATCCCTCAGTTTCCCACTCCCAACCCCCCACCCCCTCCTCCTCAACTCTCCTTCACCCGCAACACCACTCAGGAGTTGATGTGTGTGTGTGTGTGTGTGTGTGTGTGTGTGCAGGGGGGTGTTTTACTTCTCTTGACCCCTCCCCCACCCCCCACCCCCAGCACAAATCCACCCTGCCCCCGCCCTTTTTTCATTCTTATTTCCGTCTCTCTTCTTTCCCGTTCCTGCACAGATGTAATCGCTCTCTCTGTCTCTGTCTCACTCTCTCTGCCCGTCTGTCTATCTGTCTGTCTGTCTCTCTCACTCTCTCTCTCTCTTTGTGAACGTGAGTGTGTGTGTGTGTGTGTGTGTGTGTGTGTGTGTGTGTGTGTGTGTGTGTGCACGTGCGTCCCTGATGATTATGATGATGATGTCGAGCAGCCGCTTCTCTCTCTCTCTCTCTCTCTCTCTCTCTCAACTTGATCACTTCAAAGTGCACCATTTCCAAAGATGGCGCACGACGTCAGGCGCGACTGAGGTGCCTCAATCCCGAGATCCTCTTCTCCTCTTCTCCGCTCCTTCCCTTCCCACAACTCTTGGCCCAAAATGGCTGCCAGACGACCAGAGTGAAGGTTTGTCGATGAGCCGGGTCCGCTTTAATTGCCGGGTGGCGCGCGTTTGGCGTGAAGATGGATTAAGCTCTGACACTTGACAGTTGGCGCAGGGTCTCCTAGCGTCTGGGACAGCCAGGACTCTAATTAGCATTTTTTGAAGTCTCGGCTGTGTTCGCTGACCTTTCACCAATTCGTCTGAGTTGGCAGAGAAAAGGGTGGGACCGGTGGGATCAGTTTTTTTGTTTTTGCCGGGGACACTGACCATCGCATGTTTGTGTGTGTATATATATATGTGTGTGTGTGTGTGTGTGTGTGTGTGTGTGTGAAAGAGAGAGAGCCGGGCAGACAGACAGACACAGAGAGATAGAGAATATGAATGGTCTACACAGTAGGTCATTGTCCCCCCACTGATGAAGAGGAAGGTTAAGAAAAACCATGACATAAACGTTCTAGACCCCCCAAAAAATTTCAACGAATAGATACTGATAATGAGAAACTATTTATGGAACTTTATTTTGACATGCCATGTGTTTGCAGTTTCTCTAAGTTTTGAATGCTTTAAATAAGAACAAGGATAGTCTATGCATTGAAATAGAGAGAGAGAGAGAGTAGTTCTGTACATTCATGTGTTTATTTTTAAACCCATTTGGAAGGCAGGAGTGTCGGTCAAGCAGGTAAATTGCCATAGCTGACAATCTTTTATCGACCTGGTTTCCAAAGAAACCAAAATCTCCCTCACATCGATCAAGGGAGCAAGTCCGCGTCCAAATTGACATAATTATACCCCTTCGTCGACCAGCCGAAGCACGAGAACCTCTTGTTAGGTGGAGGTAAGAAAAGTAAGCGTGGGGCAAGATGGACGTTAGGCTGCTTCCGTTGTTGCAGACATCAACAGAAAAGCGCACGAGCAAAACACTCGCCTGCTCAATCATTCATGGCTTAAATAGGTGCCAAGTGACAGCGCAGTCCGTTCTTAACGGTTAAGTAATTATTCCCTCGCACACGCTTGTGCACGCAAGTGGTTTAGCAGGACCCTTTACACACACACACACACACACACTGACACATACACATACACACACACACACACACACACACACACACTCACTGTGTAATGCTACAGACACGCGTTAATTTTGATAACTTGGCGTGAATATTGCAGATGCTTATAAATGCCAGCTATTATTATCCTGTTCTGCGAACTGTGTGCTTGTATTTTCTTGTGCACTGTTTTCGACAGGGATGCTGATAATCTGAAATGATGCTCAACGGAGTTCTTGAATGCTGAAGGAATAACATGAAGTTGAGACATATATTGAAATAGGTAGTAAGACATCTGTTTTCTGCGAAAATAAGAAAATATATGCATCTTATTTAGCCAAAATGTGAGTTTCAAAAACAAAAGCAAACAAACTAAGTCAGCAAATGCATGTATACATATGTGTTAAGATTATGTCCAAATATGTTTGAATCCATGGTCATCTTCGAATCCGGAGGACGAACATCACCATGTGTTAATATCATGTCCAAACATGTACTGACAAAAATGACATACAAAATGTACATATTGCATCATTATTATGTATATCATCAATGCACACACATTCTGTGAGAAACATCAATAATCAAGAATATGCTGAAAATGGCATAATTAGCATTAATCAACTCCGGGTTTTGGGTGTTTTTGTTTTGTTGTTGTTGTTGTTGTTTTTGTTGTTTTTTCTTTGTGTTTTTTTGTTTGTTTGTTTGTTTGTTTGTTTTTAAGCTTTGAATACTTTCAACCTGTTCCCTGATATATCAACGTGTCAAATGTATGCTGGGGCAATAACAGCTGTATAAGCGAAAGTCTGGGCCGGAATACAATCACATAGATAGGCCCACTAGCTGAGATGAATTTTCAAATGTGTGGAGTTTCAGTTTTCAGTTTCTCAAGGAGGCATCACTGCGTTTGGACAAAATTTTTATTCGCTACACCACATCTACTAAGCAGATGCCTGACCAGCAGCATAACCCAACGCGCTGGTCAGGCCTTGAGTGCATGCATATATATCTGTGTACCTTTCAGAGTAGATTGAAGTCGATTTCTTCCACAAAATCTTACCAGAGGCACATTTTCTTCAGTGCGCCAAGTTCGTGCTCACCCAAATGACTAGACGCTCAGTGTAAGCCAACGACTTCTCGAAATCCCACATTTCACTCACTTAGAGTAATCGTGGGATTACGAGAAATTGTGGTCGTTCCCCTCCCACGTTTTCTCTCAGTTGCGAGAAATCGTGGGGGGCGCCCCCATGATTTCTCACATTGTGTGAGAAATCATGGGAAGTGCCCATTATTTTAATCAAAAAGATTTCCTTTGTCATCGGAGTTCGGTTCTTGTCTTTTCCCAATGCAAATCTAAGAGACAAATGAGACAGAGAAAATGAAACGAGAAATGGGGGGAGGGGGGAGGGCGAGTTGGGGAGGGGGGGGGTGGCGACAACGACGATCATGATAATGACAGTGGCGTTAGCAAAGACGTCAACAATTAATAGACGGTGAAGGTGATGGCACAGTAATGGTTTAAAAAAAAGTGTGTGAATGTATAATATGTATGTCAGTGAGTGAGTGAGTGAGTGAATGAGTGTGTGTGTGTGTGTGTGTGTGTGTGTGTGTGTGTGTGTGTGTGTGTGTGTGTGTGTTCTTTTGTGTGCTTACTTGACAGGTTGATTTGTTCTTCTTCTTTTACAATATGATTATCATTTTCATGTTCAGAGTGTCTTTTATGAAACTGAGAATTTTTTTTCTATCACATTTATGTAGAAAGTTTAATCATTTTCATGTTATTCCCAACATCCCTCGGGAAAGATTCGGTTCAAGTCTTATATTATGTTATATTATATTATATTATATTATATTATATTATATTATATTTCTGCATGAGTTATACACATTGCCTTAATTTTGTAGTTCGCTATTTATTCCTATGTTGAATTTCTGTTTCTCTATTCTTTTCCTCTCTCTCATTCTTCTCTAAGATTTGCATTGAGAAAAGACAAGAAGCCAACTCCGATGATAAAGGAAATAGTTTTGATGAAAATAAGAGGAACTTATTGAGAGAAATCGTGGGCTTACACTCAGTTTGAACTTCCAGTCAAACTTGGAAGAAAGGGTGAGACCAGGATTCGAACCCAGACCCTCACAAACACTGTACTGGCAGATAAGTGTCTTAACCATTCTGCCGAATTTCGGTCGAAATTCAATATGAAAACATGAAGGGACACTTGGTGTACTTGGCTTTTACAATGATACTCAACCTTCATGTGTAAACAAGTGGGGTGGGTGTGTGTGTGTGGGGGGGGGGGGGGTACTGAATCATAACGTTCACCGGGAATTCGGAGTCAGATATTTCTCATGACTTTTAATTTACCTGCGGAGGGTCGGCTTTGTTGGCTCCAGCTGAGAATGATGCGCTGAATTATTCACACCCAGAAGTTTACATTCTTTACTAAACTCTTATATTCCTCTTTGTGTTTTTTTGGTGGCAGTGAGGAGGAAACCAAGCTTGTGTGTATGTTCCAGAGCTGCCTGAAGTAATCGGAATTATGGCCTGGTTTGGCATGTTTACCGCATGAGAAAAGCGAGAAATTCATCATCTTCCACGTTTGTTTTGTTTTTTCTGAAACTGTTTATTTTGGGGGGCACACACACACACACACACACACACACACACACACACACACACACACACACAGAGAGAGAGAGAGAGAGAGAGAGAGAGAGAGATTACTACCAAGTAAATCTAACTGGTTTACCCGAGCAGTTTTCGACACCCTGTTAAACGCGCATGTGCTCTACCTGCTCGAAGGTTGTTCTTAGGAGTGTGTGTTCGTGTCAGGAAGCGAAAAAATTAGTAGAGGAACGGAGCCTATATTGGGAATAGTAACTACATCATTTTACAGACACAATCAATGGATCAATTCTACTGCAATGGGGCGGTATGCAGGCCTGAATTGTATGTGGTAATAATCGGCGTTTTACAGAATGAAATAATATTTTTGATAACTAGCTCAATATAAGAACGCTATCTCCAAAATGAAGCCACTGCTGGTCCTTTATTGGACAAGCAATTATTTGATTTTGCCCATGACCGATAAATGCATTAGATATGAAAAAGAAAGACACAAAGTGTGACCAAACATAAGACTCAGATCAAGGTGTCTGAACTATTTTCTGTCTGTGTGTATTTCTTATGTTTGCTGTAACTTGTGTTGAAGGGCAGAGCGTTGTTCGTACACCAGGCCATGCGCAACGTTGTAGGTATGCATATTTGTTTGTATTTGTATTTCTTTTTATCACAACAGATTTCTCTGTGTGAAATTCGGGCTGCTCTCCCCATGGAGAGCGAGTCGCTACACAACAGCGCCACCCATTTTTTTGTATTTTTTCCTGCATGCAGTTTTATTTGTTTATTCTATCGAAGTGGATTTTTTTACAGAATTTTGCCAGGAACAACCATTTTGTTGACGTGGGTTCTTTTACGTGCGGTAAGTGCATGCTGCACACGGGACCTCGGTTTATCGTCTCATCCGAATGACTACATCCGAAATAAATTTCTCACAAACCAAGAGTAATTATGCCGCGGCGCAAACCAGATCATCTTCTTGTGACTTTGACAGCACATCTGGAGGACCGAAGTGCTTCTTGCCACTAACTGCGTATATGTTTGTGTTGCGGGATGGCTTTTGGCACTGAAAATTATTTGGATACGCTTCTTTTAAGTGGAGCAACTTCTGCCTTTCCGACACAGCACTAAGTGCTTTCTCTTTTGTCAGCTGGGTGCCATTGTCTGTATACCTACTGTCCTCTCTCCCTAACTGAAATTGGAGACAATTTATGCAGTTAAAAAATGCATAACAATGAAAATGATAATGCTATTAGATTTCGAAAGTGACCGTGAGATACTCAGAACGATATTCACACACACACACACACACACACACACACACACACACACACACAGAGGTTGTATGTAAAATATAATATAGCTCAGTAAAAAAAATGTTTTAAAAGACAACCACTGCTCAGAGGCGTTAAAGCAGGCAGACTGACTGAGGTTGGACATGAAAGATGAGATGAGAGCAGAGTGCTTGACATGAAGAGGGGTGGAATTCCAGAACTATGGATTGTAGATGAAAAGCAGCAAAAACCTTGGGACTTACTTTTACTGAAGGGACCCTGACAAATAATTATTTGCAAGTCAGAGTCATCGGGGAGTCCGTGACTGCTGGAGAAGGAAACGGAACACTGAGACAAACGGTTTTCCTGCAGCCTCAGTTGGTGTGGAGAACTGGTTATGTTTTCTTTCTTTCTTTCTATGTTCGGACTGAAAACTCTCACGTTCACGTAACTGACGGCTGTATCAGTATCATCAAAATTTGTAAATTCATACTTTATATCGGTCAACAAAACTTCCCGTAAACGTTCACATCTAATACATTTGTCTCAGTAGACTGAAACGATTTTCATCTTCACTGAAATGCACCACGGTTTTTTTTCATACTCCTGCATGTATTTTCTGTACCTGTTTACCTGCCTCTTTCTATGTGGAGACCATGTGCGCACGTGCCAAGTCTGCACATAGCGGCCGGGTTCTAGGAGTGCTCAGTTTTTCTTGACGGAGTGGGTCAGATATGCCAGTGGTTCAAATCTGTATTCTTTAGTGAAACATTATTGTGGAATGTTAACTTAGATTTGTTTTCGTTTTTCTGCTTTATGTAGCAGCTTATGTACTGACACTCAAGTTGTTTTGTTTTTTTAAGAATGCAAATTTTAATCTGTCGACATTCAGTGTAGGCCTACCCTGGTTCAGCCATATAATTATGTGATCAAATCCAGGTGAGGCAAGAACAAATTTCAGTAACAAGGTGAAGCCACTTGTTAACTTTAGTGTTTTGCTTTTCAATCATATCATTATAACAATATTTTATATACGAATTATCATCTGACTCCGTTATGTGTATCCAAAATTAAATAACATGACAGATAGTTTTCACTGTCTCACAGGAAATTTTCCCATTTCACATAGTACCGGAAGATTTGATGTTCACTATTGCCGTGTACGCTCAGCAGTCGGCCGGCGTTTGCAGAATTTGATGTGAAGATTTTCGTAAGGAAATGTCGTTGTTTGGAATTTTTCTAAAAGCTCGTATATGTTCACTTTAAAGGAAATATTTCACAATAATCATCTCCACGCCACTGCCGGAACACCAGCCAATATCCGGAATCGAACCCAATACCCTTTGATTCAGAAAAAGTCAAATGCTTTAACCATTCGGCTAATGCGTCAGTCAGCTGGTTGCATTAAGTTGAAAACAATCACAACTGTACAATAGTTAAAAAAATAATAATAAAATAAATAAAATAAATAAATAAATAAATAAATGCCCTGGGGCAGTTTAGGAATGGACCCCATTCTGAAAAAAATAGTTGGAATGAGTTGTTCCCCTTGGTAGGGGCAAGCACTCTACAACACCCACGTGCATTTTGTTATCCTTGACTTTCTGCATCTTCATCTCCTTCCATCAGTTGACGGGTGAATCAATGTGCACCGTATGACAGAATAACGTATATATCATCATTTATTCAGGAGCATGAGCTCATGAAGATCTATTATTTTGCTGATCTACTGGGGAAAAAATCGAAATCGATCAGACTGAGGCACCAACCGACTTAAGTTTCACTTTCGTCTTTTCACTGTGCACGCAAAGGGTGTCCAGTCAACCATGGGAAGGTTTCTGATTTATTTCTCCTACATCGGTACACACTACAGGTGAGTATGCTGGTTCGTGAGAAAAACAGCGCATGCATGTACGCACGCACACACGCAGATACTCATTTACTGGGATAGCTGCATACTCTTTCAGACGCTTGGAGGAAGGTGGCAGAATGGTTAAGGCGCTCAGCTGCCAATACAGAGTCCGTGAGGGTGTGGGTTCGAATCCCGCTCTCGCCCTTTCTCCTAAGTTTGACTGGAAAATCAAACTGAGCGTCTAGTCTTTCGGATGAGACGATAAACCGAGGTCCCGTGTGCAGCACGCACTTGGCGCACTGAAAAAGAACCCATGGCAACGAGAGTGTTGTCCTCTGGCGAAATTACGTAAAATGAAATCCACTTTCATAGGTACACAAATATGTAAGCATGCACTCAAGGCCTGACTAAGCGCGTTGGGTTATGCTGCTGGTCAGGCATCTGCTCAACAGATGTGGTGTAGCGTGTATGGATTTGTCCGAACGCAGTGACGCCTCCTTGAGAAAGTGAAACTGAAACTGAAACTCAGACGCTTGTGATGGTGCGCGTGCTATTTCAGTGGCAAACTGAACGGACTCACACACAAATGTTCTCTCTCTCTCTCTCTCTCTCTCTCTCTCTCTCTCTCTCTCTCTCTCTCTCTCAGCATATCTCAGGACTCACCCCAAGCATGGAGATGGAGGGTGATCGAAACTGAGGTCAGATTTGAGTGTTTTGTAAATGTTCCAACAGTATCAGTGGGGACAATGTTCAAATGGTGTGTCAGACACTGAACATCAAACTGCCCCCCCACCCCCACTCCCCTCAACCTCCCTCACCTCCTCCCCTGAACATAAACTGACCCTCCACCCTTTTTGAGGGGTGTGGGTGGGGTGAGGGGTGGTATTGTTCTTTTGTATTAGCACTGTCTGCACATATCAATGTAATGCAAACAGTGTGCAGTCAGTACTAGTAGATATAAGGAATTAATTGTTTAACACTGCAAAAAATGTGATTTCTAACAGAAATAATGGAATTAAAAACACAGAACAACAAGTCTTAAAGTAATCTCTTAAATGGTCATCAGGTATACATCTAAATAGCCATATACATCAGGTATACATCTAAATAAATAGAATTTGGTAAGCTGCATAGAAAACAAGACTGGAAAGGAAAACAAGCATACATACTTACATGAAGATTGAGCTTTTCATATCCTTTTTATCTTTTCCTGCACTGACACAAGTGTGGAATTATGATTTCATAAAAAGCTTAAAGTAAGCATACACAACTGAAACATTTCAGGGGCCTGCAGATCCAGAGACATGCAGGGGAGGTAATCACCAGGTTCAAGACTGTGCAAGGTGTGCTGGAGGTAAGAAAGATGTGAAAGTGAACAAAGTCATGAGAGCTAAGATTCTCTTGTGAATGTTAAAGCAAACTAGGCACTGATGAGCATCAATGGAAAGACCACAGTAGCCCAGGAGGCCTCGTGGTGTACTGATTTTGACATCCATGTAACATGCTGGCATTGGAAGTGTGATAGAACATGCATAGACATGACTGTGTATAGGAGAGCTGGGGTGAGTGATATGGGAGTTTGATCAGTCATAGTATAGAAAATGGGGCAGCAAAAAAAATTAATAAAATAAATAAATAATAATGATAATAAAATTAATAATAAAATTTAAAAATATATATCACCAAAGTTTTGTATTTGTTGATCCATCTCAGACTGACTGACAGAATGACAGGGTGGGTTGACATGTCTGGTACTTTGTGACTGACTGACAGAGTGACAGGTTGGGTTGACATGTCTGGTACTTTGTGACTGATTGACAGAGTGACAGGGTGGGTTGACATGTCTGGCACTTTGTGACTGACTGACAAATTGACAGGGTTGGTCGACATGTCTGGTACTATGTGATTGACTGACAGAGTGACAGGGTGTGTTGACATGTCTAGTACTTTGTGACTGATTGACAGAGTGACAGGGTGGGTTGACATGTCTGGCACTTTGTGGCTGATTGACAGAGTGACAGGGTGGGTTGACATGTCTAGTACTTTGTGACTGATTGACAGAGTGACAGGATGGGTTGATATGTCTGGTACTTTGTGGCTGATTGACAGAGTGACAGGGTGGGTTGACATGTCTGGCACTTGTGACTGACTGACAGAGTGACAGGGTGGGTTGACATGTCTGGTACTTTGTGACTGACTGACAGAATGACAGGGTGGGTTGACATGTCTAGTACTTTGTGACTGACTGACAGAGTGACAGGGTGGGTTGACATGTCTAGTACTTTGTGCAGGAGCATCTGCAGAAGCTGAAAATGGTGAACGAGATGACAGTTAAAACATCCAGTCGGACAGACAGCAATGTGCACGGCCTGTGTAATACCTGCCACGTGGATTTGGTTCACAGGTCAGAACACACACACACACACACACACACACACACACACACACACACACACCTGCACATGCACATGCACACACACACATGAACACGTACACACACACACACACACACACACACATAATGTTTCTTAATTCTTTCTGTTTTTACATTAAGAATACTAGTTATTACCTGCAGTGTGTGGATGTATGTATGAAACGATGTATGTGATATTTTTTTTACATTTGTATCTTCGTAATATTTGTTGGGGCTGTTGTTGGCTTTTACATTTACGGTCCCCATGTTGTTTACTTGTCTATGTTGTGATAATGCACCTGACCAAATTTCTCCAGTTGGAGATAATAAAGTTATTCTTATCTTATCTTATCTTATCTTATCTTATCTATTGGTTACCAAATTCATGATTTGTGAAATGTTTTGTATATGCCTTTGGTGTTGTAAGAGGGTGTATGTGTGTGTGAAACGGGATGTGTTGTAAATGTGTTGTAAATGCTAATGTGTGTTTCATTTTCGCACGATTCGTGTATGCACTAACTATATTTCTAGTACTTTTGTGGGTTTGTTCTATGTATCTCCCCACTTCTCCTTTTTTTTCTTTTTCTTTTTTTTTTTCTTTTTTTTTTTTCTTTTTTTTTTTTTCTTTTTTTCTTTTTTTTTCAGATGGCTTGATGTAAAAAAGCAATCGTTGCTTATTCAATTACCATCTTGAAATAAAAATTTTGACTTTGACTTTGACACACACACAAATATTCAAAAACAGTGCATGTGAAACAGATGTAATCCTCTCAATTACCCGTCATACTCGCTGCGATAATTAATTAATTAAAGGTGTCAAATTAATTTTTGCAGTCTGATTTTGTGTAATGTGGGTGACATGCATTGTAATTCTGTGCAGTATGAGTTTTATGTGGTGGTATTCAACACAGTGTGTTCTTCACTGTGTGCAATACTATTATGTACAGGATGCTGTGTGTGATGCCGTTGTGTGCAGTGTGTGAATTTGTGCTTGTGATTGTGCAGCCATCACCCAGTGGAATTCAACCCTCAATGGATCACCTCAAAACTCAACAGAAGTCTGTCCAAAAGCAATGAAAAACTGAGGTAGGAAGAAGTTTAAGTGTGACAAGAGGGAAATGGAATGTCTGTATTTGCTTGGAGTACACATATCCATTTTACATGTGTCGTAGGGAGTGTGTTTGTTTTAACAGTATTTTGTCCGGAATATGTCACAATGCAACACAGATATAGATGAACAGGACAACAAGAAAATCTTACATAAAGTTCTGTCCTGATACATGTACATACTATGTGACGGATGTCTCCACAGCTAGGAGTTTGAAACTGACTGTACATGATTTTAAGAAAACTAATATGTAGATAAAGTTAAACAATATAAAACAGAATGAGCCTGTGGTGGAGAGGTAAATCAATAGAGAGTGAAAGAGAAGTAACAAGGATAGAACACAAGAACAGCAAGACAGTCTGACCAGCCCTGGCGAATTAAGCGGTGAAGGCCTACCGTCCCATCTCAGTGAGTTTCAGTTTCAGTAGCTCAAGGAGGCGTCACTGCGTTCGGACAAATCCATATACGCTACACCACATCTGCCAAGCAGATGTCTGACCAGCAGCGTAACCCAACACGCTTACTCAAGCCTTGAGAAAAAAAAAAAATAATAAAAAATAAAAAAAAAAAAATATATATATATAGAGAGAGAGAGAGAGAGAGATAAGCTTACATAAATAAATAAATAAATAATAATTATGATATAAAAAAAAGATAGTTGTAATGAAAATAATAATAAAATAATAATAATAATAATAAATAAATAAATAAATAAGACAACAATGATGATAAATAAGTAAATAAATGTTCTCAGTGAACATCAGAAAAGAGGAATGCACAGCCATGTAATTATAATGTGAATTGGGGGCGTGTTTTGTTATGTTTTTAGTAATGATAGTTGAATATGTCGGGGTGAGTTGTGTGATTGTGTGTGTTCATGCAATCAACTGTGATGAATAATGAGGCCAAAGCAAACTGATACTCTATTTCACAAACAAATCAGATTTTTTTCCCATTGTCAAGATAATTCGCACTCGGAGAGAATCAGTTTCGTAAAAGTTAATTATTTTGCTCATGAATGTGAATGGTCATCAGCCTGCAAAAGTAACTCACAGGTATCCCATAATCATATCGTCAGCCCCAACCCCCCCACCCCACCCCTTCCCCCACTATGTAGACAGTCTGTTTGAATACAGATCTGTTTCAACAATAACTACTTTATTCCACCGTCTCCATTAAATCACTGACTTTCAGATGGGTAGAGTGGTTCGTGACTAGCTTTCCTGAAGAAAATCACCATGGAAATGAAAATGTACTGCATATTCTTGTGTTGTTTCAAAACTTTGCTGCAATGAGATTGAGAATAAAGGACAGGTGAGTATCAGTGGAATGGCAAAAATCAGTTAGCATAATGGACTAAATTCAAGCGCCTTTGGATCATTCAAATCGGTTACTAGTACACGAGGACTGACTCCAAAGACAAAATGTGCTTGTCACCAGGATCCTCAACACGGTGCGTGTTGCTGACGACTTCAGCTCTCGTCGGAAGGCCACAGAGAGGAGTTACGTGTACCGCATAGCAGTGGTGAAAAAGCCTGACATTTTCACCGACCCTGCCGTCAGTGGACTGCCCTGGACTGCCCAAGATTCCGATGTTTGTTCCTTGGTGTAGTGAGTGAGACAGATGTTTTTTTTACCCCTCTTTGCAGAGAAAGTTGTATTCTATCAAAAGCAAACAATTAACTCACTCAGTACGGCCAGTCCTCTCTTCTCCTCTACACAGACCCCTCGGATGTCCAGTTTGTGTCTGAATGACCCAAGCTTTAGCTTCCGTCGTCAGAATTGTGGTATTCTTTGTCAACATTCACCTCTTCAGTGTAAGAGCCTTCCACTTGTAATATTTTGATGGTGGTAATTGGGGTGAAACGCTGTTAACATTGTCTCTTTCGCCGTTTGTATGGAGAGAGTTAAGATGTAGACATTATGACAAAATCATACATTAATCATATGATATATGATCAGTGATGACATTTATCACACATTTTCCTTATTAATACATTGTTTCCCCACACACATTTCGAATACTGACGAAAACAGCTACTTCTTACCCAAGCAGAAATATACATGCGTTCAGTCTCCCTCCAATGGACTATTTCCCCTATGTGTTTTTTTCCTTTTTCAGTTTGTCATTTATATGTACTATTCTGTGACTTACAAAGTTTTCATTAAAATAAGATTGAGATAGAATTGGTATTGACCTTCTCTAGTGACGGGCGCAATAGCCGAGTGGTTAAAGCGTTGGACTGTCAATCTGAGGGTCCTGGGTTCGAATCACAGTGACGGCGCCTGGTGGGTAAAGGGTGGAGATATTTACGATCTCCCAGGTCAACATATGTGCAGACCTGCTAGTGCCTGAACCCCCTTCGTGTGTATATGCAAGCAGAAGATCAAATACGCACGTTAAAGATCCTGTAATCCATGTCAGTGTTCGGTGGGTTATGGAAACAAGAACATACCCAGCATGCACACCCCCGAAAATGGAGTATGGCTGCCTACATGGCGGGGTAAAAACGGTCATACACGTAAAAGCCCACTCGTGTACATACAAGTGAACGCAGAAGAAGAAGAAGACCTTCTCTAGTATTGGATGGGGAATGGGATGGTGGGGGGGGGGGGGGGAACCAAAGAAAGATGGTGGGGGGTAGTTTGGGTTGGAAAGGTTGAAATGTAGAAAAAAAGTATGTTCATTGATGAAAGGTAAATCAAACAAAGCAATGACTAACTGTTAAAAGGGTATGTGCCATATATTCAGTAGGTTATAAGACTTTGAAGAGACTGCACCTCGCCATATTTTTCTCAGCTTGTCCAACACACGTCACACTTCTAATTTTTGCAGCTGGTTCAGATGTTGTTTTGACTTTGCTTCGGGTGATTTTTTTTTTTTTTCTGATTTGATTTTTTTTCTCCCTCTCTAAGTGAACTTTAAACAACATCACATATGAAGTTGTAAGCAGAATGTAAGAGAAGCAACACGAGTTGCAATTGTCTGGCATCAATTTTGCTGATTAAACAGCTGCTCAACAAGGGAAACCTTCATCGATGAAAGGAAACTTTGAAGAAAGCAATAACTAACTTTTTAGAAGGTTTTATATTGTAAATTCAGTAGGCAAAAAGATTTCAGAGAGGTTACACCTCTCCATATTTTTCCCAGCATACCTAACTCATGTGTCACAGCTCTAATATTTCGCACCTGGCACAGTTGTTTTCACTGGAAATTGAAAGAAGATAAATAAACCATTGGTGACACCAAAGAGATGCACAGTTTATATTGTTTGTGAAGCCTACAAGCCTTGTATATAAGTGAAAAAAAAGTATTCCCCTTGTCACTTTGAACTGGAATGCATGAGCCACTGACAAAATTTCCCCTTCCAAACACCAGTTCACACCACTACATCTTCTCACCAACACACACACACCAACACACACACACACACACACACACACACACACACACACACACACACACACACACACACACACACACACACACACACATGCCCATGTCGTTGTCTTTTCTTCCTTAGAGGAGTGGGAGGGAGGTATTTCTACCCGAGGAAGGGGGCATTTCCTACCTTGGAAACCAACACTGAGTTATTTTACCAGGTTTTCAGGTGATTTTTAGTTTGGTTGGGGTGTGTTTGTATGATGTGTGTGTGTGTGTGTGTGTGTAAATGTGTTCATGTATGTTTGTTTAAGCATGCATTCTCATGATCATACTTACATTTGTTGTCGTTGTTGTTGTACATCCCCACTATCTCAGTCAAGAGGGTTTTAGGACAGTCAGCATAGGGATGTAAGGTAATAGTTGTAAATAATGTTTTATCAGATCTGTAAAACTCTCAGCTTCATATACATGTGCATTTGTTGTTATTTTCTTCTTCTTTTTTCACTGATGAACAAGTCAAACTTTATGTCCTTAATTTTCTAATGAAAACTTCTGTCACTAGCTGTTGTTCTTGTTTTGTTTTTGTGTGTGTGTTTTGTTTTGTTTTCACTGATAAACAAATCAAACCTTAAGTTCTTAATTTTCTAATGGAAAATTCTGTCACAAGTTTTGTTTGTTTTTTCACTTATAAACAAGTCAAACCTTATATTCTCATTTTTCTAATGATAAATTCTGTCACTTCCTTCTTTTTTTTTTTTTTGCTTCCCTCCCCCTCCCCTCCACCCCACTCACCCCCCACCCCCACCCCCCGATGAAAAAGTTGAGCCTTCAAACTTCAAGTTCTCAGTCTTCTAATGAAAAAAAAATCTGTCCCCCCAGCGCCCCTTTTGACATGGATCTCTTCCTGAGGGCGGCAGAGGTGTTGTCTGGATCTCACAACTTCCTGTCCTTCTCCACCCGACAGTTCTACAGAACAGGCCGTCAGCTGGCGCCCAACGCTCACATCAGCATCCACGTGGAGCGAGGGAGGGGGTGGATGGAGGAGGAGAGGCCGGAGGTGGGGGATCTGATGGACCACTGGGACGTTCGTTTCCACGGGATGTCCTTCCTCTACAAACAGGTGAGGAAGGGACATTGTGTTGTGTTGTGTTGTGTTCTCCTTCTGCGTTCATGGGCTGCAACTCCCACGTTCACTCGTTTGTACACGAGTGGGCTTTTACGTGTATGACCATTTTTAACCTGCCATGTAGGCAGCCATATTCTTTTTTCAGGGGTGTGCATGCTGGGTATGTTCTTGTTTCCATGACCCACCGAACGCTGACATGGATTACAGGATCTTTAATGTGCATATTTGATCATCTGCTTGCACATACACACAAAGGGAGTTCAGGCGCTAGCAGGTCTGCACATGTTAACCTGGGAGATCGGAAAAATCTCCACCCTTTACCTGTTTTGTATTGTATTGTATTGTATTATTGTATTGTATTGTTTTGTGCTGAGTTGTATTGCATTATTTTGTATTGTGTTCTATTGTGTTGTCACAACAGATTTCTCTAGTGTTGTTTTGTAGTATGTTTTGTCACAACAGATTTCTCTATTGTGTTGTGTTGTGTTGTATTTTTTGTCACAACAGATTTTTCTATTATATTAGGTTGGGTTGGGTCGTATTGTATATTGCTGATGTTCTGTGTGTATATATACAAATGGGTTCAGGTACATGCAGGTTTGCACATTTAAACCTAGGAGATTGGATGAAAAAGAAGAAAATAGATTATGTGTGTACAATATGTACACACACACACACACACACACATACACACACAGGTATAAAAAAAAAATTGCTCGCCTCCACTGGACTGTGTGTGTGTGTGTGTGTGTGTGTGTGCACCCATATAATCATTCTGTGTGCATGTGGATACACGTTCAAGTGCCTGTGGTTGTGTTGACCACAGATCCGGAGAATGATGGGGGCGATGGTGATGGTGGGGAAGGGGAAGATGAGTGCGGAGGAGCTGCAGCGCCATCTGGACAATCCCTCGGTGAACAACCCGGGTCAGATCAAGGCTTTACCTGGGGTGGGTCTGACCCTGCTGCGGGTTAGATATCCTGAACACGGTCAGTCTTCACCTGGTTTTTGACTCACTTGTGTAAACAAAGTGAGTCTATGTTTTAACCCGGTGTTCGGTTGTGTGTGTGTGTGTGTGTGTGTCTGTGTCCGTGGTAAACTTTAACACTGACATTTTCTCTGCAAATACTTTGTCAGTTGACACCAAATTTGGCATAAAAATAGGAAAAATTCAGTTCTTTCCAGTCATCTTGTTTAAAACAATATTGCACCTCTGTGATGGGCACAAAAAAGTAAATAATGAAGCCTAATTATATGCAAACTGCATTTACTGTTATATTTATATTTTTTTGTATTCTCTAAACTTGACACTTTGATCTGATATTCTGACCCAGCAACAAGAGCAGTCATTATTATCATTTTTTGTTCAAACAGGAACTTCTTTTGCTAAGCATGGAAGTTTTATTTATTTTGCAAACGTTTTGGTGCAGATAGTAAAAAAGGGAAATTACTGTGTAATTAATGCTAGGGGACTTAATTTGCTTTAAACTGATCTTTCTCATCTTAAACATTACATTTTGAAATTATACTCAATACATAAAAAGTTTGCTTTTTTTTTTTTAAGTGTATCACAAGTGAGTCTTGAAGGCCTTGCCTCTCGTTTGTTTATATCATCATCATTGATTTTTTTCCTGCTGTTGCTGTTTTCTGTTTATCTCTTTTTTTTTTAATCCTTATTTTCTTCATCTATGGATTGAACAACATGTGGTATCTCAAAGACAAGGAAGTTTATCACGGAATTTGAAACAGGAAGTTATTTTGACGCTCCCAGTTTATTTGACCCATTCAGCACTGAAGAGTTTGTAGCCCCAGCAAGTTTCTCGGCCATTTTGATGCAGTATAAATTCGAAAATAAACTGAAATCAACCAGTTTTTCCTTCAAATTGACACATGTTGACGAAGCCAAAAATGCTGCAGAAGTTAGTTCCTTTGCTTGCGGTTCATGCACATATAGGGACATGGAAACCGTTTTAATGAAATTAATTTGATGCCCTAACAATGCTTGAGTGCAGCAGGGTTGAATGAGTTAACACTTCCTACCCTGCCCTTACCCACTTGTTTATTGTGTTCATTGTATTTCAAGTAATGCCTTTTACACACCGATGGTAGGCTATCAAGGCCTGACTAGTACATTGGGTTTAAGCATAGGTCAGGCATCTGCTTTTTTTTTTTTTTTTTTTCTTTTTTTTAAAAATTTATTGAGCCCTGTGCCTGAGCATTGCTATTGTGCAAAATTTGTCCCATTATAGCAGTTTACACATTCCTACATATGCATGAAATGCAAAGGAAAGGAACAAACTTCTGTGGTATTTTCAATGTGTTCACAAGTAATTTGGAGGAGAACAAAACCCGTAAATTTTCTGCATTTTTTTTCCCATGTCAGTATGCCATGGAAGCCTGCTGAAGATGTGAACCCCCGTGGGGTTGAATGGGTTAAAGCAGATGTGGTGCATTTGTGGATCAGTCTGCACACTTAGACACCACCTTGAAACTGAAAGTCCCCTGTCCTGTTTTTCAGAGCTGGACTTCTCTCCTGAAGCACAAGGAAAAACGGCAAAAGCCGAAGAGGCTTTGGGGGAAGAGGAGTCTCCTGCCAAGTCTCCCTTACAGGAAACGGTACCACCACCACCACCACCTTACCCCACCTCACCATCACTACCACAAGACGACAGTCTGGTGTCAAGCTGACCCCAGTGTTATTGTATTTTCACATTTGTTTTTTATTTGTTTGTCACAACAGATTTCTTTTCTCGGTGTGAAATTCAGGCTGCTCTCCCCAAGAAGAGTGCATCACCATAATGTGGCACCACCAATTTTTTTTTTTCCTCTCTGTAAGTGTATTTGCTTCATTATCAAAGTGGGTTTTTCTACAGAATTTTGCCAGAGACAACTGTTTGTCTTTTTGCCATGGGTTCTTTTATGCTTGATAAGCACATACGGGACCTTGGTTCATTGTCTCACCAAACTACTAGCATCCAGACCACCACTCAAGGTCTAGCGGAGAGGAAGAAAATTCTGGTGAGTGTATGTGTTTGTCAGTCGAAGACGCCATGGTGAATTACCACTCACCGCTAAGTTTGTGAATTTAAGAAAACAACAACAAACCAGCAAGAAAAACTACCTCTCACTAGAGCATAGAAAAAAGTATGTATGTGTGTGTGTGAGACAGAGAAAAAAATTGTAAAAGACCATCAAAGCAAACAGTGAATTAAATGTATTATTTGCATGAGTGTGAGTGTGCCTAACTGGTTTTGCAAATTAAAAAAAAAAAAAAAAAAAATCAACAAAAATCATTTACCAAGAGTAAGAGAAAGAGAGAGACTGTTTAAGTATGTGTGACTGCAGTATGTGTCATTATATAACATCTTTTCAGTAAAATAATAACATGTTGAATCGAATCTAATGCAACGTTCATTTTCACTAAACATTTAGTACCGAATATCCATTCTTTCTGGCAGTTACCTTCTCACACACACACACACTCACACACACACACCAAAAAAAAAAAAAGGAGCAGACTGGATAAAAACCATACTGTTTATATGTCAGGATCATCATCACAGCACAACACACGGGAAACACACAAGGAGCTGACTTCTATCAGCAGTATGTAATGTTTGCCTTTCACTTTTTTCATGCCTTACATATTTTTTTCACGGGACTTGCTCCAGCCTCATTGCTCATTCACACTCAGCAACAGCAATGAAAACTAAAGAAATAACAAACATGGTGGTAATAGTTGAGTACATCCAGCTTTGAAGTATTCTTTTTTAATCAAACAAATAAAACAACCCAATATAAACTGTGGCTTTCTGTAAAAGAAAAAACATAAGACTGAACCTGAACTACAGCTCTCTTGACACAAGGGCACAACTTGTATTGCTAGTCTATTTTTCTTCTTCTCCCTCAACTCGAGTCACTGGGGGGCTGCACAGAAAAAAAACAACTATTTACCAGTTTCTTCCAGGTCTGTTGGTTGTGTATCAAAGCTGGAGTCTCTCGATCAGTCTGGAGTCTCTCATTTACAATGTTAAATAAGAACAGTAATTCATCATTTATTGCAGACCAAACCAAATATTCATCATAATCCAAACATAAACAATGGAGATAGATATGAAATATAGAATCTGTCATTGCTCACTCACCAACTCTCTCTCTCATTTAATCTTCATCCATCTTTTTCCTGCATCCCTACCTTCTAATACTTTCTGTTGTCATGGCAAAAGAAAAGCAATCAGATTACACTAAAATACAGGCTAGACATAATCGGACACAAAACAGAAACGCCAAAGAATCGATAGGTAGAAAATGCGAAAAACTTAGCCGTATGAAGTGCACAGGTACAGGTGTCGAGATGGCTGCCGGAAAAAGAGGGCGATAACCAGGGGGACAAAGGGGACGTTACCTACCTCCGGGAGGTTATCGGCCGTAGTTCTCTCATTTTCTCCGCATAGGCGGATAGTAGTTTGCACAGGACAGGAATGTCAGACCCCTGCCGGAGTCTGCACTAGTTGGGTCACGGTTAAGTATGTGTGATTAAAATACAGGCTTTTACACAGTTTGTTTTCTTACAAAAAGACAACACTACATCTCTCCAGTGCAGACCTTTCTCAAAAATATCACCTGATCCATACATCCCAACACTAAATGTTTCTGACCTATCTTGGGAGAGGACACTCTTCATGCCTTAGACTTAGGTCCTGCTATTGTCACATTAATGGCAGAAGAAACACAATATATTTCTTTTTTCACAAGTAGAACATGGTAACAGTTCAGTATCATTTGTCTAGCATGTAATGTTAGGACATAACTGCTTAGACTAGCTTAACAAAATTAAAAACAATAATCTCGTGTGACTCTCAGACACAACTGCTTTGGGTGTCTCAACGCAATCAAAAACAACCAACAATACAAATGTTGTCAGGACACAATGGGAACAAACATAAAGTCATCATAATTTGTTTAAAATGGACAGAAAAAAATACATACACTTTGTCAAATGCTTAGTGAAATGTTCACTGTAAGATCATGTGCTTTGAGAGTGGACTGAAAGTTCTGCCAGTCCCCATTCTGTCCAGTCATGCTGCTCACTTTGAGGACCAACTCACCAGTAAGGCCAGTACTTGCCTTCACTTAACAAGGACGTTGCTAATCTAATCACACTGTACCAGTATGCACAATTATAACTTCAGGCACATGTAATATGACTACAAGACAAGATTTCACACACATTTCTCTCTCTATATATAATGGACTATGTGTCTTCAAAGTAAGTCACTATAAAACTGAAAACACAGCTAAAGTGTAACAGGTCTGAAAAGGCATAAATCTATTTCCTTCTACCTTATGCTCCAAATCAAAACTGCATCCGCACATTCCAAGGAAAGGGCATGGTCTCAGAGCATGCACATGTTGCTGAATGAGCTCATGGATTTAAGGAAGTCATAAAATGTAAACTGAATGGCAAGTAACTAATTCACTAATCATAATATAAATAAAAAGAAATGCGAAAACTATTATTTCTCAAAGTCTCTAATTCACACACAAACACACACACACACGAAAATCAACAGGTATCCATGCACCCACACCAATAAATGATTGGAGTCAAATCACACACACAAAAAAAAGAACTGGTAACACAATTTGCTAAAAAAATAAAAATTTAAAAAAAGAAAAATGGGAAAGAAAAGTGACTGAATGGAGGTACTACTAAAATCTAGAATTCAAATGTTAATGGGCACATCACTAACCACAATAAACAGACCAACAGCAGTAAGGTGAAAAACAAAAGGAAAATCACTGAACCATGATATTACCAAATCAATCAATGCTGCTGACACTTTTTTGTTGTTATTGTAACAATGTACTGACATTGTTGACTTCAGCAACAGCACAGGCTGACTGTTGAGAAGTCAGCATGGTCACACAATTCATCGACTTCTAATCCACACACACACACACACAAACACACACAAGGAGATGAGGAAACCCAGACACTGCTATTACAATGCGGTCACAGCAATGCAGACAATATAATAATTTGCAGCAAGTAAAATCAACATATATATTTGCACAAATCTAATCGCAGTTTGTGTATGTGTGCACATGAACATTGTGTGTGTGTGTGTGCGTGTGTGTGTGCATCTGAGCGCACGTGAACACATTCGAAAAACTAGGTCCAAAGATCTTTACTTCTATACATACATTTTAACTTTGGTACCACCCCAGCATCATTATAAAAATATTTTCTTTCTTTTTTGCTTGATGTGCTCACAAAATGCTGATCTGACATCAGTCAAAAAATACATATCAAATCATTCCTCAGATCTGAGAGACAAAAGCTTATCTGCAGCAGCATGCACCATATCAAGAACTCACCCACACACACACACCGATCAATCACTGTCACACTCCTCCCTCCTCATTCAACACAACCTGATCAGTGAAAGCAGTCTGTTGTCTGGAACAAGCTCTACTTGCTGTTTCAGTGAACACATGATTTGTTGTCAAAAGCTAAATCACTACCAAAGAGAGGAACTGAAACTCCACAACCATGTCTGTCATGAAAAGAAATAACTCATGCCCTGCACCATCTGCTTCAGTCACTGTCACCTAATGTCCACTCCCATCTCACAGTCTTCCCAGTCAAGCGTTTGGCAGTATCGGATACATCATCACCTCTACCATATACTCACTATATACAGGACAGCTACTGACAAGGTAAAACAAACATTCCGTTCTGGGAAGAAAATACAAATCAAAATATTCATGAATATAAACAACAAAAGGATATGTACTGAGAATGTAAAACAAACATTCCGGGAAGAAAATACGAACCAAAATAATAATGAATATAATCAACAAAGCCCAAACACTGTATTTCAGGTTTCAAGCAGCTGTTAAAAAAATGGGGATTTGAATGCCTTTTGAGGAATTTCATCCACATGCCAGAGTAAGTGAGCAAACGTTTTCACCAACAGACATCAAATGAGACCCACCAGAGAATCCAACAAAGCTCCACTAATATGATAACACAAAATCACTGAAGCAAGCTGAGAATTTCAGTACAGTAATGTAATGATCTAGGCACTGCAGGCACCAAATACCTGGGGGTTATCAGAACTGTCCTTTAAATCCTTGGGGGGGGAAAAAAAAGAGGAGAAATGTGAATTTACAGGTTTATGAATGACTGAGCAAAGCTTACCTTGATGATGGGACTAAAACCACACCGAACATAATACCTCGGGTGAACGCTTCCAATGTCACGTGAACACTATTCCCACGAGCTGCACAAGTGGGCAAGAACACCTCAGGCAAACCGCGCACAATGCAAAATGAAATCATAGGTTCGCAGTCGGCAAAATCATAGTTTTTGTTGGTTGACCATAGTGCCGTAGTCTGGGGGCTTGAATCATAGAAACTACAGATGAATCGTAGTACAAGACAGGTCTGCACGCTAAAGCTTCTTCTGTTCTCTACATTCAAACAGAAAGGGTCATGTTTCTTTGCCACAAACACTTAGCTAGTACATTGCATCTGCCTCTTTCTTTCCTCCAGAAAATCAAGAGCTATGGCTTGCATATTATATCAAAGTGTTCTGGCAGATGGCAATCCCTTCAAGTACATGTTAAGAATCTCTCTCCATAAAACAATTCTTCACAGCATACAAATACAAATGTTACCAACACCAAGTGCTCCACATTTGCTTCTTTTTTTATGTTACAGACACTGTTGTGGTTTGTTTCTTGTTGCTGTTTTTTTGTTTGTTGTTGTTTTTTTTCTGCTGTTATGCATATTTTGAAGACAATTGTAATCAGTATCACAGTAAAACCAACGTTTCATTTGGAGGTGTTACTGAATTATATGATTATCATTGATTATGACATGTATTTGTTGGTATTGACTTGTCCCTGGAGCATTTAACAACAAACCAACTTCTTTTGAAGAGAAAAAAAAAACCAAACAAACATAGCAAATACAGTGTTTGGCCACCTTTTGCAAACTAAACAGAATTACAGTCCAATCAACGAACTTCTGCGTTTCTTCTTATCTTCCATCACCCATACAGTTACTCTCCTTGCAACTGGACTGACGCATTCTAATGATCTCTGAATGCACCTTAGCTGTAATCATGGAAAAGAGAACAGCTGGGAGGTTTTGTCAATAGATTTGTTTTTCGTTTACTCTTTTGAAAGCCTGTTTTCCATATTCCTGTATGTATGTCATGTTTAAAATGTAAAAATTTTTTTTTTTTTTTTCAGAAAAAACGTACATTGACGAAACTGAATGGTTGTCAAAGATGAAAGGCTCTGAAACTGCATTACACCAGATCCACACTACCTGCCTATTCCTGCACAGCCACCAGACGGATTGTCACCAAGGACCGTCTTCTCAATGAACCTTGGTACCTGCAATCAATCATTCCTTCCAGACACTGTTCAAACTGGCCAAGCAGGTTTGAGACATGGCACTCCACCAGCTAACCAACCACCTACACCACCAAGTCCTTAATAAATGCCTTGACATCTTGATTTCTCAACCATCATAACCCAACAAAAATCAACAAAACAAAGATCCAACAGATACCAAGAGATGTGATCACAAATTTGAACTCATTCAGTGTCAACTAAAAATTTCTCATGTAGCAGTTATATATATATACACATATATATTTCAAAACTATGATTTCCATCATGATATGGACAAAATTAAAATATCTCTCAATAATACGAATCATTTCATCATAAAGAATCCAAGAAATCAATGCCTCCCTCCTCTCCATCACAATCCCACCCTCTCCCATATCCCTCCACCCTCTTTTTTTTTTTTTCTAAAGCGACCTGAACACAGTAAATCCCCAACATGCCAAAGATATACAGAGTTTCTGGCAGCCGAGCAAAGGCAGGGGATGTGTACACACAATGGAACAGAGACAGGTAAAATGATAACCGTTACATCCACCAAGTACTCAAACAGCGAACGTACACACACAAAAAAAAGTCTCCCTGAGCTGTGCTCAGCTGAGGGACTGGGTGTGTTCCACAAGTTCTCCTCAGTGAGCGGGTGATGATTCACTCCCACTCTGTGGTGCCTGGTGGTTTGGATGTCAGGTCGTACATGACGCGAGAGATCCCGGAGATTTCCGACACTGCTGTCACCATCTTCTCCAACACCTGTGTGCAGACAAAACAATGATTTCTGTCAAACCAAAGAGATAAAATCATCACTGTGTGTGTGTGTGTGTGTGTGTGTGTGAGAGAGAGAGAGAGAGAGAGAGAGGCATAGGAAAGGAATGATGAGCGTCTAAAGGCAGCTCTCAGTCAGTTCTACACAGGTAGGCAGCCTGCTGTACAAATGACAGGGCACTTAAAACCTTGGGCTTTGACTTAGAACAGGCACTACATAAGTATCCTCATCAATAAAACAGTAAATCACTGTATTATCTCCACTAACGCCAATCATACAGAAATTTCCTCCTTGCAGTGACCTAAATTTCAGAGACAGGTATCTTTCACACTTTTTCAACCATTGTAAAACTACTTCCACCATCCTCTGGCTTGAAACCAGCCTATCAATTAAGGCTCTGCAATCACTACTGACAAAAACCAGATCACATATCCTATAAACCTTTTCAGTGAGGGAGGGCCGTTTGCAGCAACTGCCTAAAGCACCTGACTAGGAAGCGAGTGTTCATGGGTTAGAGTCCCATACACAGACTGGGATTTTTACTGCACCCTCCACTACACTTTGAATGGTGCTCTGGGTGATAGTCATTTTGGATAAGGCAATAAACTGAGGTACCACTTGCATCATACACTTAGCACATGTAAAAGAACCCACAGCAACAACAGGGCTGTCCCTGGAAAAAAATTCTTGGAAAAAATCCACCTTGATATTAAAACACATTCTTTTGAGTTCATTTTTATCTACTCCACAGACAAAACTTCTTGATAGTCAAAGGATTAATTTTTTTTTAGGCACTTCATGGTTATGGTATGTTAGCTACTGGAAAACACTGCTATTTGTGTTATGCTTATTTGTGAATTCCAGGATCTGATGATACAATGAGCTGTGTTAACCACAATACATGTCTTGATAATTAAGAAAACATTACCCATAATACTGTGCATCACAGCGTGAGTAAAAAGAATAAGCGCCTTTACCCATGCAGACCCCGGTTACCAGATCTTAAATGCTGACAGACATCCATCCTCACCTGTACCGGCAACTGTTTGCCTGGCTCGGCAGGTATACCGGTCATGAAGTCGTTGGTGATGAAGGTGCGAATGACCACAGACCGCTGGCAGGATGGCAGGTGGGCTGAGGGATCGCGGTCAAAGTGCAACGGCAACAGAATCACTGGCATCTGACTGATGTTGCCGCTGGCTCCCGCCTCCTGCAGGATCGTCGTGGCAACGTGGTCAGCCTGCCGCAGAGTGCTGAGAACCCCATTGGTGAGGAAGGTGGGCGTGACATCTTCCACGATGTAGCGGATGGCTCCCCCAAACACATACACAACCCTGCAGCAAACACACACCCAGAGGTAACGCATCCACCAAAGAAGCGAGAGAATGAGTGCGCACTAGTTTGAATCCAATAGTCGCCAGTATTTTCTCCCCTTCCACTAGACCCTGAGTGGTGGTCTGAATGCTGGTCATTCGGATGAGACGATAAACCGAGGTCCCATGTGCAGCATGCACTGAGCGTACGCAAAAGAACCAATGCAACAAAAGGGTTGTCCCCGACCAAATTCTTAAGAAAAATCCACTTCCAATAGGAAAGCAAATAAAACTGCAGGCAGAAAAACAAACACAAAAAATGGGTGGTGCTCTCAGTGTAGCGATGCTCTCTCCCTGGGGAGAGCAGCCCGAATTTCAAATAGAGAAATCTGTTGTGACAAAAAAGGGTAATACAATACAATACCCCTAGCACCAACATCAAGTGTCACCAACTCTTAGATATTTACCAACTGTAAATACGTTCAGGTGGTTATCGTACGGTACAAATAGCTTCATTTTGAATCCTCAAAAATTTCATGTACTGTGTAACCCACCCAAATAAAGTGTGGCTGCATAACTGGTGGGATTAAAATGATTTTACATGTAAAAGGCCATATGCACATGCATGGCATGGGATTTTCAGCCCATCAAAACAAAAAATTTACAGTGGGTACATAACAGAAGTACCTAATGGAAAAAAGGTCCATTATTTTTACCATAACTTTGAAAGTGATGGAAACATTTGTAGCATTTAGCTTACTGTACAAGAAATGTTACTGACATGTTACCAGCTTGATACTGGCTCTTTCCTGTCAAACAGTTAACAAGAATCTGCAGCTTTCTGCATTTTTCTTTAGCAAGAGATGGGATATGGAATATGCATACTTAATTGAAAATTTTGCTTACCAGTATTCTTCCTTGGAATATGCAGAGTCTCGTTCAAGATTTTGCTTACCAAAATTCTTTCTTCACTATGACGGTACCAAAATACATTCAGCAAACAGCTAACACAAAGTGCAAAATGACCATGGCAACAAAGAAATTATTATTGCTGAAAGCAAAATGAGGAAAAGTCTATGAGAACGGGGGGAAATACTCACAAGAAGAAAAAGAACACTTAATGATGAGACAAGAAAAGAAAGAATGCTCACGTGTTCACGTTGAGACAGTATGAAAACCAACACTCACCTGTTAACGCTGAGACAGTATGAAAACCAACACTCACCTGTTAACGTTGAGACAGTATGAAAACCAACACTCACCTGTTAACGTTGAGACAGTATGAAAACCAACACTCACCTGTTAACGTTGAGACAGTATGAAAACCAACACTCACCTGTTAACGTTGAGACAGTATGAAAACCAACACTCACCTGTTAACGTTGAGACAGTATGAAAACCAACACTCACCTGTTAACGTTGTGACAGTATGAAAACCAACACTCACCTGTTAACGTTGAACGTTGAGACAGTATGAAAACCAACACTCACCTGTTAACGTTGTGACAGTATGAAAACCAACACTCACCTGTTAACGTTGTGACAGTATGAAAACCAACACTCACCTGTTAACGTTGAACGTTGAGACAGTATGAAAACCAACACTCACCTGTTAACGTTGTGACAGATGCGGGGAATGATTTTGGCCAAGGTCAATAGATCTTTCCACTCTGGTTGCTGATCACTGGAGATGGCTGCCACATAGCTGTATGTCCGACTGTCTCCCTGGATGAATAGTATGCCTCATTCTGTTAGACTATTACCACAAATGGGGGCCTTTCAGCCCCCAGCAAAAATCATGTTCTATCAATGGCGACTTGAACAACCGATGTAATGTCCACAATCAAATTTTAACTTGTTCAACTCTTTGGTCAATGAAGCCACCTTGGTAAGACGTTACATTTTTTTTTTTTTTTATAATACTGTATTAACCAATCCTTCCTTTTCCAGATTTACTACTGTCACTTTGCTTGAATTAACTATCTTCAGGTGTTCCGCCTGAAACTGAAACTGGAGCTCCACGCTGTTCTTTCCTGAAGGAGACAAGCTGCTTAATGGGCTAAAATCTCAAAAGTTTATAAGTTTGTTAAGACTTGAAATGAACAAAGATAAAGGATCAGTTTATTTCTGTTAAACTCACCTGCACACCCACAGTCTTAATGGGCAGAAGTGTGGTGGTCAGTTCTGTTTTACTGCAAATGGCCTTGAGTTGTTCCTGCTCCTCTGCCGACGTCCCGTTGCGTACCCGCGTCAACAGAGAGTGGGGCTGCAACGCATGTCCAGACTTCACTCTGCATGTCTGCTCTACTGCACACCTCACAGGCCACTGTTTGACTGATGCCAGGTGACAATCAGTGTGCACATTGCTACCATTCACTTTCATGGATAACTGTGGTGAAAATATACTACAGTAGTTGTAAAATCATCATCATGACTTTTGTTTCCATACTTGCATGCATTATCTCCTTCTCCTGTTCCATACATATATGTGTGTGTGTGTGTGTGTGTGTGTGTGTGTGTGTGTGTGTGTGTGTGTGTGTGTGTGTGTTAGTGTCTGTGTGTGTGTGTGTGTGTGTGTGTGTGTGTGTGTGTGTGTGTGTATTCACAGGTGACAATGTGAAGAGGGATGAGACAGAAGGGATGGCTAGATAGGTGCTATGACCCAGGAAAGTGTGTGCTTATATCTTTAAGCACAACAGAGCTTAGTGTGTGTGTGTGTGTGTGTGTGTGTGTGTGTGTGTGTGTGTGTGTGTGTGTGTGTGTATTCACAGGTGACAATGTGAAGAGGGATGAGACAGAAGGGATGGCTAGATAGGTGCTATGACCCAGGAAAGTGTGTGCTTATATCTTTAAGCACAACAGAGCCTAAGTTAATTAAAACAAGTGTTAACATTTTAAACGCATGATTCTTTCTTTCAAACCAATCCCTTGGAATTATGAGAAAACACACACACACAGAAAGTAACTTTAAGTAAATCACGAACTGAAAAATAACTGGTTTAAGATTTGTTAACCAGAAGACAGTCCTCAATACTGCAGAGCAAATGCCTATTTCTTTTTACAATATTGAAAATTAAAGTTCTGTGAATATGAACGTCAAGACATACCGTTTTCATGGCATTGACAAAGTCTGCGATGATCTTGAGCATGTTGGACGTATCAGCAAAATCTTTACATATGTAGGGCTCATCGGCACATATCACACGTATCGCCAGACCAGGGCCTGCAATGGGACAACACTTTCACTGTCAGTCAGTCCATGAACTGGGTTACCCACAGCTCAGCTGCTGTCAATTCACAGCCAGAAACAAATCAGTGTATCAAGCACTTGTCTGGACAGGAAAGCATGAAGAAAAACTCCACAAAAGAAAAAACCAACAACGAAAACTTAAAAGTAGTCTCCTGAAATTCTCATAAGCGGTCAGCTCCATGTTGCACTCTCTTCAGCCTGCTCAAACCCAGGACAGAAGTTGAAAAGGAACAGTGAAGAAATAATGTTTTGTATTGTATTATCGTATTGTATTGTAATGTAGTGTATAGCATTGTAGTGAACTGAACTGTACTGAATTATTGTGCTGTATTGCATTGCACTGCACTGCAAAGTGTGGTTTGGTGTGATGTAGTGTGGTGTGGTGTGGTAGGGTAGGGTAGGGTAAGTTATGGCACTCCACTGCAATGCACTGCATTGGGTTGTACTGTATTGTATTGTGTGGAATTCGGGCCGCTCTACTGGGGAGAGCACATCAACATAAATAATCTGGTGCCACTCTTTTTCTCCATCTGAAAGTGTGTTTGTTTTCTTATTGAAGTGGATCTTCTACAGATTTGTTTTGCCAGAGACAACACTCTTGCTGCTGTGAGTTCTTTAATATGTTCTAAGTGCCATGCTGCACACAGGACCTTGGTTTATCATGTCATCCAAAAGCACCAAGACCATCACTGAAGGTCTAGTGTAAGGGGAAGCAAACAATTTTTTTTTAAATCATGGGCCAAGCGGACATTACCACTTGGAAGTTAACTATTTGGGGTGTAACTCATACAACCCTCGAGACTTTACAACCTTGGCAGGTTCCCAAGCCATACTGATGCGAAATAACGATAAAAACCCAACAACTGAAACTGACTGGTTTTGACTGTTTTTTTCTCCAAAGCGACACACGGGGACACAGCTGAAAATACGGTAGAAGTTAGTTCCCTTCGATCTCTTTGCAGTTTGTGCATGTGTAAGAACATGTATATCATTTCAATGAAACAAATTTTTCTGCCAGGGCACTGCTCAGGTTCAGGCTGAATGAGTTAATGCTGTCTGAAAAGATTCCAGGATACAACTTAGGGTTAGAATTTAGCGGGTGCCCGGGTGCAAATGCTACAAAAAGTTGGCTCGGGCACACAAATTTTCTGTCAAGAGTGCCCAGTTGGATCTCAAAAATTGATAGAAGCTAAAGAAAATTAATTAAAAGACACACCAAAAAAGCAAGCTCAAACGCAGTCTATCGAAATGTAAAGTGTCGTCTGCTGCAGCTTGCTTCATGGAGCAGCATCTTTGCTCGTGCGTGACCGGATGTTGACGTTCGTTGCATGTTAGCAACAAACAATGTCTCCCATCTTCAATGCTAAAAGAAAGGCTCCCAAAACAGAGACGAAAGCTCAGGATGACAAAAAGAATAAACAGGAGTATGAATCAAAGCACTAGCATGTGTACAATGAAGGCTGGCAGAAAGACTTTCCTTGGCACATTTTATTTCATTTTATTATGCTGGCATCCAAAACCACAATTGTGCACTCAAATGTTTTGTCCCGAGTGCCCGACTGGCACTCAAAAAAAGAGGTTAAATTCAAACCCTGCAACTTGTGGTTGGTGAGCATTTCTGGAACAGACTCTGTGGCACATGAGTGACTTTTGTCTTTCCTGTTTTTTTCTGAGTCAAGAAATACAGCATTTTTTCCTAACTGAACACACATGCCACTTGGCCAACCATTCTGAACAAGACTGATTCAGCATAAGGATACCTACAAGGATGCGGAATCTGATTTGGTTGTAACATCTGGATGTGCCACAACAGAGTTTTGAAATAAACCTTTCACTGAGAAAACAAATGTGTTAAAAAATGAAATTAAAAAAACAAAAACAAAAGAATAATGGAATACACATGTATATGGATACTCAAACAACACCCACATAAACCGACCAGCACACAAAACTACTCAAGAACATGCGCATGCAAAGACAATCTCCCACACGGATGCATACACTCTTACACACACACACACACACACGCACACACACATACACCTAAAAAACCATTACAGTAAACTAGCACTCTCGATCAACTCACCAGGAAAAGGATGTCTTTGAACAAGGTCAGAAGGAAGGCCAAGGTCACGACCTATGACTCGAACCTCGTCCTTATGGAAATCTTTCAGTGGTTCCACAACTCGTCCCTTTGGGAGCACAGACAAATATGAAAACTATACACAAAGAGTTAGATCCTTTCAGGGTTTTTTTTCCTCATCTCTACTTCTATTTACAATCAGTCCATAACTGAATGAGGAAGTCAGCCAGCTTTTTCTCTATTTTTTCCCCTGTTATCACAAGGCCTTAACATCTTTGTGTTTTGATCTGCTGGCAGCTCATCAATCAACTTCACTGTTTTACATAACCACTGCCACTGTTGCACACAGTGTCATCAAGATAAATGCACATTAGTCATCAAAGCATCGACCTGTTCTCACTTCTTGGTCCAACTCTCTCACCTGTTGATCTTCTCACCTGTACTCCACTAAGTTCTCACCTGTTGCCTGAGTTCTCTGACCAGGTCAGTGTCGTTGTGGTGAGTTTTGATGGCGTCTGCTTTCCCACTGGCTAGACAGGAGGCGCTCTCAATCAGGTCAGGACGCAGTGTACCTGCCATGACCATGACCATGGTAAATCTATACACAAATGTCTACCCACTTCCAAATTTGTAAGTTGTTTTAAAATTATTTTTTTCATCCATGTTTTCTCTTCTGGAATGAAAGCAGCTGGACTGCTCAACATCCCAAAGACTGGAGAAGATGGTGTCTTACCCTCCAGCCAGAGTGAAGACGATTTAGGGAGTATCTTCTTGACAGAACTCCAGGTGACTGAATTCATTTCTACAAACTTCATCGAACCATGTCTTGACAGCTGGTGTAACTTCTCATTACTGCTAAAATATTGATACATGTCTTGACAGCTTTTGAAACTTCTCATAACTGCTAAAACATCATCAACATATGTATTGAAAGCTTTTATAAATTCTCATTACTGCAAAAACATCATTGATACATGTCTTGACAGCTTGTGTAACTTCCCGTTACTGCTAAAACAAGCAAAAATTTCACCGGCTGATGGAGTAAAGAGGGGCTAGTTTTCATTTCATTTCTCCAAGCACTTTCTTTTTTTAATAACCACAGGTTTAGCTTGAGCAGTTTGCTTAACTGGACAGAAAATTTTTTTTAAAAATCAAACATATTCTGTGAGCAAGATCACACAAGATTCACATCTGGAATATGAACATTTGCCTCCAAAAAGCACACCAGTCATATGCTGTGAAACACTGTCTGAATATCCAGGAACTGCACCCCCAGTTGTAATTGTCTACAGGCTTATACCCCAACCACCTAAGCCAAAAAGAAACCCTTACCAACCTCCTCTTTCTTTCTTTTTTTAAAAAAAAGCATCTTTGCAAAGTCATTTTCAAAATGATGGATTTTTTTTTCATCTGCTATACTACTCCAATGTTCAAAGTAAAACATAAACAAAAGCAACACACACACAGACACACACACCTCTTTAACATAATTACCAAACACACAGCTGAACATGCGCCCAGCTACACCTGTAAAATGGAGGTGTATACTCCTAGCAAATACATACATTCCCTTCCCCTCCTGCAAACTCATCACACTTCACCTTCCACTTAATCAATTTTTCATTGCTCTTGGACATGCAAAGAAAATAACATAAAATACAAGAAAGGCAAAGCCTTCAAGACTCACTTGTGATACACTTTAAAAAAAATCCAAGCTGTTTATGTATTGAGTATAATGCATTTACTGTTATATTTATATTTTTTGTATTCTCTAAACTTGGCACTTTGATCTGATATTCGACCCAACAAAAGATCTGGAAGTTTTATTTATTGCAAACGTTTTGGTGTCGACAGTAAAACAAGGGAAATTACTCGGCTGGGGAACTTAGTTTGCTTTAAACTGATCTTTCTCATCTTAAACATTACATTTTGAAATTATACTCAATACATAAAAAGCTTGGATTTTTTTTAAAAAGTACATCACAAGTGAGTCTTGAAGGCCTTGCCTCTCTTGTTTCAAAATGTAATGTTTAAGATGAGAAAGATCAGTTTAAAGCAAATTAACTCCACTAGCATTACAGAGTAATTTCCCTTCTTTACTATCTGCACCAAAACGTTTGCAAAATAAATAAAACTTCCATGCTTAGCAAAAGAAGTTCCTGTTTGAAGAAAAAATGATAATAATGACTGCTCTAGCTGTTGGGTCAGAATATCAGATCAAAGTGCCAAGTTTAGAGAATACAAAAAATATAAATATAACAGTAAATGCAGTTTGCATATAATTAGGCTTCATTCTTTATTTTTTTTGTGCCCATCCCAGAGGCGCAATATTGTTTTAAACAAAATGACTGGAAAGAACTGAATTTTCCCTATTTTTATGCCAAATTTGGTGTCAACTGACAAAGTAGCTGCAGAGAAAATGTCAATGTTAAAGTTTACCACGGACACACAGACACACACACAGACAACCGAACACCGGGTTAAAACATAGACTCACTTTGTTTACACAAGTGAGTCAAAAATGACTGACGTACCTTGGCCCAGAAATACATCCTCTGGCTTCAGGTTCAGTTCCTCTATCACTTCATTGGCCACCTGCACCGTCACACACATGTTATTACCAGGAATATATCAAGTACTTCCTATCAACATTTACCATCAAACTGCCTGCACATACACATTAAAAGAGATAAAAGAATGTGTGATGGAGGGAGGTGACAGAAGAGAAGAGGACTGCTGTCTGTAATTCAGCACTCACCCGCATGAACGTGTCACCAATGATTTTCCGCTTGTCTTCAGGGTTAGACGTGGTATTCAAGGCGTTCGTTTTGCGTTTTCTAGAGGACGGGTTGTTCTTGTCTATAGGCACGGACGTTGTTGCAGTGTAGAATGTGTGAGAGGCGTTGATGACTGCAGATAAACACATCCCTCTCAGTCAGTCACACTGCTTACAGACCTGATAAATGCTAGGGTTTCTCAGATATGGAGAAAAAAAGTAAACACACCTGCTTAAAGTAAACACAGGTGTATATACTTAACTTTCACAGAACTATACCTGTAATTCACACTACTTCCAGTAACAGAATTACAAAAAGAAAAAAAATAAATAAATAAAATGTACTTCCATGTAAGTGAAGTGAAAAAAAAAACATAAACAAAACAGACAGAATAGTGTCAGGGACTGAAAAAGGAAGAAATATATATAATAAAAATAACAATAACTATATTGTGATTTCACATTGTGTCTTATCTCTAAATAGAGATCTAAGCACTTTACAATCACAGGTACAAAGAAACACACTGCACTGAACGCACTGCTACGACATGCACAAATAAACTGTTGCATGGGCATGTATATCATTCTAAGTTCATCAACATCAAATGCTGCCTTGTCCTTCCTACACCACAGTGAAACTGGTCTCACCTTTCACTTTGAGGCCCTGTTTTTTAAGCGACTCTTCCACATTGGCACTCTCGTTCTTCCTCATGAAGCCATTGTCCACATGCACAGCGATCACCTGGTCTTCCTCAAGAGCTTTGTTCAGCAGTGCCGCACACACCGTAGAGTCCACACCCCCACTCAGCAACATCTTAACAGAGCAATCACACACGTTTGAAATCCTGCATCACAGACAGTAACATCTGAACATAGCAGTCACACACGTTTGAAATTCCACATAACAGACAGCAATATCTGTACACAGCATTCACGCGTGTTTGAAATTATGTGTTGCAGACAGCAACATCTTTACAAAGCAATCATGCTCATGTTTGAAATTATGTGTTGCAGACAACATCTGTACAAGCAATCATGCTCATGTTTGAAATTCTGTGTTGCAGACAACAACATATGGACACAGCATTCACAGCAGTGTTAAGGATATCGTACCAAATTATTATGTGAAATCAACATAAAATCAAACCTAATTACCAGCACTTCTGAAGCCAGCATGGCACAAGTACTGTGGCCAATATACTGTCAAATCATGCTGAATCAACACAAAGTCGAACTTAATTACCAGCACCTTATTGGAGCCAGTACAGCTGCTGTACTATGGATATAGTACCAAATAATAATGCAAAATCAACATCAAATCAAACCTATCTACATCAAATCAAACCTATCTACCAGCACTTTACTGGAGGCAGCATAGCAGAAGTACTGTGGATATAGTACTATATCAACATGCAAAATCAACACAAAATCAAACTTAACATACCAGCACTTTATTGGAGCCGACAGTGTTGCGGATGTACTCAATGCACGCTTTCTCTCGTCCCTCCATAGTGTAAGATCCCTTCAGTCCACTGATGTCATGAAGAAAGTTCTTCAGCATGGCTTTGCCGTTCTCTGTCAGGTCCACTTCAGGGTGGAACTGTACCCCGTACAGCTTCTGACTGTCTAGGCCGATTCCTGGATAAAGCAGTGGCCATGACGGCAACAGTGACAATGACAACAGAGTGGTTATTTTTATTGCTACAGCACAAAGTGAAGATGCATCTTCCTCAACCACACGTGTTGTAACATCCTATAGAAAGTTATTTTTCATCAGTCATATATGTTTCAAGAGCCTGCAGAAATTAAGTTGTTTTCCCAATGTATGTTAGAACATCCTGCAGAAATTTAATTTTCCTCATCCACATATGTTATAATAGCCTGCAGAAATTTACTCTTCCTCAGTCACACATAGCAGCTACAAAATTTCATTTTCTTCAATCACATTTAACAGCCTACAGAAAATGAATTTTCCTCAACCATATATAACAGCCTGCAAAATTTAATTTTCCTCAATCACTTATACGTTAAAACAGTCAGCAAAAATTCATAAACACACATCCAAACACAAACACATTAAAAACTGATTTTTTAAAGAAAGAAAAATCATACAAAAAGAACAAATGACAAACGCCACATGACCAAAACATTAACTACTGCTCCTCTCTGGATAAAAAGGTGCAGCGTGACTGACCTGTGACAAAGTTGTCTGACCGAGCAATGACCTGGAAACCTTTGGCCACTTCAGTTATGCTGTCTCCGTGGGTCAACAGCACATCCTGTTCCGCTTTCAGACCCCTGACAATACAGTGTGGTATGTTAGTATAATCATCATTATGGGTACTTAAATAGTGCATATTTTACTTTTTTAGGTCAGAGACCAAACTCTATGCACTTTATAAACAGTCATTCGCACAACAGACTGCCTACCTGGGTAGAGCCGGCTGTGAGCTGCCTTAAAAGTGCTTAAGTTTCCTGTGTATTTCAGTAATGCTTCAGTGACGCACACACATACGCATAAGTGGATTTTTCTTCAAATTTTGCCAGGGACAACTCTTTTGTTGCCATGGGTTCTTTTTAGCGTACTAAGTGCATGGTGCACACAGGACAGGTCAGTTTATCAGCACACCCAAAATAACAAGTGTCCAGACCACCCTACAATATCTAGTCAAGGGGGAGAACATTCTGGGGACTGTGGAATTCAATCCAACACCCTAGATTCTCTTGCTTCCTTTGCAGGCGCATTACCACTAGGTCACCACTCCAGTCACATTCATTATTCGATATGACAACAAGTGAACAACAGTACTATACATTCATCAAGAAGCATGACAAAAAGTCGAAGGACTGCACGGTCTGTTGGCTTCTTGGGTGTCAGAATGTTGCGACCAGATGATTTACAACAGAATTATGAATTTAAGTCCCTTTTCTGGAAACCAGAAAAAGGATCTGATTTAACAGTTACGTGATGTGCATGTGATGTGCATGTGAGCGCTCCTGCATGTGTGTGTGTGTGTGTGTGTGTGTGTGTGTGTGTGTGTGTGTCTGTGTGTGTGCGTGCGTGCATGCGTGCGTGAGCAGGAGTTTGTTTCATATGAATTTCCTGCTTGCACACACCATGGAAAATACACTTAGTCAGCAATCATTACTTTCAAATTCAATGGAAATTCTGCTTGCTTTTGGAGACAAATACTTGCATCCTGCCGGAAAAAGAGGGCGCTAGTCAGGGGGGCAAAGGGGAGGTTACCTACTTCATATTCAACTCAGCCAAATCTAATACTCTTTTGACATGACAGCAAACAATGACCATTTGGATAACAAGTTACCTTGAGATGACTTTAGTGAAGAGTGGAGAGATGACTTTCATGAAGAGAGGAGAGGTGACTTACTTGAAGAGAAGAGACTTAGCTGAACTAAGACTAAGAGTAACGACTTTGTAGAAGAGAAATGGCTTACTTGAAGAAAGGAGATGGCTTTCTTGAAGAAAGGAGATGATATACATGAAGAGAGGAAAGATAACTTATTTGAGGAGAGGGAAGATGGCTTACTTGAAGAAAGGAGATGGCTTACTTGAAGAGGACATGACTTTCATGAAGAGAGGAAAGATCATTTATTTGAAGAGAGGAGACTTCTTGAAGAGAGGAGAGATGACTTTATTGAAGAAAGGAGAAATAATTCACTGGCAGACAGGAGACTTTCTGAAGATAGGAAAGATGACTTAGTTGACTAAAGGAGATATAAGTTATCTGAAGAAAGGAGATATGACTTATCTGAAGAGAGGAGAGATATGACTTATCTGAAGAGACTTATCTGAAGAGAGGAGAGATGACTTACTTGAAGAGAGGAAAGATGACTAACTTGAAAGAAATGACAGAAGACTTACTTGAAGAGAGGAGACTTGGTCTCTACACTGATCATGAACTGGCCATCCTCCCTTGACTCTGTTGTTTCCACGGAGCCACCAAACTCCTTGTTCAGCATCTGCAACCACATTTCATCGCTGGATGGATGAAACGACTGTTCGTTTAAATATCATTTCAGAATAGTTCAAACATAGTGTCCTGGAGGAACTTGATTCACACAAACACACAGATTCACTGGATACAAACTCATACTTACACACACACACACAAACAAAAACCAAAAAAAACTACATAAAGACACACAAGCACACACACACACAAACACACCATCTCCATTTCACTTGTCAGTAAATGGTTAAGAAAAAAAGGCAAGTGTGCAACTCTTACATCTTATCAATTTTGAACAATGGTTTATGGTACTTTACCTTTCACCAAAGGGTCCTAAACTGAAGCTTCTATCACATATAAAGACATTTTAGATCTGACTTTGAGTAAACATTAATTCCCAATGCAAAATTACATTCAAACTCAAATCCCTCAGTCCTCACACTGACAAACCAGCAAATTTCACCAGCTACAAATTACACTGAACCATTTCAATCTGGTACAATAATCTGATTGAATTATGTTGTTCTATTCAACAAATTACACTGAATCATTTCAATCCAATATAATCTGATAGAATTATGTTGTTCCATCAAACAAATTACACTGAATCATTCATTTCAATCTGATAGAATCATGTTGTTATATTTACAGTTACCTGCATTCCATAGCAAATGCCCAGAACTGGTAAGTCACAGTGGAAAATATCTGGGTCATATACTGGAGCATCTTTATCATTCACAGAACTTGGTCCTCCAGAGATAATAATAGCTCTGTAAAAGAAAAGCAAAAAACTGAATGGTATGCATACTAATTTGAGTAACTCAGCATAATAGAAATGATATTCAAAATAATATATAGTTCCATATAAAAACTACATTATACTTCTATAGACTAAAAACAGCAACATCATGAAACACAAAATCAGACTACTGCATGCACTGGTGTTGGTGTATTCCATCTTCCTGTACACGTGTGAGACATGGATCCTCACGGCAGATTTGGAAAGAAAACTTCAAGCCATGGAAATGACGTGTAATCACAAGATACAAACCTGTAAACATCAGATAGACTGATCACATCACTGATGAACAAGTGCGCCAAACCACCAAGCACCACGCTGTACTAAATCAAGATCTGATGACATCAGTTATGAAAAGGAAACTATGTTGAAATAGCCTTGTTATAGGATCCCATGGCCTTGCAAAACCAATCCCTCAAGGAACTGTTGAGGGAGGGAGACAGAGGGGAAGACAGATAAAACAATGGACTGATAACATTGCAGAATGGACAAGAAAACCATTTGCAAAGACCCAGGCTTTTTGACACACCACCGACAGACCTGAAGGAATCTGATGTACAGTTCTTATGTGTGGCGCCCCAATGACTCTTCACAGAGTCAAAGGAGAAGGAGACGACAATACAAAACAGCCCTATATAACAAACATGTCAGACAAGTTAAACTGCAAACATAGCACACTGTCACTGAACACGATCCCTCTGCCAGTTTCATATTATCTGAAAAGGCAGAGGAGAAGAGAATAACAGATCATACTAAGAAGAAAGCAAAACTCAACAAATTTCAAATCCCTGGCCCTTCAGTATCAGACCCCACAAACAAATACAATGACAGTAACCCAAAGGAAGTTGGTTTAAATTGCAAAAAACAGATATAACTATCATGAGTAGAACTCTTACTTAAATCCCTGGTCTTTCAGCATGTACGCAGGCGTGTCCAACGGCAGGATTTCTGACAAGATGTTCAGTTCTCTCACCTTGCGATCAATCACCTGGAACAGATAACCAATACCTCATTGATACTCTCTCATCTGTTATAAGTCACCTCGCTAACAGTGCCATTCCAATGACCCTTCAATTCAGTAACTGTGCACATATTCTGTCAGCAGTTGTTTTCTGACAGAAAGAAGAAACAATTAATCATTTTGTTTCGAACTAGTCACATACAGACACATACCTGTATATGACATGTATTGTTTGTTTCAACACATACACACACACATACGCACACTCCACATCCACAACACACACATGTTCATGTACAATGCATTCCTGAACATACACATGACATGACACACATTCAGTGTGATGCATGCACACACAAACACATGCACACACACTCACACAAACCATAATCTCACCTTTCCATACTGAGCCCCAGCGTCAAGAATGACCACTTTCTCCATGTCCTTATCAGACGCTGTTGTCTTGCCGTTCACATGGTTTGACGCTGGTCCATTCATTTCTATGCCTGCATATCAAAATAGCTGTTGTTATATTATATATACTAATTCAAAATACAACACTGCATAAAAATATGAAATTTAAGTCTGATGTCTTATGGTCACTCAATGAGTCAATCATATACAATTAAAACAAAGTGAGTACTTCATGTTTATTGTCATTGTTCACTTGATCACATTACAATTAAAGTAAGAGGGCACATCACCAGAAACAAAATCAATATATATACACAATATAATGTTGTTATTTTACAACCACATCATCAAAAGGGGGATGACTACAGTCATATTCAGACCTACCAAGTTTGATTTCTGTGCCATATACACATGTTCTGGTGACGTTACCCAGAAAATGCCAATGTTAAAGTTTAGCTGTTGAGCAGTTTGGAGTGTTTCCTATGGTGCTAAAACCACCACAACATTCCTTCAGCAACATGCAACTCTCTCTGCTGACATAAAACAAAGGCCTGAATAGGTTGAAGTCACCCTGGCAACTGGACAGAATGTGAACATCAACAACAATGACAAATGAAAATGTTTGTGATTTACACTTGATTAGGTCATTGAATGAACCTGAGAAAATATACCTTTGCATATAAAAAAATGATATACAGATAATAAAATATCATCAGGTATTTTTGCTTCATCACTCATAAAATAAAATTCTTACTCTTAATTTCAATAACGAGATCTGAACAGGACATCTAAACTTTTGCATGAATACACTGCGTTTTAACTCAATAGGAGCTCAGCACTAGCATGTAGACTGCACATCAGCTGAACTGGGATTGGGACCCTAGAAATAAAAGGGGAAAAACCAATACCTTCAAGTTTAAATAGATTCATGAAAGCCTAAAACACTCTAACCACACCACCATTGTGCCCATTAAATTGTATACCTGCAAAGTGCAATTACAAACCCCTACCAACACATCACTATTGTGCCCAATGAACAGTATTATGAGTATACCAGCAATTACAAACCCATTACCACCAAGACTAATAATTATGTCAACAAAACTCTGAAGAAGTGTTGTCATGAAGTTTTTATCTGCCACTGGATATTCAGTTTCTGATTCCCACAACCTTTACAACTGATCAAACTAAATGGGCACTGGCTTTAGAGAGAGAATCAACTGATGATAACTGAAAATAAACTGACCCCTGTTGTTAGAGACAGGATTATTTGTATACTGACTGAAAATAAACTGACTCCCACACAGTCCATAATGGACCAATGGACAAAACTGCAATCTGATAATAGATCTCGATCTTTACTTCTAATGGATCAGTGGGCACAACTGCCATCTGATGATAGATCTCGATCATTACTTCTGACTCAACAATAACATTATATAATAAATCAGTCTAACCTCTGGATGCAATATGGTATACATTATATACCGCGACATAATAACATTCATTTCGCTCAAGTTTTAAATAAAATCTTGTGGGGGGAGTGAGAGCGAGTGAAGCTCAGGATAGGTACAAGTTACCGCAGATATGTAACAGCTTGAATGGGAGAATCATGAAATAGTTTCAAAGCCTTGAACTTGAAGAATGAGAGTATCGCCACGACACAAGTTCTGCTTGTAAACAGCTTGTGATGGCACTGCAGTAGCAGTATGATAATATCGTACTGTTTAGTACGATTTACTTTTGGTGGTAAACTGCCAAAAAATCACAAACTTCCGGGGTTAAAGGAATATATAAACAAAACTCTACTGGACTATATTGAGACCAAATGCACAACGATCAGAACCATATTTGGTACCTTGGAGGTCAGCGTTTCGTCCTCTGCGAGAGCAACAACAGCCAAAAAGTTCGCGGAATCGGCACATGAATGCTTATGCGCATGCTTGCACGTGCGATTTCCTGTAATTGATCTTCTGGACCTGAACGATCAAATTCATAAATTTCAATCATCGTGTTCATTTGATAACCTAATCCCGATAAACATACACATAATTTTACAATGCTGAAACTTATTTAAAACTGCTAGATGTCCCCGCTTTATTTCTATAAATTTTCTCAGCTTACTTGTTAGCAGTTTTTCAGTGCGAACCATCTCTCGTATCCACATCCGGTTCTAACGTAAACAAAAGGCAAGGAAGGACGGATCCCCAGGCGTCGCAACAACGGACGTCGATCTTCCCGCCTTACAAAGAACCGAAATAAAAGTATGTTGGTTTCACTAAACTACATTTATTCTTTGATATGTAATTCTGTCTGTCTTTTGATTTGGTATAATTGCTGTAGTTGAAGGGGACGTTTCAACAATAGCAATGTCAAGTATGTACTCGTATCCATGAGAGAAATAGAAGTGGTGTGGGCGGTGCACCCACTTAGTCTGCTCAGAACAGTGAAATCATCACTTGTGTGAGTTGCAAGATTCCCAAATTTTACATACAATATGCCTGGAACATCGATTCTGATTGCAAGAAAACAAATCGATCATTTGAGCAAGTTAACGTGGTGCTTATTCGACACAGCTAGGCCATGCGGCACAGCTTCATGGCTGATGGAAGACAGGTGACAGATGGTCACCTCACATTCATGACGTTAAAGACAAACTTATCCGTAGAGTTCAGACACCAGGCTTGCTGACAAAGAAACAACGTCCAGTCAGCAGCCTAGTTGACAGCTAGGACTCCTAGTTGGAGCACAACTACTAACTGCTAATTGGTACTTCTTGTCAGTAGATTTAACATATCGTGTCAAAATGCAGGCAGGATGGAGAGTTTTGAACTGAAACCACTGAAGTACTTTGATGACAGAACTTGATCAGACTATAAAGGACTGTGTAGCCTTAGTTAAAAGACAAACAGTCGAAGGAAAACTCAAGACCCAGAAGCACAGCTTGGGTACCATTCAGAGCTTTGCCCTACAAGTGGCGTCTGCGACGTACACTACCAGATCCAGATCCAGAGAGTGGCGGTTCTCC
>NC_134886.1:29455878-29545878 GCF_041734735.1 Babylonia areolata | reverse complement strand
CGTGAGTTGGTGGTAGATAGGCTAGGGTTTCTATGATTCATGTGTTACTTGACTTCATTAATTTTGTCAGTTGTCATGAATCTCACAAGTATATACACACTAGAAGAACGAATTGAAGAAATTGAATGGTCATCTGAGATGATTGTACTTATAAATATATACTGTCTGTTTGTTTGTTTGTCTGTCTGTTTGTTTGCTTGTTTTGTTTTGTTTTTTCACAATCGTCGAAGTCTGATAAGTCGCTTGATTTCAGAATATTGCCAAATATCTTTCGTTTGATTGCATCCGACAGTTAGGTATGATGCTAAAGACGTAAAATGCGAATTAATACGGCTGTGCTGGAATTCACCGTAAACAATATACAAATATTCTAAGGGTGTGTGTGTGTGTGTGTGTGTGTGTGTGTGTGTGTGTGTGTGTGTGTGTGTGTGTGTGTGCGTGTGTGCGTGCGTGTGTGTGTGTGTGTGTGTGTGTGTGTGTGTGCGTGCGTGTGTGTGTGTGTGTGTGTTATGATTTGTTTTATGTGATTTGTTTGTCAGTCTGTCTCCTTGACTGTCAGTCTCCAAGTCTGTCTGTCCCTTCTGTTATGAATAGCGTAGACACAGTGGAGATGGAGTCGTCATTTGTTGTCGGTTTTGTTGTTGTTGTTGTAGTTTTTTCCTTGTTCTTGTTTCCTTGCTGTTCTCGTTTCGTTTTTTTTAAAGTTTATTTTTGATACATTATATTATTCTTTTCCTCCTCCTCATGCTCCATCTCTCTCCTCTGCTTTACACTTTTCCAACTTCTTTTCATATTTATTTAATTTTTCTTTCGTTTTTTTTCTTTGTTCTTGTCTTTCTTCCTATCTTTCTTATTTTGTTCTGTCATAATTGATACTCTTTGTTCTTGTTGGGGTTTTTTTTTTGGGGGGGGGAGTTGTTTTGTTTTGGGGTTTTTTTTTTGTTTGCTTTTTTTGTTTTGGGGTTTGTTTTTTTTGTTTTTTGTTTTTTGGGGTTTTTTTTGGTTTTTCCTTTCCTTGTTACGTTTAATGTCTTAGTCTACATTAAACACAACACTGAACAACTTTTTTTTTCTCATTGACTCATTCCTTTCTTTCTCTTTTTTTGTTTTTTTTGTTTTCGTATCTTCATAATGCCTCCTCTACTCTGAATTTTCCATGACACTGCCATGTTAGAGGAGAGGGGAGGGGAGGGGGCAAAGAGAGAGAGAGAGAGAGAGAGAGAGAGAGAGAGAGATGCCATCTTCATTGCTTGTTCTTGCATGTTCTGTCTTACAGCTAGATAATAAACGCAGCCAGTGCTCTCAACAGGTTGTACAATATTTTATGAAAATTTCATAATGTGAATCCCTCAGTTGGTTCTGTTGCTTGATTGAAATAAGCTAGATAGTGCTGCTGTTTCATTTTGTTTTATTTTCTTGTTGTTGGTGTTTTCTTGTTGTTTTTTGTTTTGTTTTGTTTTTTGTTGTTTTGTTTTTTTGTTTTGTTTTTTTGTTTGTTTTGGTTTTTTTTGTTGTTGTTGTTTTTTGGTTGTTGTTTTTTTTTTTTGGGGGGGGGTTGTTTTTTTTTTGTTTTTTGTTTTTTTTTGTGTTTTGTTTTGTTTTTGTTTTTTGGTCTTCATTTACAAGATTGTTTAGTAAACGAGGGTTTTGTGTTCATGCCCTTATACTCACCAGCTTAACATTAACTGTACACAAACACATATACTAACACACTTGTGCACAAACACTCACATGTATGCACACACGCGTACACAGACACAGACACAAACAGAAACAGACACAGGCACACACAGACACACAGACATACAGACACACACACACACACACACACACACACACACACACACACACACACACACACACACACACACACACACACACACACACACACTCACACACACGTTGTTCGCCTTTTTGTGTTAATGCACAAAAAACATGGATGTATTTCACTGCAAAAAGCTTATGGGACTGGAAGGCTTTCATTATTTTTTTCTGCTTTATAGACACTTTGGTTAAGTAGCGGTTTTTTGTTTGTTTGTTTGTTGTTGTTTTTTTTTTGTTTTTTGTTGTTGTTGTTGTTTTGTTGTTGTTTTGTTGTTGTTGTTGTTTGTTTTTTTGTTTGTTTGTTGTTGTTGTTGTTGTTGTTTTTTTTTTTGGGGGGTTATTGTTGTTTTTTTGTGTTCAAGCTGCTAAGCTTATGGGACTGGAAGGCTTTCATTATCTAATTTTTTCAGCTTCAAAAACACTCTGGTTAAGTAGCTTTTTTTGTTCAAGCCTCTTCTGCCATACAACCCCGAAGTGCCCAGAGCCTTTGGTGTCTTTAGTAATGGTTTCTTTACGTCTTTTGCGACTGACATTTCCAGCTTTGTACTGGTATTTCGTTCTGAAAACTATAGAAGCACACATACACACGCGCGCGCGCGCACACACGCACACATACTGTCTGTCTCTGTCTACACACACACACGTACGCACACACACACACATATACTGTCTGTCTCTGTCTTTCTCTTTCCCTGTCTCTGTCTCTATCTCTCTGTCTCTGTCTCTCTCTGTCTCTCTGTCTCTCTGTCTCTCTCTCTCTCTCTCTCTCTCTCTCTCAGTCAGACAGACATTGTCACACAAACGCACGGACACACAGACACTCTCACATCAAACAGCTGAGACTGACGTACATACATACTTACACACACACACACACACACACACACACACACACACACACACACACACACACCACACTCTGTGAAACAGATTATGACCTGTTTCGCATTGATTCACACACACACGCACACACAAACACACACACGCGCGCGCGCGCGCAAGCACGCACGCAGGTACGCACGCACGCACACACACACACACACACACACACACACACACACACACACACACATACCGTCATACACACATACCGTCATACACACATACCGTCATACACACACACGCGAGAGCGCGCGGGCGCAACTGAAACAGATTATGACCTCTTAGTACACTGATTGAATTAGTCAGTTGTATGAACATAAATTGACCTTTGTATTATTCATTCACTTATTCATTTATTCATTCACTGGTCGCGCTGCTGCGGAGTTGCTGCTTTGTATCATTGTCCAGCTTCTGCTTTGCCAGATGTGCTGTAGTCCTGTGGTATGCTTTTTGCCATGCACGTGGTAGCCGAGTATAAACAGCTGTTGGTCATGGGTCGTGGGCTGTAACTTTGCAAACCATGTGGTGGATAGTGTCTGGAAATAGCTTAATCATACTGACAAACGTGTGATGTTGCACTGTTAATGATGTTGTATTGGGTTGGGATCGGATTAGGTTGTATCGGTACTGCGGCGTCATCTTGGATTGTATTACAGTGTATTACTCCGTCTGTGCGCGCACGTGTGTGTGTGTGTGTGTGTGTGTGTGTGTGTGTGTGTGTGTGTGTCAGTGTGTGTGTGTGTGTGCAGTGTGTGTGTGTGTGTGTGTGTGTGTGTGCACCGGCGGTGTGTGTGTGTGTGTGTGTGTGTGTGTGTGTGTGTGTGTGTGTGTAAAGTTATATTGCTCATAGTTTGATAAGGATTTTTCAAATTGTGTTATGACATGATGTGTTGTGGTGAATTAAACACAAACTGCACAGGTTATCAGAGAAAAAATGTTTTTGGTTGGGCTGTATTATTACTGTTTCTCGTACTCTGATGTTGACTGTTACTGTCACTGTCATTATCGTTTGTGCGCTTTCCATGTTACACAGAAGCCATTGCATTTTCTTTTTGTACCTAATTTGTCAGATCAGAGGGCAAACATATGCACCAGCTGGTGTGTACTGTATTAGAAAAAAAAAGTTTGTATTTCTATAATCATGATTTGTAAATGTAAAGCTTTCATTGGTTTTCAAAGTGATGTGAGAAGGTGAATTTCTTTCATAAACATGCGCTTGCATGTTTTATGTTATTTCTGTTTGTGTAAGAGGGATAATTATCGTTTTTTCTTTTCTTTTATTTTTCTTTCTTTTTTTTTCTTTTTTTTTGGGGGGTGGGGGGTGGGGGGGGGTCAAATATCACTTGCCAACAGCTTATCTATGTGAAATAGAATATATTTATACTACTGAAATATCAGGTATGAAAATGTAGGTAAGTTAGAATGAAAATGAATGTTTTTGTTTTAAATGGATCGACAAAGACCCACAGATTCGTCAGTTCATAATACTGGTTCAAACTTCTTCTTCTTCTTCTTCTAAAATTTTTTTTTATTTCAATTTTTATTTTAAGTATATCATTATGTTATGAAATATGAGAAGAGAGAGAGAGGGAGATCTTCATTATCAAGGGAGAGACAGATTGACAGACAAACAGAAGAGAGAGATGTATGAACACATTACACTTTTTTTTTCAGTTTGGAGGAGAACAAGAAACACCTTGCAGATGTGTGGTAGGACCTCCTGCCCTGAGTCCTGCAGGGGTTCTAGTCCTTCACGATCCACCTGCATGACACCTGAATGCTGGAGTTCAGGGACCTCTCTTGTCTTGTCTTGTCTTGGCATGTAGAACTGTACAGCATTAATAGTGTTGCTATGTCATTGCCCTGGATTTGCGCCTGTTTGGATACACTGTCTTCATTTCTTGTCACATCTCTTTAGCCAAAGATGCATTTTGATGTAGGGAAGAGAGAGCGAGATGAAAATGTGTGTTCAGTGCAATGGTGTGGATTTTTTTTGTTTTTTGGAGCGCAAATTACTTTTTATAGTCAGTACCCGTATAACATATCTATATGTAACGATGAATAGGTATAATGGCTAGTCAAAGAGCATATCAGTTTACCCCACTAACACGTTTGAGTGCTTGTTAGGTTTATTGGGACACAGGGTTTGAAGGGCTCTGTGTCAGCAAAAATCTGAGTCAGGCACTTGCAACTGGTTCATTTAAAAACAAAGGAATAACTTTTATGCTTTGCTCTGTCATCAGAGAGTGTCATCACAATCTTACTTGCAAGACAATGAAAAGTGTAGGGTGAATTGAGTGCGTTTGAAGTCAAGTTCTTTTGTTGTTGTCATTGTCATACTTAGGTATGTCAAGGACACCTGCAACAGACATATGCAAGGAAGTATGCACTAAGAGACAAATTTGTTCCTTTTTGTTGTTGTTTCTTTTTTTTTAAAGTTTTTTTTTGGGGGGGAGAGGGGGGGAGGGGAAGGGGGGGAGGTTGTCTGTTACATTACTAGAGGTAGGAACTGAAAACAGTCTTTTTAATTGAGGTCTGAACTTTTCTGCATTTTCTATTTCTCATTTGTTGTTGGTTTATTCATTTGTGTATTTTATTACAATTATGTAGTCAGTACTAGAGGGTATTGCAAGCCTGCTTGAAAAAATAAAAGGCAGAAATGTATTTAGCGCTTGAGAATTAGTACTTGATACCCTTAGATGTCTGTGATAACTGTACGTACCCTTTGTCTGTATCCTCCACAGGTCATTTTGATGTTGGTTTCTTAATCATATCTTTGTGATCGTTTTCCATGTTCATTATGGTGCATGCCTCTGCCTCAGTTTCTTCTGGACCTCATAGTACTAAATATTATGTGCTGCGTTTTTTCAAAATGTGTGCATCTCTTCACTTATTTGACCATTGTTCATTTGCATCACGTTTTAGTGTTCAATGCATCAATTTTTTGTCTGTCAATATTCTGAACCGTTTTATTTTGCTAAAGAGTCCTGTTTGCATGATATTTACTAATAATCATTCATTGCAGTTTGATGGATTAACCCGTTTATAAGATCGTGAAGAAATTGTAAAGACCTACTTTCCAATAAATTATATATTTAAAACAGATTTTCAATCAATGTTCAAACAGCAGACCGTATTTCAGTGGTCAAAGCTTTACAAAGAGAGAGGCCTTTTTCCCCAGTCTGTACATAAATGACTGTATACATTTTTGAAGCTCTAGTGTTGATAGATTTGAAATACTTATCTTGAACTTACTGAAATTTAGTTTTCAAGAGACAATTTCCCTTCTGCTTTGTCTTACCACATTTTGTTAAATGAGAAGCTGTGATCTTCCAGTTGTTTTATTCTTTATTCTGAGTGATGCTGAGAGGGAAAGATTATGTGTACATAATCAAGAAAGAATTCCACAATAAAGAGAATAATTAGAAATAGATGTGTCCGCCACATTTGCATGGGAGTTTTGGGACAAAGTGGGTGGTATTTGTGCGTGTATGTGGGCATTTATTTGTGCATACATGTATGTGACAGAGAGAGAGAGAGAGGGAGAGAGATCATATTTCCAAGATATAATAGCACACAAATGCAGTGCTTATAAAAATGACATGATGACCGATTTATTATTCATTCATCTGAAACAAACTTGTGTTTGCAACATCATGAAAACAAATACACATAAAATGTTAATAAACCTTAACTTCATTGCTAAAAACAGAGAGAGAGGGTGGGATGGGGATGGGGGTGGGTGGGGGGAATGGAGGAGGAAGTGTGGGGGTAGGATCAAGAAAGGAGACTGAATCAAAATGTGGTCACTTTTCACAAACAGGCTAAAATTTCAGCTGATCAGTGATGCCAACAATATTTTTCGAACGACCACAATGAACATGACAATGGGAACACATGAAGCACAAGGAGAAGACGCAAATGGATCAAGACAAGAGGGCACTCATCAAGCTTAAACACACACAATGTTGACAGTCCTCAACATAAAATGGAACATTTTTTTGTGCACTTCACTTTGTGTAGTCAATCCAAACACTCATAACCTGCTGGGCAGATCAAGTATAGTGAACCTGCTCCTCACCATTTCTACCCGTCTTCTGATACTTCTGCCTCTCCCTTGATATTTCTATTTCCAGTTATACCTCCTTTGGGGTTCAGACAAAGTTCATATTCATGTCAGAACTTTAAACATGATGAACGTTAACAAAGAATGTACAAAGAACATGAACAAACAATAAACCATACAAGGAACAGCAGCAAAACATAATCACAGACATTAGTAATCTATCAAGACATCCCACATTCCAAAAGGACAATGAACACACTCATATTGCAGCTACTGCAATGTAAAGTTTCAACGACAAAGAACTTGCACATTCTTCTCTTTGACAAACCTTCAAGATGAACACAATCCAGACAGACATATCTCATTTCAACAACTGAACATAACTGCACAGTTACGTAACTTCCACAAGTGTAAAAGTTGAGAGAAATTTTAACTATTTTGTGCAGAACATTGTTGGGGAAATGTTTATGCAGTTTTAATCTGCTTCTGTGATCTACACAGAAAGCCCCATAAACCCCTTTCCCATCGACCAAACAAACAAAAAACACACCGGAACACACACACACACACATCAACCAACCAACCAACCCACTAAGGGTGGAAAATCACCATCTTTTGCTCCAGGCTTTCATGGTCCATGCAGAACATCGTATCACACAGTTATTGATTAAATGACATACAGTATATTTGATGTCACAGTCACTCACACTCGTATACTACAAATAGGATCAGTCTTCAAGATGACATTCACAGACACACTGCATGTTGCATGACAGACACGTAGGTGTTATACATGACTAAAAACAGACATTCAAATGAAATGAACCAAGAACCAACAACTCTTGTTCCTTGTGACTGTAATCATAAATTAATTGTGTTTCAACCTCATTCATACACCTATATGCAGAACAAGCTTTAAAAAAAAAAAAAAAAAAGTTGACTAGAGGGTACTGTGTGTAATACTTCCTCTTTTGTCTCGCTAGCCAATTCCAGAGAAAGAGAGGGGGAGAGAGAGAAAGCAAAAGAAGAAAGATGGACACAGACAAAAACAAAACAAAAAGAGGCAGACAGTTTTAACACAAACTTGGTTTCCAGCCCTCCAGACCATAAAAAAAACTTCTTAAAAAGCTACACTACAAGCAACATTACTCACTATCATTTTTTTAAAATAAAAAGACAAAGAAGAGATGTGTATCATTTAAAATGAAACTAATGACCACAGCAGTGCAGTGAAGTTGAGGACAATGACTTACATTGTCAGACAACACACAGAGACAGGACACAAGCTGCAGACACTGAAGTCCAATATGCTAACAGAAATAGAAACAAAGGGAAAAAAAACAAGCCAAACCCTATTCCACAGAACAGATCATAATCTTCCCTCCTCAAAATGAAAGCACACTTTAACAAAGCATGGTGACATAACATTGATAGTTCCCCAAGCGCGTCCGGCTGTGAGGGTACATCAGATGAATCCAGGTGTGCCTGTGTATGGGGTCTTGGAATGAGCAGCATGGGGGTAGTCACTAATGCCAATGGATGACTGGTAAAAAAAAAAAACAACAGCAACAAAAAACATAAAACAAACACTGTCCATCAGTTTCTTTTACACTGTACTCAACAGCCACATGTGCAGAGGAATAGAACAGCAACCTTTAAACAGAACAAACTCTATATTTTATTCTCTGTGTGTCTGTCAGCAGAAAACACACCAAATAAATAATGCTATTACAAACCAGAAATTCTCCCAAACTCAAACCAGTTGTCAAAAATCGTTCTTCCATCTCAATGTGCCTGTCAAGACTGACACAATACCATTTTCAGGTAAACGTATGATGTCACTTCCATGTTGCAGTTATAACTGAAATACCATCCCTGTTTGAATGAAAGTGAGGATTGCTGAGAGTGCTAGAAACCTGTTATCTCTACATCCTAACCATGAACCATTCTGTTGACTTAACACATGTCTTAAACATATCCAGACATCACCAGACTGGAAGCTAATAGAGAACAACCCTGTGGAACTGATTCAACATAACACACCAACCTCCTGCACATGAGACAGCGCTTCACTGGGGTCCATGTAAAAGAATCCTATAATTCAACGCTTGGCAACATCACCGCTCCATGAAATACATGTCTTCAGGCACATAAATGAGCAGCATTCACCTGAGCGCAAATGTGTACCAGTAGTTTGGGTACTATGACCTTGTCAGAAACTGGTACATCAAGGAAAGAAAAAATCTTCTGTTCTTGTGATTCCAGTCTAAGAACACTCTGTGCTGGGGATGATGATCATTATGATGATGATGATGAAAAATTATCCCCAGAGAACACACTATGCTCCATTCAATTTTTTCCTCTGATAAATGTTTAAACAATGAAGGAACATATCTGTTCTTTTTTTTCTTTAATAGAACATGCATCTATTTTGTTTAATTTCTTAATCAAAAAATTATTGTTTCATGGTCACCAGCACTGTTCCCCCCACCCCACAATCAATGTGGCTGTGACAATTTCATTTCTCTCTATTTTCTTATTCAATATTGTTGTTAATGGACTACCTCCTGAAAATACATAAACAGTTTGTCCATATCAAAAGTGTAGGATTTCATTTTTCATCTTTTGGTTTAACACCCCCTGACCCCACCCACCTTCTCCATTTTACATAAAAAAAAGAGAATCAAACACACTTTAAAATGACATTTCTCAAAAATAAAACTCCATTCATTTCTCAAAAATAAAACACTCACACCAAAGATATTGTTCAATTCTCAAATGACACGCATGAACACAGACGGGTTGTAATAATGTGAATGAGGTACAAACACCCCCCTTCCTCCACCACACATACCCTTCCAAACAAAACCCTCCTGTACAATTCCAAACATTCTCTGCTCATAAATAACTGTCGCATACAAACCCTCACCCAAGGTGAGAAAGCATGGGGACAGAACACAGGAGCAGTCATTTGATCCAAGACACCAAGTCTGTACAATGAAAGCTTGTCAGTGGCCATCACATATCGGCATCACAGTCTTCTGGATGAATGAACTCTCCCACTCGCATCTCCACATACACATGAAAGTATGCTATGCTTCTATACACACCTTCGTGCACTATATACACTCACACACTTTCACACGTTATAACAATGGAGGGTTTTAGTCAAACAGTTGAGAGAAAAACAAAAAAAGAGCAATGTATTGCCTTGCTTGTTACACAAACCATGGTTCAACCACAGTCAGTAATACTTGAATCATATGATCGATATTCTGTATGCTGCTACTTTGTTCTCAACCTCATACAACATAATAAAGACAGAAAAAAGAGCTACAACTTACTTTGACAGAATCCATTAAATCATCAGTCCGTTTTTGTGACGGAAATACAAAACTGATCCAAGAGTGACTTAAAAAAAACCCAGTGTCATTGTGGGCCAAGATCTGCAAGAAACATCACATGACTTTGCAGCTTCACTGTTTCAGTCTTCACCTTAATGACTCCTGATGCAGTATTTTTTTTTTTTACATTTTTGATTATTTAAAAAAAAAGAAAAAAAAGAAGCCCTCCCCCCCACCCAAAAAAAAAAGAAAAGAAATAAGAAGCTGATCATGGCAGATATAATAGAATGTTTGTATTTCATACATCAAAAAAAAAAAAAAAGGCAACAAGAAACAATAATTGTGGTGAATATAACAGAATGTTTATTAACTGAAAAAAATATGGTAAATAGAATCATTATTTGTGGTGGGTATAACAGAATGTTCATTATTTCTTATAACCAAAATGTATGTTAAGCGGACACACCTTCCACTGATAAATCAGTTACACCAAGCCACACACTGACACAACTCAAACATGGATATCTTGTGCCCCACACGATCCTAACAGTACACTTACTTACAGGCTGCACCTGCCCTTATGACTTCACTGACTATACCGCATAACAGTGGATGACTGAAACCAACAAAAATGGTTGTCAATACGTGCTTCCCACTTTCTGTAAAAAGCACAGCCAGGTTGTAAACAAAGCAGCCGTGTTTATATATGTATATATGCACTGATGTGAATACCGGCACACAAAATGAACTTAATGACTGTAAAGGGGAAGTTGACACTCAAGCATAATGTGCTTCTCCAGCCATGGAACATTTCATCAATTCCTGTATGCCATTAACAGGCATAAATTAAGAAGAAAAAAGAATACCATGCCAGCAGTCTAACAATTATGTACCACATACAAGCTCTAAACCATACATCCGCACAATTCTCATCATATTCCTTGCTGTTACATTTTCACTGGGAACACTGGCTTTGTAACAGACTGACAGACTGATAGAAGTAAAAAGTGGTGGGGAGGGGGACTGAGAGGAGAGGACGAACAGGAGGAACACGCGAGCTGAAGAGTTTTGCCCACATCCACTGTGAAACCCTGCAATGGACACAATTCTTAAGACCACATAAGTACACAAGGAGAATCATGTTCTAATCTTTCAAACCACACACTACAAAACTCTGCCAGAATGGTTAATATCACACAGATAGTCAACAACAACAACAACAAAAAAAAAATGAAGGGTTTGTAATGAACACAGTACATTTTGGAACTGTCATGGCACATGTCCTCCTACTCCAGTATGTCAAACTTACACACACCTAATCCTCAAGTCTTCAGTAGTTTAAGCAACAATTTCTCAAAGGACCCAACTCTCTCATTACCCAAGCCTTTAAAATGTTGTAAACTTATGTAAACTTACTGCCCTTTAGCCTTACATCAGAAGGTATAACTTTTTGAAAACTGAATCACCAGTAAGTGGTACCAGAATCCTTTTGTCTTCATAGGCAAGCAAATAACTGTGGTGAGCCATGAGAAAATCACATTGTAACTGGTTACTTCAGATGCAAAGCATCACACTGTCCATCAGTCTGTGTCAAACTGCTGAGGGTGAAGCTGCACATCAACTCAAATCAAGAACACTGACCTGCTGTCCACCTATTTGAATGTGCCAGTAATGTCACTATCATAAATAATTCTGGTCACAAACATGGACAGCATAATCACCCACCTTTTGGAAACCAGAATGAAGTGTTACTCTGCATGATATTTACAAATAACTTAAACAACAACAACAAAAAACAACGCTTAAAGGCTATATATATATAGGTAATAATCAAGAAAGAACACCTCTTGTTGTCTTTTTTTTTTCCAATCCTGTATTATATTTCTGATGAATGATTGAAAAACAAAACCAAATAAAAAAAGAAAAAGGGCAATGATAAAAAAAAACACATCCCCCCCCCCCCCCAAAAAAAAACAACAACAAAAAACAAAAAGCAAAAAACAAAAAAAACCCAAACGACTACATATCTTAACAACTAACTTAACTGAGAAAGATTAACTTAATCAAATCATGTACACATACATAAATGAAAGAAAAAAACAAAACAAAAAACAAACAAACAAAAAACCCCAAACAAACATGGATTTCATGCCAGCAGTCTTCCTTTCTGTACCACATACATACATGCTTTCACACACACACACACACACACACTCTCTCTCTCTCTTCATTGTGTTCCTTACAGTTACATTTTTTCTGGTTTCAGCTCACTGGGGAGCACTGGGTCTGTAACAGACTGATTTAATTTTGGTTCTGATACGGAAAGGACTGCACTCTATCTACAGATAAAACCACTTGGTGTACATTGCCAGGGCAACAGCATTCTCTTCTATGATCCTGCATTCACCAGAGCCCCCTTGAAAGCTGTGTTTATATCACCTTCAACATCCAATATCACTTCAGCCTGCACAGTCCACAATATCCCATTGCTGGTACTTCATTGGCAACAAGCATCCTTGAAATAATGAAAACACCCTTCTGTCAGTCATCATATGCAGCAAACATTCAGGGCCACGCCCCCAATTACATCATGTCACAGAAATCATGGATCACATTGTCCTGCGAACAACTGGTTACAACCTATCACTCACACCCGACTCAACATCATCTTGCTGTAAATCAGTTTGTATCACAAGCACACTGAATCACACCCAGCTGTCTATTGTATATGGAACCAAAACCTCCTGGTCTCTTGCTGTCATTCATATAAAATATTATATATATATATATATATATATATATATCTACAATGCAGGATATAAAACTCTGTTGTCATTCACATCATGCCCCATCTCCCCCGTTGTTATATCCTTGTTATCAGTCACTGTGCCACTTTCTACCTCTCCCAGTTGCTCTCATTCTTAACCACACCATCTTGCTGTCAGTCATGTCAACACTCATCCTTCACCAAACCTTCTTATCAGTCAATTACAAAGCCCACTTCCAGTAACTCTTCCTTGACCACATTCTTTACCGTCAGCCATGTCATCACTCATCCTTCTCCATGCCTGCCTGCTTTCAATCACAGTGCTCCATCCAAGTTAAACTCATCCTTGACCACGCCTTCTTGCTGTCAGTCAACACTCATTCTTCATCAAGCCATCTTATCAATCAGTTACAAAGCCCGCTTCCAGTCACTCATCCTTGACCATGCCTCTTGATGTCAGTCAATGACACTCACACTTCGGGCACTCTCTCCTACTATCAATCACAATGCCTCCTCCAACTAAGTTACACTGGTCTCCAACCACATCCTCTTGCTGTCAATCACAAATCCCTCTCTACCCAGTCCTAATTACATTCATCCTTGACAATGTGCCTGCTGTCAGACTGTTTTTGTGAGACTTAAAAAATATCTAGACACACCAGTGCTTTCCCTACAACACAATCATGCTGACACATCATGTGTAATAATACTGTTTCTTTATGCAATAATTCCCTGTATCACAGGCTACCTGGATATCTTTCCCCCATCACATGCAATGGGTCTGCTTGTAGTATAATTCATTCCACAGATCCCTCACTGCTTACTCCGGTATGAGTGAGGTACAAAAATCTATCACGTTATCAGTCACCAGTCAGTCATGTGTGAATCTTTATCAATCACCATCTGCACACCACAATTCTGTATGTGATGGTAAGTCAGTCACTGCAGAGTAGTCTATGAAATATACATATGAAGCCACTGTTACCACTATCTTATACATGCAAATCTATGCTTGCCACTTACTGACTTGCTTGAAAGTAAGTAGTCAGATCACAGAAATCCAGATAAGGTTTTTTCATTAGTGGATAATCACAGAAATTTACAAGTCTGTGATTTTCAACACTAGGCAATCAAAGGATAGTAGGTAGCCAGATCACAGAAATCCAGATGACAGAGATTTTTCGTAAGTGCATAATCACAGAAATGTACAAGTCTGTGATTTCAGTACTATGTCAAAGTTCTCTGTAACATAGCAAATGATCAATCATTACCTGACCATTAGTGTATGATAAATTATGAAGTTACAGCCAGGTCACCAGTATTCATCCACAGACTGTTCAGTCACCAGTCTTCATCCGCAGACTGTTCAGTCACCAGTATTCATCTGCAGACTGTTCAGTCACCAGTATTCATCCATAATCACCCTCTGGTCACCAGTATACATCCAGTCAGTGTTTAGTCAACAAAAGATTCAACACAAAAGGAAACTGCGTAGATGAACGATAACAGGATTTAAACAGAATGGTACTGATATTACTGAAAACAGAGCAAAACGCATTGAGAAACACCCAAAGTTCATGACACTGCTGCAATTTGACTTCTGGGAACCAGCTGCTGATTTGTTAATTATTTTTTTCTAATTTAAAAACACACATCAGTTTACTGGTTGCTGAAATACAATGATTCTGTTTATGCATGTATGCGTACTCTGTGTGTGTGTGTGCATGTGCGTGTGTGTGTGTGTGTGAGAGAGAGAGAGAGAGAGAGAGAGAGGGAGAGAGAGAGTCTACTTTTGAAAAGTGTCTTGTGAAAAGAAAAGCTGTAAAGCATGGCAGTTTGATAAGGAATGTATCTTTCATCTTCCCTAAACCTTAACCCTTCAAAGGATTTCAGTAAAACAACAGTGCATAAACCATGATATGGCCCAGCACTGTAACTTTCATTTGAAAATAAAATCCTACTACATACTATGTGATGATGTAAATCAAGCAACAAACATACAAACATGAATCAGAAAAAAAAAAGTACACTCAATGTGAGCAATCACACTGAATTCAACGTTAAGAATGATAAAAATGCTCCTGAAATCCTTGACAGAAAATGAAGGAACAGAAAATGGCTCATTGAAGGTCTTAAAACAATCCAGTACATTATAGGAGTAAATCTTCACACCACAGATAAATTCCACATCATGGCCATAAAAAAAACAAAAACAATGATGTCTTTGTACAACCCTTTAAAAGGAATCTGACACACATAAGATCTGTAATTCATCATCATGCTTTTTTAAGAACTGCTCATACCAATTCTAAAAAATCGACCACTCTTGGTCCTTGAAAAACTTCTTTTACTCTTACTATTTTTCCGTCTGGGGGGGGGAGCTGGGAGGAGTGAGAATGGAGTTATGGGAGGTAGGGTGGGAAGGGGATAAAGGGCATCATGACCTTCCATATTGACTATTGCATTGTTCACTCAAACCTCAAGTGGATGCTCCCAAACACTGCGCTTTCTGATCCATTCTGGTGCACTGCAAATACAAGCAGACCTGATGAAAGCTATCAGTATCAGGTCAGCATGAAAGCATTTTTAAATCACTCACTGAAAAACCTTTAACTCTGTCAGGGCACAGATTAAACATACTTCAGGATGCCAGCTAAATCCTATCAACAAAAATGACTGCTTTATAACAGAACAAGACACAGAATGCATCCCTCTCGTTAAGTCATGTCATATTTTGCTGACAGTTTGGGAAAACAATGAATGAAAACATGCAACAACAGAAAAAAATGGGTCCCTGTGATTGGTCCTCTTCTAAATCCATCATAGTTAGAAAATGATAACTGACTGATCAGAGACACAAAGTGGCAAAAAGAAAAGCAAAAGCTGTGAGAGCATTCCGAAGAAACTTTCTTTTTTTTTTAACGAGAGACAGAAAATGAAAGAGAAAAGATAACAATGATATATTCTTATATGATGCCAATTTTTTTTAAGACCAATGTTCCTGGACAGATATAAGTAAAATTTGCCACAAACTAATGTCCTGTACCTGCTCAAAAAAGATTCAAATAAAAATTATATGTCAATGCTGTCTGTTCTGTTGTGGGCTTTTGAATATTACCTTCAATTAAAAAAAAAAAAAAAAAAAAAAAAGGGAGTTACAATCCAAAAAAAAAAAAAAGGATAAAAATATATATATCTAAACATTCCAGCTGTGTTTGCAAACAAAGCTGCTCAAAGATAACAAACCATCTCAGCATGTGTATGTTAAGCTGCAGATGGCAATGCAATTTGGTCAAATCACAGGTCCAAGTCCAGGCAACTCCATTATTCCTTCCTCCAGTTGACAGTCTCCCTAAGCACAGTGGACGCTGCAGTTTCTTCTTGTGACCCACACAGTGGACAACTGACTCCTCAATATGAAGTCTGGAGCAGTTTCTCCTTGACTTCAATACAGAGCAGAATCTTTTGCACAAAAGATGAAGAGTCTTCCAGTGTATCTGCCCAGGTGCTTTTGGAAAATCTCGTCTGTGAGAATAAAAGAACTTCTTCCTGTGATCAACACACTAGAAAAATGTATCGCCACAACTTTTCGTGAACCATGGAGAAGAATTTCCATCAGACTAGAAACTACAAGTACGATGCTGTATGTTTGGCAATCCACGCTGTGAGTTGTTATACAGACAACCACAGGCACATGCCATTTCTTCTGTAATTCCTTACAGTGAAAACTCTGATCTACATGACATACTAGGGCAGTGGGGTTTTCTTCTGCAGAACCACACAGAATGTGGTGGTGAAAACTATCAACTATGTTTTGTAAAATAATTTCTTACAATCCATGCAGTGGAAAATCTCTTCTTTTTCCTCTGCTATCTGTATAGTCATGCTTCAATAGGACGGGAATCATATTCTTCTCTTCTTGTCTGGTTTGGTGGAAAAACTTTCCTCAACACACCACCAGTCAAGCAGAATTATCTTCCCCTGCTGACTTCTGTTGGCGTGACATCATGTCCCGCGGCATCATGTGCTTTCGCACATTGTGTAGATCAAGGGCTACTTCTTCTTGCGCTGCTCCTGGCAGTGGGGACAGAACCACTTGCCTTTGGGTTTGGTGGTCAGGTCCACACAGCCAAAGTGGAACCACTCTATGGGGCACTGAAACACACACATTCTGGCTGAGGACCTGTTTGACAGCCAGTAGCAGCACTTTAGACCTATTTACAATGAAATAAAGAAAAAAAAAGGAAGGCATTCTAAAGTGTGTGTGTGTGTGTGTGTGTGTGTGTGTGTGTGTTAGAGAGAGAGAGAAAGAGTGAGTAAGAGAATGAAAGTATGTGAGTGAAAGTATTTGTGTGCGGGCATGATGTTGGACAGGCTTATTTGTTTACCTAATTGTGGAAGCTTTAAAACTATTTGGTTCGATTACATCAAATTCTTACATTATTTTTCAGTTAACAGTGAACACAAGTCTGATGAAATTGTTAGCCTGGAGTGAAGTTTGTCAATTTCATGCCACCTAGCCAAAGAAACTGAAAAAGTAAAAAGGAAACATGGAGTACAGACTTCCTTAATCTGCAGGGGTGTACATTGTTGTAGGACTTCCGACACAGAGAGATAAGTGTTGAGAATGTCAAATTACTTTATTGTTGAAGAAAACAAATGTCCCATTACTTTTTCATTGGTGAGGTTAATGTCCAATACCTTTCTTAGCTTGGACATCTTGTGTGACAAACTTTGGTGACATGTCAATCATCCCAAAATTACCAGTTCAAAAGCCAGCATCATCAACCATGCAACCTTGATCAAGGCAGATTCAGCCCAAGTCTTAGCATTGATTAACCAGGATGTAATGTCTTCTGCGCTTGCGCTGGACAGGAAAGCGTCTGATTCTTCTTTCCAGCCTAAGCAGTTTTGGCCATGTGTTGAACCATTTCTTGATCTTCCAAGAGAAAACACAAAAGGTTTCCGAGGATCAGAGATCTTTGGCTAAATTTTCTGGAACGACTGGAGGAAGCAATGCCGTAAAAGTTCAAGTCCAACAGTTTCAAGCAAGAAACAGCCATGATGGCAACAGTGGCAATGAATGTCATTTCTGGAAAACCCCAAACAAAGCCTTCTGATTTGTTTTCAAATGGGAAAAGATTACCCATCAATGGAAATGAACAGAACCAGTCAGAAAATACATGTTCATATTTTTACAAATCACTATTTGACAGAATGACCTCGGGAAGCAGACAAGGAGTAAGACTAGGACAGAAAGTGAGAAACATGAGAACATCCAAACACATCACAAACTGCCTTACACAGTGGAATGAACCACTGAAAATGAAAAGCCACCCAAGGATAACTTTTGAAAGTTGATCAATCTTGCCACAAACACATTCTTTTCCCATGAGGTGCAAGATAACTTGTTAAATTTCGACAAGTTCTGCACTTCATTACACATGCATCTTTGTTGTACTGAAACTATTTGTATTCTTTCTCCCATGAAAGTTGCTAAGCCTGGCTTTTCTTTTTTGGTGGTTCATCCCCCTTTAAAGGTGGCTGATCAGTGTTGGCTGATTAATAACCAGCTTTTTCATCGAGCAAAACCAACAAGCGACATTTTGATATCAAACTGCATCACAGAGTAATCAACAAGCCTTGTTGTGAGTGTACTGAAAATTGGCAACAGTTTCCTGTAGCTGCAGAAGTCCCAACATCATGAAGATATGATGCTAACCGAAGACAAGTAAAACAAGAGGAAGTGAGTGCTGTTGTTTGACCAAGTTCATGCACATTTCCAATCAATTCCGATTTTATAGTGCATCCTATCCTCTTTCAGTTTAGAGAGCCAGAGACACACATAAAAAAATATGTGTGTTAAGGGAGGCCCTGAGTCTATTCTATTCACACATGTTAATATTAACACAGAAATGCCCAACAAACTGACGTACATCTGGATTGTCACAGCCGATCATCTCCCCATAGGAGACCTGGTGACAGAGGCAGTAGGTGGGTTCATTGGGGTCCACAGGCATGTCCAACACATCAGAGGGGTGGGCGATGGACAACGGGAACACTGTGGTAACCGGCTCCTCTTGTCTGAAAGTGAAAGGCAACGTATCTGGGTTGTCAGTGTGCTGTGATTCTGCTGCTTGCATTATACACAGACAAGATCTAAAGTAAGGGTTATCATGTGTCTATTCCTGTGAACAAACTAAGGCTTCAGAACAGTGGAATAAACAACTTTAAAAAAACCTCACACTTGAGAGCCCATTTCTGTAGAAGTAACTTAAAACAGGAGTTGCAGTCCATGAACACACACACAAAAAAAAGAAGCAAAAGAAGATTGAAAACTCTTATGTGTAACATCTCTGCCAGTAGTAATCCCCCCCTCCCCCCAACACTCACATGATACCTCCTCAAAACACAGCAGAACATGTTCCGAACCCTGAATACCAATTTATAGCAAACAGAACAAGTGTGGAAATCTAAGTCCTGTCATGCACTTACTGTACTTGTCCTTTCTTTCGTTTCTTTTTGGGGATCTCGTCTTCATACGTCTCCTTCACATTTTTTCTCTTCTTTTTGTCAGCCAACCCTTCTGCAAAAAAGAATAATATGCACACGTACAGATCACAGATTTCTATACACAAGCATTTCTTTGAGAGGAGTGGAAGGGGGTTGGGGGATCATGGATCCTCAAAATGAATACTTGAATGTGCAATTTCAGTCGTCCCAATCAGCCCATTTCAAATTCAATGCTGGGCAGAACTTCCTGGGAGAAAATGACTAGGGATTGAAGATAAAGGAAGAGAACTGAAACAGTAAAGTAGAAAACTTGTGGTGAACTCAAACCGTAATTATGAAAAACACAGAAAAGCCTTACTTTTCTTTCCTACTGGATCTGCAGCATCACGTAGTGAGGGTTTCTTGTCCTTGATGTCTGCTTCAAAGCGAGCCAGGTCAGCATCCAGCTTGCGTATGTGTTTGTCCACCTATAACAAATGGATCAGTCAATGCATTATAATTTATACTATAGTTTATACTAATCAAATGGGAAAAATGAAGCAATATGTTACCTCATTTTCTTCCGTATCTTAAAATAAAATCTTGTTGAAAAAGATGTTTAATATAATGTTTCAGAGAATGACTGCTTACACTAAATAAGTAAATTACAGTATTACAAGGTACAAAGCTTATCTAAACAAGTTTACCACAAAAAGGGCTTTTTTATGCCATATTCTTTTCACTGTATAGTTTCTGTAAGTTAAGCTCAAAGATCAAATAATACATACTTTTAAGGTGAAAAGATGCAAACATACATTTCACAATGTAATATAAAGCAAAAGAACAGGAGGGCTAGATTTAATAATACAGTCACTTAGCTTTTTATCAGTAAACAGTGTTCAATGTACAGGCAGCTAAAGAATGCAAATGTGGAAATTTAAGTGTTAAAAAACAAAAAACAACTGTTAATAACAAACAAGCAAATTAATAAAAAGAAACTCAAACCAATTCATAGGACTGAAGAGCCAGCTGCACTTTGTCATCGCCAAACTCTCTGCCTTTCTTGAACAGTTGCTGTATGTTGGCCAGCTGCTGACGTCTTTTTTCTGATGACAGTCCTCGCACCTTCTGCAGATAGTCTGTAGCCAGTCTGTCTACCTCCTGCACTACATCTGGACATACACACTGCCACAGTGGGTGTCACACATAGTACAATATACTATTATACAGCACTGCAGGCACTTGTCAACAACACCTTAAGTTAAAGAACTCTTCACTCGACAACAAAATACACAGCAGAAAACACACACACTGCCACCTTTGGTGGGCCTGTCAGTATCAATCAATGGCAGCAAGATTCTTATACTGACACTGTTGGTGACAAAAGCACAGTACTATGCACACTTGCCACTGATACCTTCAGGCTTCTGTCAGTATCAGACTATCACTCAATGGCAGTGAAACACACTAATCATACACTAGGATATAAAGCAAAGGTGACTGACAACAGTCACTGACACACCAGCCAAGAGCTAGACATCACTACGTGATCACCTCAGGTTGATCTATTACCAATTCTGATAGCACTGTTATGATGATCAAATATAGATACTTATATAGCACCCAACCTCGGTCAGAGACCAAGCTCTAAGTCTAAACGTTTTTCAGAGTCATTTGAACTATAGGCTGCCTAACTGGTTGAGCAGACTGAAAGCTGCTTTAGGGTGCTCATCATTATTTCCTGTGTCATTCATTCAAAATTCAATCACACACACATATACATCATTACATGTAACCTGTTTATGTATATGACCATTTGTTATTTCTAACCCCATGATGTAGGCAGCCATATTCTGTTTACAGCCCATGCTCGGTATGTTATTTCCATAACCCACCAAATGCTGACATAAATTACTTGATGAGTTGATCTTTAACATGCTTACTTCAGCTCCTGTACGCGAATACATATGAAGAGGGTTTGGGCACTAGCAGCGAGTCTGCAAGCTGACCTTGGAGATCGGAAAAATCTCCACTCTTAACCAACCACGTGCACCAAGACTGAGGATCAAACTCAGTGAACTCAGGTGAGAATCCACCGCTTTAACCATTTGGACATCACACCCATCAATCAGTAACTTTCTGGGACCCACCACTATCACTACCAGTTCATAACATTTTCAGGTGTTTGTAATCTCATGTCTATGATAATTAGTTTCATTTACCTGGGTTCATAAGACCTATATTATTTTCAGTTTCATGGATCTTGTATTAACTTTATAATAACAATGTCTATACCTGCTGCTTTGCAGTACTTAAAAAGTAGATGTCACTCCTCTATTGTTCTTAAACTTAGAATGAGTCATGCAATGAATTTGTCACAAACTTCCATGAGATATCACTGATATTGGTAACAAATTTCTTTTGTACTTGCTTTATTTGGTTGTTCTTGCAATATAAGGGTCAGATATGAGTCAAATAAAAACATAAAACTAGTATACTATATACAAAAAGGAATTTGCAACATTTAAGTATGTAATTCTTGACGCGCGTGCGTGCGTGTGTGTGTGTGCCCATGTGTATATCATATGCATGTGTGTATGTGTGTGTCCATGTGTATATCCTCTGTGTGTGTGTGTGTGTGTGTGTGTGTGTGCGCGCGCGCGCACGCACGTGTGTGAAAATGTATGTTTAAGTGCATATATTTTTTATACATATATTTTTTTTTATATATATATGTGTGTGTGTGTGTGTGTGTGTGTGTGTGTGTGTGTGAAAGTAAAATCCACAGCAGCAGACCACAGACGTTCCCTTGATTGTTTACCTTGTGTCCGTTGGTCCAGGTCCCTGATCAGATTGAAATTTCTTTGCAGCTCAGAGGGCAGTGATTCCAAGCCTGAAACATATTTCATTCATTTCACAAAAAATTTTTTGCAGTTTTCCAGTCACTCAGAAATCAGAAAAATGCGGGCTTCTAACTGATCAGGGAGAGAAAAAAATCCAAACAAACAACAAAAACTGGCAACAAAACCCCTTGGTATATGTTCTGCTTCTGTTTTCCTGTTCTATTTTCAGTTCAGAGTTTACTGTCCGACAAGCCTAATAACAACTTTTTGTGCACGCTGTGTGTCGCAGAAAAAAAGTGATACGGATTCATGCTGAACAAAATAAAAGCTTTAACCAAACAATCGATTTGGAACTTTAAATCTGCGTCTCACATTGCGGAACTGGGACCTCTCGTGGTAACTATAATCCAATGGAAGGGTGAAAGGAGGCCACAATTTTCCATCATGTCCACTGGATAAGCACTTACGACTGTAAAAAAACACGCGTGCACGTTTGCAGCAGTAATCATACATGTAACACAGATCTGTAGAAAATATTACTTACTGTCGAGGTACTGCTCGAGGTACATTGCCTTCGCCATTTTGCTAGCCCAGCGAAAATGTTGATATCACGTGACTTTTCAGTTTAGTACTCTCCATACCTTGACAAAACCATGTGAAGCTTGAAGCATATTCAGAAAGTTGTTCAACTATTTTTTGCGGAAATTCAACATTAAGATTTAAAATCTTATTATCTGCTTACAATTTTTATAGATTATAATCTTGTATTCAAAGTAATGTAATGAAAAATTCCAGAGCTCATGTATGTGCGAGAGAGCGAGACAGACGGCATTTCGTGCATTATGGCTGCATTGCCTCAGTTTCATAGCAAAACTGGGGCTTTGATTTCTCTGAGCAATAACAATCGGTCGGCTCAGAGAAATCAGCCAACCCAAGAATTCAACAATGGTGTTGTTCTCAGTGCTGAACCTCTGCGAGATAATCAGTTGTTTGAAGTGAAAATCGTGAAAAAGGTATCAAGTTTCAAGACATGTCAAATGCAGTGTGTGCATGCATCATAATGTGGTTGATGTTTACCTTGAGACAGAGACTAACTTCCCAGTTAAGAAAAATATCTAGAGTTATGCTGCGATTTGTCGTTGTAGAAAAGAGTATACAATATATATATATACTTGAAACAACATGTTATAATAGACAGGACCAGCGCTTCAAACGCCCACTTGTTTAGATTTTGAACAGAGCCACCCCATCACACATCACCTTTCTGTAACTTGTGTAAGACAGGCGGAAATATTTCAGGAATTATTTATTTATTGATATTTAGACAATGAATAATGCAACAAAGTGTCTATGTGCATTGTTGTCAGTGACAGATTTGAGCCTGTATTTTTATTTGACTTCATCTCATCAGTGTTGGTAATGTGTGTGTGTGTGTGATCATGGATAACACTCAGCATAGACAATATAATTATAATAGGTGAGTTTGTGGCTGTGTGCTTATTTTTTGTCAGAATAATGCATGATAAACTGTTTTAGCTGAAGTTAATCAAATCAGATGATGGCTAATTGGAAACTGTTAATCCTAAAGATTAATGACTGATAATCATATAAACTTGAAGGAGAGGAAGAGTTTTAAAAAAAACACAAAAAAACTAGTATGATAGAGGCCCTGATAAAAGGCTGATTACAAAAAAATTGTAAAGCTGATTTTCAAACTCCCCCACACACACCTCCACACACCCACCCTTTTTTATGCCTTTTCACACATTGTAGAAACTTTGTATTTTAAAACAATATGTTGTTCTGCCCATAAGTTATAGGAACTGAAAAGATGTGTTTCTAGGTTTAACTGAAAATGTGTGCACTGTGGATGAAGTGTACCTCTGTTACAATGTATATAACTTATGCATGTGACACTTGATTTTTTTTTTTTTTTTTTTTTTTTTTTTTTACTATTTTATCACCAATTGCACTTTGTTTGTTTGCAATATTATTGAAGTTATATTTAAGTACATCAGTGCATGCTATATGTTAATCTATCATTCTTTGTGACTGAATGCTTTTGTAAAAGTGTGCACACCTGCAAACATGTGTATGTCCCTGTCACCTTAAGATGAGATAATGAAGTCTAGTACTACAGCAGCAGCAGTAGTAGTAGTAGTCATCAGCAGTGTTTTCCTGTCCAGTCTCACTCAGTTTAGTCAATAAGTGGAAGAAAATTTCTGCTCTCAGAACTTCCAATATTATAACTCAAGGAACCATACCACATAAAGTTTTACCTTTGATACCAAATGTGCACAAGCTGCAAACTGATATATCCATTTACATGGAATGACATAGAATGCAAATAATTTGGAAAATTCTGCAGGTCAACTCATGGAGTGGATCAATTGAAATTGGCATCACGACATGTAACCCTGACACCTTGACTTTGCCGCTGAGTGCCACAGGTCTTCGCGATGGCACATGGGTCATGTCTGGGACGTCCATCTTGCGTGATGGCCACACTGCTAAAGAAGAGTATGGGAGTGACCTTGACCAGCTGAAGGAAGGAGATCGTGTGGGGGTTATGCGCAACACCCAGGGGCATCTGCACATTTTCGTCAATGGCAGAGATCAGGGCATTGCGACACAAGGCGTGCCCAGCCCTGTGTGGGCTGTCGTGGATCTGTATGGGAAGTGTGCCCAGGTGTCTATCTATGATCCCAACAGTCCTGTCTTTGGCAACAGGCAGAGACAGAATGGTTAGTATGAAATGCATGTTTGTTTTGAGACAAGTAACACAAGATATCCATTTTTAGGTCTGCTTTGAGTCTTTATTATTATTTCTGTTAAAGATCTATCGATTTGATATTTTTCATTTTAATTGCTAACATGAAACACACTTGTCTGGATTAATCTGGATGGTAGCAACTAGCATATAAAATCTGTGCATAATCTTGATGACTTTCTCTGATGTATTTCATGAGTTTTTTGGGGTTTTTTGTTGTTGTAAATGTAGCAATGTAAATGTATCAGTGAAACTATCACACAGATTGTTGTTGATACATCTGTATCCACGTAAACTGTAATCTTAAGAGAGTGTACATATTATGGAACAACAAAATCAAAGTTTGGTTTGCATTTGTTCTGAAACATCTGTGCGGACAAAACAAAGATACTATTCTGAAAAGAAAAGGAAGTCTTTAGCTTTTTATTCATGTGTTTGTTTCATCCATTAACTTACAAACATGCCTTTATTGTGAACTGTCTGTTCCTTTCAGCCACAGCACCAGTGCCAATGACTTGTCAGATCGCCAATGATCTTGCCAATGAGTTTTTGACAGAGCTGTCCAATCAGATCGCCAATGACCTGGTCAGTGCTCGACAGTCCAATGAAGTGAGAGAGGTGGTTGCTGCCGCTGTCGCCGCTGCGTCCACTATGTCTGAGCCGCCAGCCTCTGTCACCACCACAGGAAATAGTTCTCCCAACAGAAATGGTGACCGGGTTCTTTTCACTGAGCGACTCAGCCCCACCTCCACCAATGAAAGGCACCCTTTCAATGGACGGCTGAGCCCAAACACATCTAATGAACGCATGGCTTTCAACGAACGGCTAAACTTGCTGAGCGCTCTCTCTGCCGGCCATCACCTGACTTTCCATGAGCGCTGCGGTTCATTGATCAAGCTGAGCAATGGACTGCGCACAGCTGAGCGACGCAGACCTATGGAGGAGTTCAACAACGGAGTGGTCATGACCAACAGACCACTCAAGGATGATGAACTGTTTGAGGTGTGGAACCACAATGTTTTCTTTAACCCCTTCACTGCTTGACTATCATGTATGCTCGTCAGTAAAGGACTGTCACCAAAGAGACACAGCTTACTGGTCAGGTTGTCAGTCACCATCACTAATTTAGACAAGTCTGCTGCATCTTGGGATTGGATTACTTGTGTCTAGCAAAATCAACACTTCAGAGAACACAAAAATCGTAACTCACTTAGAATTCACGCCATCTCTTTTCACGAATGCTCAGCAGTCAGGGAGTTAATTTCCTTTAGAAAAACATAGTTTCCAGTTGAATTTGAAAGCTGTTGTGTATTATTTTATTAACCCACCAAGAATGTGTATGTATGTACATGATAATCATCCAGATACATAGAGTTCACGTATTGCGATAAAGTTGTATCAGATGAGATATAAAATCTATCAGTAATTGGCAAGATAAACAAAATTTTGTTAGAGAAAGAGGAGTTGGCTTGTCCTATGACTTATGTCTGATTATTGAGGGCTGTATATATTGTTATGCTGGTTTCAACATCCTAAAAGCTTGGAATAAAATGTTCTCTTTCATAATTCTTAGTTGTTCAATTTGAATAATGGTTCTGCCATAGGTATAACATTAATTATCATTATTTGTGTTTGTATGCCAGCACTGTGGTGTAAGTCACTGGGATTTTTTTTCAGTTGGATAAACATATTTAATTGGTTACTGTTTCATTTCAGATCAGTGAATGTTATTCCATTGTGTGGTGAACTTATTTCTTAATTTATGAAATCAAACAGTCATAAGTCCAGTGAAAATAACCAGAATTGGTGTTATTCTTCTAATATTATCATACACAGAATAAAGTAGTAAAAGAGACTGATATTCTGATAAAGGGGGACATTGCTTGTTTAATTATAAATAAGCTAATGTTGGGAACATTGTTTAACTTTAGATAATTTATTGTTGCATGATAATAATAATAATAATAATGGATACTTATATAGCACACTATCCAGAAATCTGCTCTAGGTGCTTATAAAGGTAATTATTCTAATGAAGAACATTATTTTGAATAAGATAAAGTAGTATGGTGATCATTTTCTTAATTTCTTTCCTGGTTTGTATGATCATTCATGATGTGAAATATTACTTTGAAATTAACTTTAGACTAAAAGTTGAACAGGTTGATCAGAGTTTATATGATTATTTTGAAGATGAGGTAATGAAATATGGGCTTGTGGGGATGTGAACATAAATGTTTGTGAAGTGAGGTGACAGAGTGATGTGATTGTAGTTGCATTGTGTGGAGGCGTTGCATTGGCTGTGTGCAGATCCGGTTGGACCGGCTGGTGGACAAGTGGTCAGGGTCCATAGAGGTGGGCATCACCACACACAACCCCAACAGTCTGGAGTTCCCCGCCACCATGACCAACATGCGCTCTCGCAGTGGTAACAGTAAGTCAGCTGCATGCTACGCTGGTGCTTGCCTGCATTGCAGTACCCATGTCTGTCTGGAAAATCTGGTTGTTAGGTTGCTGTAAAGGGCAGAAGCATGAATTGTTACTCATAGCCCAAGTTATGTTTGTAAAATACACAATAATTTGAATATCATGACTGCATGTGTAATATTTATAACTCAGTGGCAAATATGGGAGAAACAGGACAGACGTCTTCACATAGCTCTGTGATAAATGTGGAATATAATCAGATGTATATTGTTATAGGTTGTTTTTTTTTTAGATGCACAGCAGAATTTTTTTCTAATTCCAGTCCCATCACCAGCACCATTTCAGTAGCCCCCCATACACAGCCAAACCCAGGCTCGTCTGTGGCAGTGTCAGCAGTCCACAGGGAACTATTCATGTGAGGTCACCAGAGGAGACCCTGTACTGCTGCTGAATCACTTTGGTGGTATTCAGTAGTGCCAGTCCTGATTCAGTGTACTTAAGACACCACCCCTTTCCTGATTTAACATACTTAAGATACCACCAGTTAAGCTAAGCCACCTGCTGATGACACTTAGTCGCGGACCTAGACTGAGTGAGCGTCTCCCTCAGAGTGGAGATGGCCACCACATCCCTCTGACGGTCCTCCATAAATCTGCCAATACCGTGGACCTTGACAGACCTTCGTTCCAAACACTCAAGTGGATGGGGATTGAAACTGAGGTCACCATAAGAAAGATCATGAAGACTACTGCATTTGGGACTCTTTTTTTTTTTTTTCTTTTTTTTTTTGGACAATGGAGGAGGAGGATAGTGATGAAGACGTTGCTATGGAGGTCCATTTTAGGTTTGGGACTATATGCTTCCTGTCATAATGCTATCCTGGCGACAAGACCCAAGAGATACACTGGGACGCATTCATGAAGTGGATGATACTTAACTGTTTGGTCCCAGTCTTCCTATTTAAGCCCTTTGCATACTTAACTCTGTGTAGGAGCTGGCCATAGGCCAAAAAAAAAACACCTCTGCTTGGAATTGAACCCATGTCCTCCCAGCAGTCAGTTTGTGATGCTAACCACTGTGCCATGGTGGCTGGTGCACAGCAAAAATTTAGAATCTAATGGATTACTGTTGAAAAAACTGCACTGTTGATTATGTTTGATGCTGAAATTTAGCTGTAATTGCGTCATCACTTTGTGTCTTGTTGCAAAGATGTATTGATGATTGTGTTGAATGCTGAAATTTGGCTGTAATTGCATCATCACTTTTATTGTGTTTTGTTGCACTTTAAAACTTTGAAAACAGCACACATTTAACACATTGGTTTGATCTTCTATGCTGGTGAAAATTTGTCATCATTGTTTTGTCCTTGCAGGAACCATCATGATGAGTGGGTGTGGCATTCTGACCAACGGGAAAGGTACACGTCGAGAGTATGGACAGTTCAACCTGGATGAGCTGACAGTGAGTCCAAGCTTTTGGGTAGCTTCTTGCTTTGTGCTACAGCTGCAACACATAACACACATACACACACACACACACACACGAACAAACAGCAACTTACTCACACACTCACACACACATGCATGCAGATAGGGTGATTGTGACATGACAGGAAAAAATGAAGAATGTCAAAGGTTTTATATATTTGTCAGTTCTTTACACTGACGTCTTTCTATATTAAGTTAATATTTAGTTGGTCGTTAATGTTTATAGGTCTCTTATCTTCATTCAGAAAAAAATTCAGGTGAAAGCAGTGTGGAATCCTTATTTTGGCGAAGTTCTTTAGCATAATAAGGTTATCATTTAGATGAACAGTGTATTAAGATTCATGGCACATGTCTTATTTACTGTTGTTGTTTAATGTTTTTTTAGTGAAGAGAATAGCACTGATGATTGCTTTTATTCATATGTTGAGCAGGAAGGTGACCGTATTGGGCTGATCAAAAGTGCCAGTGGCTGCTTGCACTACTACATCAATGGAATGGACCAGGGTCTGGCCGCCTCAAACTGCCCCTCCCCTGTCTGGGGGGTGGTTGACCTGTACGGCATGGCTGTCAAGGTCACCATTCTGGATCGGCAGGACCCCAGCTATCCCAACAACCCCCCTGCCCCTGAGCGTCGTGCCAACAGTCTGTTTCGACATTATCCAGATCTCTATGATGAGGAGCCGCTTGAAGGTATGATTTCATGTTTCACCCTGTTGTTGAATTATTTTTGTTCATGTTTTTATTTTATGTTTAAAAAAAAAAAAAAAATTTTAATACATTTTCAGGAAGATATTACAGAAGTTTACATTAACCTTATATGTACTGGTTGAAGCGGAGATCTGTTGGAAATGTATACCATTGTAAGAATTGTCTGAATAAGGTATTGGCAGCAAGAATTCATAATTAAAAACATGCAAGAGCAATGAAAAAGAAACACAGCAAAAAGAATTGCTGGTGTGTTTCTGTCGTTTGTATTACTGAGGTATATCTAAGAACGTCTGACACAACATTTATTTACTTCTTTTTCGCTGCTTTTTCAATAACATGGACTGTTTTGACATGCCTTTTGTTTTTTGGAAAGTTCTTGTTTCTGTCATTTCCACAAAATTTGTACTTTTTATTCTGTTTGCTGCCTTTTTTTGTAATCATTGATAGTACAAACAAACAAAATGACTTCCCATCTTTCTTTTTTTTTTTGTCACATGAACAAATAAGTCATTTAGATTTAGTTGGCTTCAATTTTATTTTTAAACGTTGTTATAATGATGCTCCGTTTCAAAAATATTTTTCCAAGATGAGTACATATTTTTGTGTAATTTTGACATATATATATGACAATCAGTTGTGCGAGCATGTCTGTGTACACATACACTCACGTGCGCACACACACAGACACACACACACACACACACACACTGAAACTTTTCACTGTCATTGTTTTGACAGAAGAAGAGGAGGTGGAGAAGTTGACCTTTCACCCCAAGTGTGGGGCTCATGCCGCGGTCATCAACAACCAGCGAACTGCACACAGACCCAAGTGAGTGGACAGTCAGCGTTAGTTAGGGACTTATGACTGTCAGGAAGTGGACGGCTAGTGAAGCAAACTAGGAGCAGGTGAAGATGTGTGGGACAGATACAGAACTGCACTGCCATTGGTACTGTTAGATATCGTGATGTCAGGAATTGGTTTCTGGGGGGAAGATACAGCATCTGGTACTGACTAGTATTTTTCGTGAAATATTAGTAAAAGTGGGCATTTTTTATTCACTCTGTCTCCCCAGCAAGGGGGCCCAAAGCGCTAACAGTTGACTTTTACATGAGGGAAAAAAAGAGACAGGAAAGTAGATCAGTGTTGTCTCTGACACTGTTGTATATAAAAACTATATGTGTGATGTTTCCTGGGGAAGGGGAGGTGGTCTCAGTCAGTTGCATTGCGATCAAACAATATAAAAAAAGAAATTGTAATGTTACTATCTTTTTATTATCTGGACTACAGTGGAAAAGAATGGGTTGCAGCGCCATCAACGACTTCAACAATGGCGTGGTGCTGACCTCGCGGCCCTTGCGGGGAGGGGAGATGTTTGAGGTGCGGCTGGACAAGATGGTGAACAAGTGGGCGGGGTCGATAGAGATTGGCGTGACCCTGCACTGCCCCCAGAACCTGGACTACCCCTCCACCATGACCAACATCCGCTCCGGCACCTGGATGATGACCGGCAACGGGGTCATGCACAACGGCACCACTGTCATTGATGAGTACGGACACAACCTGGACAGGCTCAAGGTCTGTGACTGAATGGATGCAAGCTCGTGTGCATTCAGATAACGTATATTAGCAATTGTTCTTTAGGAATTGTAATTATGGTTAACCACCCATCTCGTGAGTTGATGATTTTATGTTTTATCTTTGTATTCATTATAAACTGTAAGTATGTCACTGCTGTGTGTTTCATATATATGTGTTTTGTAATTCATAAATTCCAGTTAAAGATGTGTTCAGACCAGTGGATGCAAGTGGTCTCTATTTTAGGATTTGAAGCCTGTCAGTTTTTTGGCTCGTTAAAGTTTAGAGACCTTTCTGATCAGCCACATCAGCTGTGTCTTAGTCCCCTCTGTGTGTATGCCTACATTAGACAAGAACATGTACATTAAAGATTTTTTGATACATACCAGTGTTTAGTGAGTGAAAGAACCATCCATATATGATGTGTTCTGTAAGTTAAAGAATAATCCATACTTGTGTTCAGTGAGTTAAAGAACCATTCATATTGTGTTCATTGTTAAAGAACCATCCATATCTGAGTTTTCTGAATTCACTGAGTTAAATAATCACCCATATCTGTTTTCAGTGAGTTAAAGAACCATTTATAACAGTGTTAAAGAATTTATACAAACATAACTGCATTGTTTACCAAAAATGGGTTGTGGGCGTCTAATGTCAGAATAAATGTAGACAGACATAAAAATGGAAAGACAGGTAATTTGCATAAACTGGTGCATGTGGGAGATACATCCATCAAATGCACAAGAAGAAAAACGATATGGAAATGAAGCAGACATGGCACTTGCACGAAAACTTCTTGAACTGGAAAGCAAACTGAAACTGGTTAGTTAACCTGTGTATTGGTGTTTCAGTTGTTTTCTGATTCATGGCACTGCCTAAATGATACAGCAAATCTGTATGCATATGCACACAAGTGCATGTGTATGTGCAAGCATGCACATACAACGCAAACGCGCTTGCACACTCACACCCACACACACACACACACACACTTTAGTTCTGTCGTGTGGTCACAGGTGGGGGACCGAGTTGGGGTGCTGAGGAAAGGGGACGGCACTCTGCACTTCTACGTGAATGGGGTGGACCAGGGAGTGGCTGCCAGCAATGTTCCGGACAACGTGTTTGGCGTCATCGACCTCTATGGCCAGGCTGCTCAGGCCACTATCATTGACCAGTCAGGTACAGGCTTCCTCAGTTGGTTTGGACAGTGTGGCTCTTTGAGTTTTCCCTTCCTTCTTTCCTTGATATTGTTGTATCTATCTGTGTTAACACCATCTATGGCCAGGCCGCTATAATTGACCTGTCAGGTACTATTTCTTTTGTGTTCAGGGGATTGTTTCCTCTCCTTCACTTGATATGGACCTCAGCTTTGGAATAGCCTACCACAGAACATCTCATAATACATCCTTTCCCAAAAATATAATGAATAATTTTCAAAATTCAGTCACTTTGTTTACTTTTTATTTTATTTATCATTTCCTTTGCTGTGTGTAATATGGGTAAGCTGCACGTGAGTGCGTTTGTGTGTGTGTGTGTGTGTGTTGTTTTTATTATCATGTATAATACTTTTCTTTGAATATCTGTTTTGATGCATATAAATTTCATTAACCAATGTGTTTCTAAATTGTAAAGCAAGAAGTAAACGCTCTATAAATATCTAGTTATTATTGATCATCTGCCATAGCAGAGTGGTTGGTATTGCAGACTGTGGACTTGGCACTCACAAACACCACACAGCCATACATGTACAGATGAGAATAGAACAGAATGTCCATATTACCAAGTGTACCAGGTTTGATGAAATGAAAGATGACTGCTTAGTCTATAAAAACAACATGTGACTTCATGTGTTTTCTGAACGCTTTACGGAACACTTGCAATCAATAAGGCTGAACTACAAGGATCCCATTGGTCAACACTTCAGTAGCCCCCACCAGAGTCTCACCCATGTCAGAATCACAGCCATGTGGCAAAACCACCTCGACAGAACTTACAGAAAATACATGGAAATTGGAATCAAATGTAATTGCTGGCCTTGGAACACTCGACCCAGCAGGCCTCAAAATGAGAGAGTAACCAGTGGAATCACCAGTCCTCCCCCTCCCCTGACCACTAACTTCCTTCCCTTTCCTTTCCTCCCTTCTCAAAATCCACACTGCATCCCTGCTTTTTTTTTTCCAACCACTTCATTCCTCCCCACCCCTCTGTCCGTTTCACCTTCCTACCCTTTCCTTTCCTTCTTCTCCAGCCTCCTCTGAGTCTCTACTCATGTCTCTGTTCATCCTTGCCTTCCTTTGTTGATTAATACTCAGAACCAATCTTGAGCTCTGCTTTTACCTCCACTGTCATTTCCAACTAACACAGTCTCTGAAGACATCTATGGTCTGAAAGGTAGGACACTTATCAGAAGTGAGTTTTATTTTACAACCAATAGTTTTTATAAACTTTCTCCTGTTTTTTTGTTGTTGTTTTTTTCTACTCAGCAGTCATCTTTCATTTTATTGTCATATACCCCAGCCAGACATCATCTTAGTCATCATCAGTGTGAACTCCCTCCATCCCCCCTCACCCCTCCAACTATCCCCTCCCACACACACACACACACAGTGACAATGTCTTGTCCTTGTTGGGTGAAGCTATCAAAGTGGGTGTTGGTGCCTGTGGGGCAGACTTGCTCAGCTCCCCGGACCTGGACTCCAGTGTCTTCATGGACACAGACGAGCTCAAGTTCCACTCACTGCATGGCCGTAATGCTGCTGTCATCAATAACGGCCACACGGCCGTACGCACCAACGACACAGGGGAGTTCAATGATGCCATCGTCATGAGCAGCCGTGGCCTGCGCGACAATGAGCTCTTTGAGGTGGTCATTGAAAAACTGGTCGACCGCTGGTCAGGATCTCTGGAGGCTGGTGAGTTTGGGTATTGGTGATGGAGGTGCGGTGGGTGGGTTTAGGGTGGGGTGTTATGTGTGAGTGTGTGTGTAGCATTGACTTAGTGTGCGAGTGTTTTTGTGCAGCATTGAGTGTTTGTGTGTGCAGCATTGAGTGTGCACATGTTTGTGTAGTATTGACTTTGTGTGTGCATATTATGTCACAATATGTGTGTCTGTGAGCAGCATTGAGTGAATGTGTGTGTGCAGCATTGAATGTGTGTGTGTATGTGTGTGCATTTTATTGCATTGTGTTGCAGTATAAATGAACTTTGGTGTCATATACTGTACCATGTCAAACTGATGCAAACTAGGCCTATTGGTTTGCTCTGTCAAATTATGCAGTGAGGTTTGTGTTTCCATGTGTGTGTGCATGTACATGTTGCAGTCAGTTCATAATGAAACATTTACAAGGTTTGCTTTGGATGTTATGTTTCTGTGCTGCACCTTGTTATGATGGTGCAGATATGTCATTTAAGCTTTCAGTTGTGCTGGCAGGTGTAACGATGGTGAAACCTGAAGACATTGACTTCCCCAGCACCATGACTGACATCCAGTATGACACTTGGATGCTCAGGTATACATAAATACCCACAAGAATTCACCCATACGCAGACATGCCTACCTACATAGACATATGGACAGGCACAAGTGTGCGCACGCACACACACACACACACACACACACACACACACACATGCACACAGACACACATCTGTGTTTGTAATAGCACAGCAGACAAAAATTCACATTCCTTCACACACACATACTCTGATAAATCTGTTAAAAAATTTGCTTCCTATATTGATACGTGTGAATACATACACAAACACATTCATATGTACTCATATAGATACTGTTACACACACATGATCTTGCATGCACATGCACACACATGTTCATAAATACAGACTCCCATGCACATATTCACACACATATACACTTATTTACGTGGAGGTGAGGATCATGAAATTGTAGATTTTAGAATATCTTCTACAAATTGAAGGCATGTAAAATATTTCATTAAAACCAGATATCCTGCATTCACAGTATGAACACTGTGACAGATATTGACTGCCCCCTGTTCCCCACCCCCAGCCCTTAAAATACACAACAAAAAAACATGCAGAAGAATGGAAGTGTTGAGGCCCAAAGTGGGTTGAAAAGTGAATTGTGGCATCCTTGGATGTGTGGGAAAACCACTTGAGAGTGATCATCTTTGTGTTAAAGCGGAGCAGCCATCATGCAAGACGGAGCCACCATCCACAACGGCTACGCCCTTGACCTTGACACCATCTCTGTAGGGACGCGGATTGGCATGATGCGCTGTGCTGATGGCACCCTCCACTTCTTTCGGGATGGGGTGGACCAGGGGGTGGCCTGCACAGATATTCCTGCAGGTACATGATTCCATTTCCATTTCCCCCATTCTGACCCTCCCTGGGTTTTTAGTGAAAGGTATGGCTATCCACAGGTTCTGTTTTTGTCGCTGGAAAGATTGGAAAGATGTGATGATAAAAAAAGAGGTGCAAGGAAAAATAAGAAATTATTGAACTTTGCAGGAGAAAAGTTCAGACTGAACAAATGAAATAAAAAGATTACCGTAATGTTCGGTCTATAAGCCACGACTTTTTACCCCAGCTTCAACCTTTGCAGCTTATACAATGATGCGGCTTATTTGCAGATTTTAACGATCCCGGGAGTGTCACATTCTCGTCTATTCTTAGCTGCCCTTCAACTCGCCAAAATCATGATTTCTGTCCATGAATTTTTGGATGAGCTTCAGGATAGTGTGCTAACTGTTCACATTTTATAAAACACATTAAAGCCTTCAGATCAGCATTCAGTTCTACTCTGCTCAAGCGTACACCCTCATCATGCCGAAAACGCGACGTTATGCCTATGATGCAGCCTTCAAATTGAAGGCGATCAACCTAGCAGACGACAGTGCAAGCGACGAACCAGCAGTGACCTCCACCTTCATGAAGTGAAAGCGAGGCTAAATCAGTGACAAGATGGCAGAGGAAGCTGTGCTGGTTCTCTTCAACTCAGACACTGAAGACGAAGATTTTAGTGGATTCAGTGAGCAGGATGACGTTGAATAAATGTGACTATCCCAAAATTATGGATCCTATTTTCGTTGTTTATTTATTATTTTTTTGTGGCACTAGCAGTATTTTCGCTTGCTTTTCTTTGTGTTGTTCCCGCTTGTGTTTATTTCCTAAAATACAGTATTGACAGCTTTTCTGTAGTATCAGTATGTGTTCCGGTACCGGAAATAAGTGCGGCTTATAAACCGGTGCGGCTTATGTATATATAAAGTTCAGCTTTTTCCAAAATTTAGTGGGTGCGGCTTATATACCAGCGCGCTCAATAGACCGAACTTTACGGTAGTTTAAAATTGGATGGTTGAATACCTCATGGGAATAATGCTGATCAGGTATGTGATATGTATACAGACCAAATATTGTATATGTAGTAGTAGTAGAAATCAGTCATGGAAGTCCATAGTGAATGATGAAGACGTCAGTGACACTGGAGATGAGAATGCAGCCAAAGGCAGATGTATAAAAGTAGAACTTATATTAAACGTCATGTCGCATATATGATATTAGATGTGATTTGTGTGTGTGTATGTGTGCATGCATTTTGAGCTTATTACACATACTTACTGCCTTTAAAAGCCCCAGGTAATCATTGTTACATTTGAAATGTGTTTGCTGTGGACAGGTGTGTATGCTGTGGTGGATCTGTACGGCCTGTGCGCTCAGGTTTCCATCACAGGAGGGTCAGTGGTTCGAGCCCCGGACACACAGGTGGTGGTGACCACAGCAGCAGACACAACAGAGCAGTCTTCATCTCCATCTGTGCTTAAAACAGGTGAGGCCAGGTGCATCTTCAACGTTCTTTTGCCCGCTGATGTTGTTCATGTTCATTTTGTCTGCTTGGTTGGTTAATTTATTTACAGTTTGTTCACACAAGTTAGTGATTTTAGATTCTGGATGACTCAGAATAAAATATATAAAATGCTATTTGTCATAGTAATCTAAGCATATAAATGAAATCAAGATTCTTCAAAATAGGGGAGGAGTGGTGAATGGATGGAAAGGGGAAATAAAATCAAGTTAAATGAAGAAATACTGCATTTTTTGCATTGAATTATGAAAGCTCACAGTCAAAAGTCTGTGAGGGTGTTGATGTAAAGATGATGTCCCATACTTTGAAAATTCACAAAAATGTGTTTCTTGCATCATCTACTGTACTTGGTGGATGATTGGTAGCCCCATCAGTTGATTTTCTCTGTGTTGGCTGTATGTGTGATTAGATCAGTGCAAAGACATAAGTTCATCATTATATGCCCTTTCTTAGCCAAAATCCAAAATCATTTATTTGATGCACCTGCCTGCTTGGGTTTCACTTTGTTTCATCTGTCCATTTTTGCTAATCTTTCCACTTCCGCTCACTTGAGATTCACTATATTAATTTTGTTTCCCAGAAGTATATGGCTTGTTTATGTCTGCTTTGGCAACAGTATAACTTATGCCTCATCTGCTTTCATTGTTTCTATAGAAGTGAAAACAGAAGTAAAAAGAGAGCTGAGATTGTGATTTTGCCCAAGCTACTCTTTGTGTGTGTATCAGCATAAAAGATTTGTGACCAATCTCTTAGCTGTTTTAAGAGCTGTTCATTCAGATTTCTCCTGCGTTCTGTTGCCCCAGTCTGCAAACATACAGACGTTTCTGTTTCTACACACCTCACCTTTTCAAAATTGTAAATCTTGTTTGGTGCTCTGATCAGTGTTTGATGTGAACAATGTGCCTGTCATGTGGGAGAGAGCTTTGCTTTTAGGAGTGTTGGGTTTTGGTTACACGTCTTTTCCTTCAGGTATTCAACTGTTTTGTTTTCAGGAACCTCACATCGGTTCAGCACTTGCTGCGGCAAGAACATCACCTTCAAGAACAACAACTGCACTGCCACACGAGTGCAGGGGTACTCTCAAGGGGTGGTCTTCAGTTCAGACCCTTTGAAGTATGATGAGGTTTTCGAGGTAAACCTTTTGTGCTGTGGAATGTTTGTGAGAGAAAAAGGTGGTGTGTGTGTGTGCTTGTGTGGATGAACACTTGCGCTTATTTTGGGTATAGGGCATTGATAGTTTGGTGTAACTTTTCAGGACAAAGTTGTTCTTTTGGGAGGTGGGTTTCATTTTTGTAATGTATGAATATATAGTTTATGATTAAGTTGCAGATTTCAATTTCAAAGAGGAAAAAAAGTGATATACTGGCCATAATCCGATTATCAGCAACAAAGAAAGGCATGTCCTTTCCTAGACTGAGGTCATGATGGTAGTGGATTATTAGCAGGAAGTGATTTTGTTAAAATGATCTGAGTAGTCAAGATCAAGTAGTTCGGGTCAGCAGAATATTCTATGGCTTGAACTGGCTGTCAGCCTCTTTGTGTTTAACACATGGCTTAGCTGCAGCAGTAGTTTTGACAGAAGTGACACAGACAGGTATTTCTGTTGTACATCTGTGTTGTGGTGTGCAGTTCATGGGCAGCACATGTATTGCAAGGTTTCTCAGTCCTTAGAATTCAGTGGATGAGGTGTTGTCAGGGAACAAGATGTATATGTTACTGAACCACTGTGGATGGGCCCAGTATATTGTCATTTGTGGACTGTGTGTTGGGATGACTGTACAGTAGACCATATATCTAGTTGTCATGATTTTGTGATGGATGTGTTTGTGTCACTGTTATGATGACAGCTCAACAGGTAAAACTTGTAGTGGAGGAGGAAAAAGATCACTGCCACAGTGCAGTCAGTCAGTTGTGTTGCAAGTGACTGAACACAATGTGTCAATAATCTGACAAAAATACAGTGCATCCAATTTGTCATGTTTAGCATAGTGATCTACATTCTTCTGTTGACTTAGCAGTAGACCAGGTGTACAGTGGATATGTGCATTATTGTGTTAACAGGTGAAAGGCTGTGTAAGTTATGATGACTGTAAGGGGACCACTTTTGGTGAAAAGGGTTCAACGTGTTCTGTTTATGCCGACAGGTGCGCGTGGACCAGATGTGCACCCAGTGGTCTGGGTCTCTGCGTGTGGGGCTGACCACCATGGCCATTTCGGACAGCACCTCCCCTGCCCAGGTGCCCCCATCCGCTGACCTCATCACCTCCAAAGTCACCTGGCTGGTCACAGGATCCAGCGTCCTCAAGTGTGGCCAGGTCATCAAGGAGAACTACTCCCCTGCCCTCGACAGGCTGCAGGTGAATGGGGTGGTGTGGAGGAGGGTGAAGTAGTGTGGAGGAGGGTAAGAGGCTTCTGTGACAGGCGAGTTGACCTAGCTGTTGGTGAATTATGTATTGTTCATCCTTTGTCTTGTTGAGTGGTAAAACAATTTGTGTATATCCTTGAAGGTTGTTACTTATATTTTGTGTATCCCTGCAGGTTGTTACTTTCTTAGACTTCGCCTGACTTTGAACGTTTCTGAAGAAGGGTGAAGAGGAAATGTGTTTATGAATGAGGGGTTGGGGGTGAATATGTGTGTTATTAAGGCTTGGTTTCACTGACAGACAAGTTGACATGGCTTTGAGTGAATTATGTAGTGTTCATCCTTTGACTTGTTTAGTGGTAAGATAAATGGTGTATAACCATGTAGGCTGTTTCTTTCTTATACTGTGATGGTTTCTTTTGTGCTGTCAGGTTGGATCCCGTGTGGGTGTACGGCGGTGTGCTGACGGCACGATGCATGTCTGTTTGAATGGTGAAGACCTGGGTGTGGCAGCCTCCAACATTCCTAAGGTATGTTTTTCATCATGATGTGGATTATACTTGTAGGGAATACGTTCATAGATTCTTTTATTTAGATAAAATTTGTACAGTGCTTGTGGGGAATACATTCATCGATTCTTTTATTCAGATCATTTCATTCATTCTTTTGCATGTTTTTTTGTAATTCAGACAATTACTATGGTGTGCTAAGTAAAAGATGGAGACATGATGAGTGTGCAGAATGTGTTTGTGGTGATGGACATCTTTGGAGCGGTGACTTGATGTGCGTGCAGAATGTGTTTGGGGTGATGGACATCTTTGGAGCGGTGACTTGATGTGTGTGCAGAATGTGTTTGTGGTGATGGACATCTTTGGTGACTTGATGTGTGTGCAGAATGTGTTTGTGGTGATGGACATCTTTAGTGACTTGATGTGTGTGCAGAATGTGTTTGTGGTGATGGACATCTTTGGAGCGGTGACTTGATGTGTGTGCAGAATGTGTTTGTGGTGATGGACATCTTTGACTTGATGTGTGTGCAGAATGTGTTTGTGGTGATGGACATCTTTGGTGACTTGATGTGTGTGCAGAATGTGTTTGTGGTGATGGACATCTTTGGAGCTGTGACTTGATGTGTATGCAGAATGTGTTTGTGGTGATGGACATATTTGGTGACTTGATGTGTATGCAGAATGTGTTTGTGGTGATGGACATCTTTGGAGCGGTGACTTGATGTGTGTGCAGAATGTGTTTGTGGTGATGGACATCTTTGGAGCGGTGACTTGATGTGTGTGCAGAATGTGTTTGTGGTGATGGACATCTTTGGAGCGGTGGAAGGGGTGACTGTCAGCAGCAGTGCTCTGGTGGAATCCTTCACCTCCCTCCTCTCTCTGGCTGACACATCTGAACGCATTATTCAGGTAGGTGGAGAGCTGTTTTGTTTTTCTCTCAAGTACCCATTTTAGACTTTTCAAGTTATAGCAGAACATTGTGGTACAAGTGTGTCAACAGATTTTGTGTTATAAGTTATTATAAGTTGGCATGTCTGTCTTTTTTTTTCTTCTTTTTTTTTCCTTCTTTTGTCTTGCACAGCTACAACCTTACAGTACTGTTAAAATCAATCATACAAATATTTTGATCTCTGAAAGCATTGCAAACATTGGCAACACTAACTACTCAGAGTTTCAAGAAACATATAGTTTCTGCTCGTGATCAGTGAATCCTTGAGCAAATACTGAAAGATGCTGACACTTCAGGGATTAGACACATTTTGGTCTTCGAGTTTGTGAACTATATGAAGGCAAAACATGCTGATTAGAAAATACTTAAATGCTAGTCATTGCAAAGGGGACGTTACCTACTTCCGGGAGGTTATCGGCCATAGTTCTCTCATTTTCTCCGCATAGGCGGATAGTAGTTTGCACAGGACAGGAATGTCAGACCCCTGCTGGAGTCTGCACTGGTTGGGTCACGGTAAGTATGTTATTTAAACGTAATTTTAGATAGAAAATTTCCTTTTAAGATAATCCATCTTGTGTGCCAATAATAACTATGGTTTTGGAAAATGAATATTTTGTCCTGAAAGGTTTGGAAATATGAAATGAAGAAAGCGTGTGTGAACATTTTATACAGTATACAGTTACACCCACCTGACTAACATACAGGTGAGCATACATAAGCTAATCACCGTAACTGGCTGATGCGTTCCTCACAGGACCAGGACCAAGATGAGGACACCTCTCAGTCCTCAGGCTTGTGCTTCCATGGCAACCACGGCAAGAACATCATGCTGAGCGAGGGGCAGCGAACAGCTCGGCGTACAGCCAGCTACAACCAGGGGGTGGTGGTGTCCTCGCTGCCCCTGCCCCGCAACCACCTGATGGAGGTGTGTGGGTGTTTGTGTGGGTGTGTGAATATAGTGAGTCTGTGTGTGTAAATATAGGGAATGTGTGTGTGTGTGAATATAGTGAATGTGTGTGTGTGTGTGAATATAGTGAATGTGTGTGCATGTGTTTGTGCGTGTCTTCAGTGACTGCTCCACTTATAATGTCGGCTTTGAGCAGCATCTAATTCCTCTGTTCATGTCAGAGAGTTGTGTGTGATTTTCCTATTCAGAGACTCTTTTATTTATCTCGGCTTGTCTCTGGACATAAGCAGATGCCTTGTTTTGATCAACTTGTTTGATGGGATGTTACGCTTGTTCTCAGTTTGTTTGTCATACAAGATTGGAGGTGGTTAGTACAAACCAAATCATGTTGGTGAGAGAGCCTTGCTTACCACAGAGAGGCCATTTCAGGTCTGAGATGATGGATGCAAGGGGAAGTAACTGATAGCATGCTGGAGAAAGTGTTGTGTGGAAGAGTTTCAGTTGTTAGACAGCTGTTAAAGGTTAGCTTGGAGAGTCGCGCTTAGAACAAGCAGCTGGCGTTCTGTTCCCTGTGTTCTGGTTAGTGTGGACAGTTGTGCTCAGAACAAGCAGCTGACGCTGTGTTCCCTGTGTTGTTCCGGTTAGTGTGGACAGTTGTGCTCAGAACAAGTAGCTGACGTGTTGTTCTGGTTAGTGTGGACAGTTGTGCTCAGAACAAGCAGCTGACGTGTTGTTCTGGTTAGTGTGGACAGTTGTGCTCAGAACAAGCAGCTGACGCTGTGGTGTTCTGATTAGTGTGGACAGTTGTGCTCAGAACAAGCAGCTGATGCTGTGTTCCCTGTGTTGTTCCGGTTAGTGTGGACAGTTGTGCTCAGAACAAGCAGCTGGCGTTCTGTTCCCTGTGTTCTGGTTAGCGTGGACAGTTGTGCTCAGAACAAGCAGCTGACGTGTTATTCCGGTTAGTGTGGACAGTTGTGCTCAGAACAAGCAGCTGACGTGTTATTCCGGTTAGTGTGGACAGTTGTGCTCAGAACAAGCAGCTGACACTGTGTTCCCTGTGTTGTTCTGGTTAGTGTGGACAGTTGTGCTCAGAACAAGCAGCTGACGCTGTGTTCCCTGTGTTGTTCTGGTTAGTGTGGACAGTTGTGCTCAGAACAAGCAGCTGACGCTGTGTTCCCTGTGTTGTTCTGGTTAGCGTGGACAGTTGTGCTCAGAACAAGCAGCTGACGCTGTGTTCCCTGTGTTGTTCTGGTTAGCGTGGACAGTTGTGGTCAGAACAAGCAGCTGACGCTGTTCCTTGTGTTGTTCCCTGCCAGGTGAGGATAGAGAAGCAGGACCCTCAGTGGAGCGGGTCCCTGTTGGTGGGGGTGATTGGCTTCCCTCCGGATCGCCTCACCTTCCCTGGCACGGCCACTGCCATCAAGAAATCCGCCATCGTCATTCAGGAACACTCTGTGTTTGTCTGCGGGGCCAAGGTGAGTCCAAATCCATTTTCTTTGTTTTCAACACTGAAAAGATTTTGCACAAGACATCATGTTACCCGTATTGTTTAGATCCAGTGTCTTTTGACACTGGAAGATTTAGAACCGAAAGTCAGTTAAACTGGGAAAGGGAATTATTGACGGATTGAAAGTATGGTAGGCATGTTGTTTAGAAGTGTTGGGAAGAAGAATTAATGACAAATTGTAAGTAGATCTGTTGTTTAGAAGTGTCACAAAAGAAGGAAGGGACATCCACTGTTACTGCCTTTGCATCACAGGTTGACTCCAGAAAGAATCCTGTTTGGATGTGAGTGCCCTGTGATGTAATCTTTCACTGTCAGTGTTCTCAAGAAGTTAGAACTGCTATTCTCTATCTCTTTGGATCAGTGGACGTCAAGTGTGAATAGGTGACATAAAATTGCAAGATTTTGTAACATCAAATTTGATGCTGAGATGAAGACTTGAAGACGTGTGTGTCTGCTTGTACAGGTGAAGGAGCGGTATGGGTGTGACCTGTCCACAGTGGGGTGTGGAGGGAGGGTGGGAGTGCGGGTGGATGGGGAGGGGTGCCTGCATGTGTACGTGGATGGACAGGACCAAGGGGTGGCTGCCCGAGACGTACCCCAGCCCTGCTTCGCTCTCTTCGACCTGTACGGACAGTGCACCCAGGTCTGTGAGAGGAAAGATGATGTTGAGATCCGTGTGTGGTGTGTGCAAGTGTGTGTGTGTTCCTGGGTCTGTTTGTCATATGTTTATACATACATATTTGGATATGTCTTCAAGTATGTTTGTCAGTATGTGTTCTTTGGTGGTGTTGATACTTATTTATGTGTGAATGCTTTTGCATTAGTGTATGTGTGAGTGTGTGTGTGAGTGTGTGTCTTTGTTATATGTATGCTATATTTTGATCATTTGTTATGTTCAGTACAGCCATGTTTCAGTTTTTTTTTATGTTTTGTTTTTTGTTTTGTTGGAGTGTTAATATGGCTCATGATGCTGCTTCAGCCTCTTTGTCTGGTGCACCTGTTAAGAACTTAGCTGAATTCTCATCCTCTTCTGTCTGTTGTAATATTTTATATAAAAAAAATAATTAATTAATCACTGTGGTATTATTTGTACGTGTTAAGTTCAATATGATCAAACCAAATAACCTAGGAGTTGAAAAAGTTTAAATTTTCAGAAACTGTAAATCTTATTCCCGGAGTCGTCACTAGTGTGTCACTGTAAGTATGTTAGATAAACATAATTTTAGGAAGAAAATTTCCTTTCCTGGATTCCCATAAAATTGATACATCCGGAGAACCATTGGGAATTTACTGATCTCTATTTTAAGATAAGTCACTTGCTAATATTGAAGACTGCCTTCTCCTTATGTCTCCTCCCCCCCAACCCCCTCCCTCCTATAACTCTCTTTTTCTAGACAAGCAGACGTCTTAGCCACATCATTTTGACATTTGATCAGTGTGTATGTGTATTTGCACCTGACAGGTAAGAGTTCTGACAGTGGAAGAGGAGTGCTCACAGACTTCAGCAGCAGGAGAGGGGAGAGAAAAAGCTGACCTAGAAGACGGTAAGAAAAGCAACTTTCCCCCACCCCACCCCTTCGTTTCCCACTCCCTAAACCCATCCCTTCCTGTTTCTGCTCTGTTCCAGGCTCCCCACTCCGTAACCACACCCCTTCCTGTTTCTGCTCTGTTCCCTGCTCCCCACGCCGTAACCACACCCCTTCCTGTTTCTGCTCTGTTCCCTGCTCCCCACGCCGTAACCACACCCCATCCTGTTTCTGCTCCGTTCCCTGCTCCCACTCCGTAACCACACCCCTTCCTGTTTCTGCTCTGTTCCCTGCTCCCCACTCCGTAACCACACCCCTTCCTGTTTCTGCTCTGTTCCCTGCTCCCCACGCCGTAACCACACCCCTTCCTGTTTCTGCTTCGTTCCCTGCTCCCCACTCCGTAACCACACCCCTTCCGGTTTCTGCTCCGTTCCCTGCTCCCCACTCCGTAACCACACCCCTTCCTGTTTCTGCTTCGTTCCCTGCTCCCCACTCCGTAACCACATCCCTTCCTGTTTCTGCTCCGTTCCCTGCTCCCACTCCGTAACCACACCCCTTCCTCTTTCTGCTCCGTTCCCTGCTCCCACTCCGTAACCACACCCCTTCCTGTTTCTGCTCCGTTCCCTGCTCCCCACTCCGTAACCACACCCCTTCCTGTTTCTGCTCTGTTCCCTGCTCCCCACTCCGTAACCACACCCCTTCCTGTTTCTGCTCCGTTCCCTGCTCCCCACTCCGTAACCACACCCCTTCCTGTTTCTGCTCTGTTCCCTGCTCCCCACTCCGTAACCACACCCCTTCCTGTTTCTGCTCTGTTCCCTGCTCCCCACGCCGTAACCACACCCCTTCCTGTTTCTGCTCTGTTCCCTGCTCCCCACGCCGTAACCACACCCCTTCCTGTTTCTGCTCTGTTCCCTGCTCCCCACTCCGTAACCACACCCCTTCCTGTTTCTGCTCTGTTCCCTGCTCCCCACGCCGTAACCACACCCCTTCCTGTTTCTGCTCTGTTCCCTGCTCCCCACGCCGTAACCACACCCCTTCCTGTTTCTGCTCTGTTCCCTGCTCCCCACGCTGTAACCACACCCCTTCCTGTTTCTGCTCCGTTCCCTGCTCCCTACGCCGTAACCACACCCCATCCTGTTTCTGCTCCGTTCCCTGCTCCCCACTCCGTAACCACACCCCTTCCTGTTTCTGCTCTGTTCCCTGCTCCCCACGCCGTAACCACACCCCTTCCTGTTTCTGCTCTGTTCCCTGCTCCCCACTCCGTAACCACACCCCTTCCGGTTTCTGCTCCGTTCCCTGCTCCCCACTCCGTAACCACACCCCTTCCTGTTTCTGCTTCGTTCCCTGCTCCCCACTCCGTAACCACACCCCTTCCTGTTTCTGCTCCGTTCCCTGCTCCCCACTCCGTAACCACACCCCTTCCTGTTTCTGCTCCGTTCCCTGCTCCCCACTCCGTAACCACACCCCTTCCTGTTTCTGCTTCGTTCCCGGCTCCCTAACCCCACCCACCTTCTCCAGATGGCCACACAAAATATTATCAGCCTTGTATGGACTGATGCTAGAAGATCCACATGGGAGTTCACAAGATAATGGGGGAATGCAAACGCATGTTCAAATTTCCCTTTTTAGTGTGGGCCTCAGTTGTGTGCAATCCATGAAACATCAGCTTTTTTTTTTAAGTGCTTCACTAGCTAATTCTTTTTTTTCTCTCTCTTTTTCCTTGCTCCTTTCATTTCTTTTGTTCTTCTTTCTTCTTTTTTTTCTCCACGTCATGTCTGCCATTTACATGCATTCTTTTTCGCTGCTTCCCCATCCCCACCCCCCACCCACAAGTCCCTAGTCATTCAAGTGTACCCATGCATTAGTACCAGATTTTTTATATGACAGATTTTAAAAAGATGATTTATTTTAAAGTACTTTTGACAAAAGATGACGACATACAAGGTGGTAAGAGGCAGGTTACCTTGACATGTTGCAGTGGTGAAGGAGAAGTCAGTCAGCAGACCATCAGCTGCCCTCAGTCAGGTGTGCAAGTGTGAATACTTCAACATCTGTGGACGCCTCAAAGCTTCCCTGGGCTTACCTGGTAAAGATGCTTTTTTGAAAGAAAAAAAAACCTCTCTTCTTTTCACTCCTTCCTTCCCAGAATTTGGATCATTTTGTTTTCTAAATTTTGATGAAGATGAATGATAATGGAGGTGATGACTGACCATGCTGCTATGGGGGGCCATTTAGTTTTGGGAATGCTTGAAAAAACTGTTCTGTTGTAACCATATATCTCAGCGTCATTGAGGTTGAGAGATACAGACACATGCAGTGTTGGTCAGGAAATTTGAGCAACACCCCCAGTCCAAAGCCGCATCCATGAAGTGGATGACTGAGTGGTAACAGTCTTCCTGTTTGAGCCAATAGCACACACACTTCTGAAAACCCCACCTGTGATGGCATTGAAACATGCATCTTCCCAGTAATCTGTCTACAACACTAACTACTTGGCCACAGCAGCTGGTTTTTCGCTTGTCCCTTCCCTGATAAGATGCAGTGGAGGAATGGAATGTGTTTTGTTTAATTTAATCACTGCATTCTGCAGAATCTGTGTTTGTATTCTTGTCTTTTTGTTGCTGTATTGTTCACATATCTTTTCTTTGGTTTTTTTGTTCTATTAATTTTTCTGTCCTCTGATTTTGTCACCTGCTCTAAAATTGTCTATTTTTCTTCTAGATTTGTTTAATATCCACGAGGGTTTGTTATGATTGATATCTTTTCATTTTTTCTTTTCAACCCAGAAATTTAAGTTTTGTCATCCTCTGCTTTTCTATGTGTATCTGTTGACTGTAATAACTTGCGCCTTTTTTTATGTGTGTTTTATCCATGTGTGTGTGTGGTTTGTGTGTGTGTGTGCATGCGTACGTGTGTGTGTGTGTGTGTTTCCAGAGGGTTACTTTGACCCCCAGCAGATGTTATGTTTCTGCGAGTCCTGCCACAAGCAAAGGGGAGACGACTTGTATCACAAACGGGGAGAACCTCCTCGGGACTATGCCCTGCCCTATGGCTGGTGCCGATACGTCTTGAGGTTTGTCACTGGCCTTGATGCCTGTATGCATGTGTGTGTGGTCATGAATGTGTGTGTGTGTTGTGTGTGTATATGAGCATGCAGGTTTGTGTTGGTGAGATTTTGGTGGTTTGCATATTGGTACGAAACAGTTTTGCCCGTCCATGTACATGTGTAATTGCCTTTTAATTGAATTCAGTTGGTTTTTTTTTTACCATTATCAGTATTATTAATATTATTTGTTAGTTAAATATGCTACGAGTTAAAAATTAAGTGTGTATAAATGAGGAAACATTTGATTTATTATCTTACTATTTTTTCAGTCAGTGGTTTTAGTATGACAGAGAAATGAACAAAGACTGCTTGCTGTAAAAAAATAAAAATAAAAAAAATTTTTAAAAGCACAACACAGTGGGAAAAAAAGCACAACACAGTGGTTCATCAGCAACACATAGCACAACACATCACAGGTGTGTATAACACAAGGCAGTACCGTGTGACATGGTGTTTTGCAGAGCCCCCAGCAAGGCTCAGGCCCTGAACGTGGCGGAGAAGTGGCACACAGCGTACCATGGAACACGCTTGGACCTTGTCCGACGCGTCTTGGACCGCGGCGACCTCCTATCCCCAGGTCATTACACACAGAGTTGTTACATCACCTGGTTATTAAGACAGCATGAAAAACATATTGCTTTGTGTGTGTGTGTCAAAAATACAGGGCGCTTTTTTTTCTTTTTCTTTTTTTTGTCGGTTGTTAAAATGGTGTCAAAAACAGAGAGCATGTTTTTCTGGTTATTTAGATGGTGTCAAAAACGACAGAGCATTTTTTTTCTCTCTGATTATAATTATTATGTGAAAAACACATTTGCATTTTTTTGTTCGGTTTAAGAATTGTAACAAAAACACAGTGCAGTTTTTTCTTATCAAAAACACTGCTGTATTTACTTTATAGAGGGTAACCACTACAAATGTTCAGAGAATTTTTGTATGTAAATTTCATTTCATGTAGAATGGAGTTGGAAATATTTTGGTTTTTTTTTTTTTTTTTTACTTTAATTTTGAAATAGGAAATACAGTTTTAGATGCTTTTTACACTGTTTTATATATTATATAAATCATTTTGTTTTGTAGTGAGTGGTGATTATAGTTCCTTGACAGATCTCACAACCATGGTACAGAATGAATGATGAATATAAATGTGTAGCTGTGTTAATTACCGTTAGCCCACTATTTGGGCTAGGCAACCTGTTACATTGAAGTCATTAGTTTGTTTACTGATGTCATGTGCAACCTCAGATAGACAGAAATAACACATTTGTTTACAAATAGTACAGATCAGCTAGGAAAATTTCTGTTATTTCAGCATCATTTCTTTTTTGTGGGACGGTGTAACCCATAAGTTAGCTATGAAAACCTGTTGGTTTACAGGTGACACAGGGCAGGTGGGCAGTATACTGTTACCTGAGCCTCAGGTTTACACAGAGAAGTCACGACCAGAAAACCTGGGAAGTCAACCCATCTTCTTCTCCCCTACCTTGCGCTATGCAGGTGGCTCAGACTTCTGCCACAAGCACAGGTGACCTTCATTTGGAAAAAAAAGCTATTGTTTTTGTGGAACTGCCATCTTGTAATTGTAGTCATACATACTCTTTCACTGTCATGGTGTAGATGTATCCACGAGACACATAAACATATTCATGAGCCTGCATAACTAAAAAAAACTGAACAGAAACACATGCATATATGTGTGCAACACACACCAGTACATCACAGGTAAACGTGGCACGAACACATAGGTCATGCTCAGAGGGATATGTAGACAGGCTTGAACATGATACACACAAACATGTGTATTCATGCAAACAAATGCATTCACATATAAAATTATTCCACATGAAAAGATCTTAATTTGAATGATACATATACATATGCATACATATATGTGCATACCCTCTCATACAAAATATACTTGATCATTCAGTGGAGCCACACTACAACGTAGATGTGTTTGTTGCCAGGTTTGTGGACCCGAGGTCACGCAAAACCTACCAGGCACGGGTGGCCTTTCAGGTGTGGGTCAAACCAGGGTCGTACAAGGTTGGGGGTCAGGGTCAGGGGTCACCAACGGAGGATATAGCCCAGCAGGTGGACCCTCACTTCCGGAACAGTGAACTGGCCTGGTCCACCAAGGAACGGGGGTCGCTCATGCTGCACGCTCTGCTCCTGAGAGTGGAATGAGTGCCGTCACACTGCCCACCATCCGCCCTTTTTACTGTGTTTTTAGCCATCCTTTTCTTCTTGTCTCTTTCCTGCTGTTGCTTCAGTCTCATCACCCCTCCAGTTTCTCATGCCAGCCACCTGATCCCTTTCTCTCTCTGTCTCTCTCCCTCTCTCTTTCTACTCATTCTTCTCTCAGCCATTGTTCCCACTTCCTGGGTTGTTTTTTTTCTCTCAACCCCTCTCTCTTACTTTTTCTTCCTTGCTATCCTTTCTGTTTGAGTCTGTCCATAATTTCTGCCATACACGTATTGAAGAAGAAAAACATAGATGGCTGATATAATTTATGGCAATCAGTCTGTGTTTGGTACCCCTGATAAAGGGCAGAGTTGTTGAAGCCACTTCACATGCATTCTGGAGCTGTTGTTCGGAAAGATATCCATATTGTTCCTCTGTAGTGGTGCGTGATTATTTGGAGGGAGTCACTGTGATTGAAAACTCTAACCATGCAGAATGCCACGTAGTGCTTAGTTATTTATTATATGAATCCTTTTGTCAGTATTTGTGGAAAGAATCTCGTGTCATAGCTTCACATGAATATGACGGAGAGAGCTTTGTTGTCACCTGTGTACAGACTGAAAGAGATGACAGCAAGGGGAGTTTCAGTGTGCAAGTTTTTTTTTGTTTTTTGTTGTTTTTTAATGTGTGAGCATGCGTGTATTTATGCTGTAAGAGAGGGAATGTGATCAGATACAGAACCCAGCTGACCAAAATCTGTGTGTGTAACACATTTGAAATGTCAGGATCAGAATGTCTGCATGACATCAGTGTGCTGGCATGAGGATGGCTTCTTGATGTGTGAGCTGTGGGAACAGAATGTACAGCTTTTAAGTAGAGTGGTGACTTGATTGTTCATAGCTTTTATTCAGCATGAGACAGTAAGGCTGTGTACTGGTGTTTGTTTTGAGACTGAACGTTGTTGCACATAAAAGTTAGATGGTTTTGTTTACTGAATGTTGTGTTGCTAGAGGCCAAGCATTTGCTTGTGGGAGACTGGACACAGCTGTATGTAAGTCTGTTTCCGTCAACAAGGCTAATCGTTAACTTTGTGGAAAGCTCCCAAGTTCATGTTGCAGTCTCTTTCTTATCTTTTTTTTTCAGGGTATGTAAGCCACAGCATTTGGGACATTTAAAAAAAAATATAAAAAAAAAAAGATGAAAGAAGAGGATGATCTTGATGACAATAATGCTATGGAGGCCCATTTTAGGTTTGGGACTGCATGACAAGGCTGTGTTCTAAGCTTCCTTTCATGATAATATCCCAGTGTTAACCAGGCCCAAGAGATAAATAACACACCCCAAGATGCAGCTGTAAAGGGGATGATACTTGACTGTGTGGTCCCAGTCTTCCCATTTAAGCCAAAAGTACAATCTGGGTAAGAGCCATCTGCGGGCCAAAAGACCCCACCTCTATTTGGGGATCGAACCCATGTTCTCTCAGCCATAGGTCCTTGATGCTAACAATTTTGCCACAGCAGCTGGTTCATATTGCAGTCTTTGTTATTGCTATGCATGTAACAGTAGATATGTGGTGATAGGCTTATGCAGCCTAACAGGTGGAAGTCTTGCTAAATTTGTGGCCATTGCTCATGCAATCAAGTTATATATGTGTTAACAGTATTTATTTTACTGGTCCTTGTTTTTTATGTTAATATGTTGATAATGTAGAAACAGCATCAGCATGTACATCACTGAGTGTTTTTGTTTTTTGTTGTTTTTTTTTGTTTGGTTTTTTTTTATTCATTGTGCTTTACCATCTGTCTGTCCTCATATGTACAAACATTGCATCATTGATAAGAATGGGAACGACAGAGCAAGAATAATGAAGAGTGTGATCTCAGAGACAGAAAGACCAGATGATAAGATGGATTACCCATTGTGATATAAACAAACAATATGTAGTGAAATGTGATAGAATGATTGGGACAAACAAGACAAAGGAATGGTTCAGAGAAGTGTGACACATGTAAAGATGTAATCAGTTAAAACAAATCAAAACATTGTGTGTCCTGTATGTCATTGAGTTGTTTGGTAACGGTATTTTATGCACCAAAGAATAAGCAGACATAGTGAACCTCTGCTTAAGAAAAACATATCATGGAATGCAGCATCAAAGAACAATTCAACAAGTTTTCCATGAAGATTTTTATGCTGAATGATATAAGAAACAACATTAATGTTCTACACTTCCTAAAGTTATAACACGCAAATTGAAGATGCATTCGGAATAGACTTATTGACACCTGAGAAACCCACATTATATACCTGCACAAGTCAAAGCATGTGTGATCAAATATGCATTATGCAGGTGCAGCAGATGTATTCAGGTATGTTTGCACTGCCTTCCCCTCTACATGTGCACACTCCACAACCCCACACTTCTTTCCTGCATCCTTCAAATTGGTGGCCTGGAAAGGTCAGTTTGAAGGGAAGTCTTCTTCATGATTGAAGTTTGAAGTGGTCTGGTCCATCATTTTTTAGTTTTTATTTTGAATTTACATATTCTTTTTTTTTTTCCAAATAAAACATATAATATTATACAGCTAATTAATAAAGATTGACATCTACATAAATGATATTCTGTTAGTTTCTGGAAACATGATACTTGATTAAAACCTGCATCCAAGAAATATTATACAGAAGTATAAGATACCATGGAAGTGTGTGGGAAACATACTTAAATGGTTTACCAATGACGTTAGAGGACAAAAGTTGGAGTCTATATGGAACATATCAGTGTTCGCTCAGCCAGACTTAACAATGAAACCTTCTCTGTCCATTCAAATCTCAGTCTTTGGTGAATGTTTTCCGAGATGCCAGCTCAGAGTCAGACTCTCGTTTCCTGGTGTGTTGGGGTCAGGAGGAGAGACAGTTTCCTTGTCATATTCATGGTCAAGAGAGGGTAAGTGATATTCGGTTCAGCCAGCAAGAAAACCAGTTATATGTGTGTGTGTGCAACGATGAGATCATGTGCTTTGTATTGGATACATTTATTACAATGGATAAAACACTGGCACATGTTTGCTCTTGAATGCATAATGTGATCTTTAAAATGTAGATATTAGTATTTGATGTCAATGATCTGGCCCATTCTGCTTTTACAGCACAAGGAGCTGAATGATTGGTTTCAACGGGCATTTTAGACATGTTCTGTTTTTGGAAGTTTTGTCAGTTTGTTTGTAAATATAAAGCATGTGTGAACTGCTGTTATTTGTATATTTTAGTTGTATGTAATCATTTCATTTGAAATGGTTTTACTGAACCTAGTACTTTGATATATATATCCATTTATAATTTGCTTTGTAAAAGAATAAGTGATGAGTCAGGTTTTGGATTTATTTATTTTGTGATGTTCATTGACATTGCAACTTACAGAAGATTTGCAATCAAATGTTTCTTTCATACATCCCTCCCTGACCTCATGAGGTTGGATATGGAACAGGAGTGTGTGTGTTTGTGTGTGTATGTGTGTGTGTATGTGTGAAAAAGCTTATATTGGTACACATATGTGCATGTGGGTGTGTGAATCTGTATTTGTGTGAAAAAGCTTTTGTTGGTACACCTATGTACTTATGTTTTACTTTTATCATTGTATTTCCATCCTAGGTCTGTCATGGAAAAATCAGGAAAACCCTATCTGCAGGAAATACCAAAGAGTTAGGGAAAAGGGGGAGGAAGAAATATTACTTGGTTATCTGTTTGTGAATCTAGATTTTAATTACACATACTTAACCGTGACCCACTAGTGCAGACTCCGGCAGGGGTCTAACATTATTTTCCTGAATCAGATTGTACATAATGTGCAATCAAAGTCCTAAGAATATGCCAAGTTCAAGGGGACTCAGCTGCCCACAATCAAGATATGCTAGCAAAGATCAGAAGATATTTGGCAAAGAAAATTGTACAAATGTGTTGACCATTTGACACATTGCTTGAAGCTGTCTCTCCTGTCTCTTTGAACTCGATAAAGAGATCCAAAAAGAAACAATGTCATGTGTATGATGTGTGTGTATGCATATGATGTTTGTGTATGCGTGTATTGACAGACATGTGAAAAGATATATTTTCTGGTTAATCCCATTTTGGGGGGAACATGTATATCATTCACATACTTGTCCATCCACCTGTACCAGACAACTCTGCACACCTGCATTTCACAACGAATCAAGTACACTTTTGATGCACTGACCAGTTCCATTTTTACACATGCTCTTAACAATAAAGTTTAAGTGCAAATTATATTTGAAGACCTCTTCAAAAAGAAGTGCCACAAATGCACTAATTTTGTTTTTTAATGAATGAATAAAAAAAAAAAAAAAAAAACTTGTAGACAGAAGAACAAATCTAGTTCCGTACTAGTTTATGTGTGTGTGGATGCATGTTTGTGGGTGCATGCGCAGGCATGATGTATATTTGCGTAGTGGACTAAGTGGAAACTGAATGACACTGGGTTGATTGACAGATGTATAATTATTTGTATAATGGATGCAGTGGTTTTGAATGCAATAAGGTTGTAGAAATGAAGAAACCACCTGTGAGCATTGGGGAAATATTGTGGCCTGTTTTTTTCTTAGTTTCTCTGGAAAGCATGTTAAATATTTCTGCACTTTATTTTGTTGATCTCTGGAATAAGGAGTGGTTCTTCTTATCCCCTTCCCCCCACCCTCTTTTTTTATGAGTTGTGTTTTTGTACATGGAGTGTATGTTGCTGTGAACAGTGTGGATTCAGAGACCATCCTCAGTTGTCTGAGTACTTAATGACATGATGTAAGTGTATAGTTGTGTGATTTATGAAGGGAATAAAGTGAACTTGCCAAAGAAAGCAGCTGTCTAACTGATGTTTATATTATCTGGTAAATCTGATGTGTGCGTGCGCATGTGCCTAATTGGCTGTTTGTGATATCGTGTTGAAGCGTTTATTTTGTTTGTGATAAACTGTTGGAACAAGTGTTGATATCTTATGTGAACAACATATATATACATATGTGTTTGCTTAAGTCCAGAACAGAGCAGGAAGCCACATCTGACACATCAGTGAAATCTTGACGGGAAAAAATTCTTTGAGAACTCTTGAGTGCAGAAAGAAAAACATGGAAATGAAAACTTTGACAATTGTTATTGTTCCAGAATTGGGATGTAAAGTTTCAACTTATTTAGAACTGAAGACAAAATTGTTGAAAAAGAAAATATGAAAAGAAATATTGTTTATGTACATTAAGGTATAAAGTATTCAAGACAAAATTGTTGATGTAGAAAACAATATTCATAAAAAGGCAGTGTTGTTATAAAGTCTTTCTCTCATTGAAAGCTTAACTTTTGTGTGCAAATTTTTAAACAGCATTCATTTTTCTGTTTAAAACTCAACCTATTTTCTTTCAGAATAGTACATCACTGTAGCAAAGTTGTTTTTTCCGTTTTCTCTGCCTGTGATATGAACCATTTCATTTTGATTCACTGTCTAGTTGATTTTTCTTCTGAATTTTGCCACAGATACCCTTTAAACACCCAGACCACCACTGAAAGCTAACAACAATGCAGGACACTGGTGGAGAAGGCATTGAGTTGGGAGAGGAGAAATAACCCATGACTCAAACCACTTCACACACATGAGGTTTTAGTATCTCTTTGCTTTCCAGCAAACAAATAAACTAGCTGTAAACAGACGCTATATGCCAGTCAGATAGTGAGTGTGTGTGTGTGTGTGTGTGTGCATGCGTGCGTGCGTGCGCGCGCGTGTGTGTGTGTGTGTGTGAATTCAGATCTGAACAAAATGGAGTCGATTTATTTTGTCTTTGGATTTTGTTTATTATCTAATAGACTACTATTACTACTACTACCACACACACACGCACACACGTGTGTGCGCATACACACACACACACACACACACGTTACATTTTGAGGCTTTAATGTGAAAACAACAACAAATATTAAAATCAGGAAGGAAAAAAAGTGTCCTTTACATGCCTCTCAGACAGGGAACGTTCAGCTATGGTCATATGAACTGATATTGTCTTCTGGACTAAAAATCTAAATCACCGAGAGCATACTTATACAATTTGTATTTGTATTTCTTTTTATCACAACAGATTCCTCTGTGTGAAATTCGGGTTGCTCTCCCCAGGGAGTGCGCGTCGCTACACTACAGCGCCACCCCCTTTTTTTTTTTTTCCCTGCGTGCAGTTTTATTTGTTTTTCCTGTCGAAGTGGATTTTTCTACAGAATTTTGTCAGGAACAACCCTTTTGTTGCCGTGGGTTCTTTTACGTGCGCTAAGTGCATGCTGCACATGGGACCTCGGTTTATCGTCTCATCAGAATGACTAGCGTCCAGACCACCACTCAAGGTCTAGTGGAGGTGGAGAAAATATCGGCGGCTGAGCCGTGATTCGAACCAGCGCGCTCAGATTCTCTCGCTTCCTAGGCGGACGCGTTACCTCTAGGCCATCACTCCACATATTTTAGCTGTAAAGCTGTTTGAAAAGCACTTTTAGATTGTAAAACTGGAACATAAAACCACTGAAAATGTCTGTGTGTGGGCGAGAGGGGAGGAGAGGTATGAGAAGGTTTTAAATAACCTTAAAGCAAATTTGAGCAAGACATTGATACTTTATTTTCCATCGTTAATTAGTCTTTAACTTTGTTTGTGCCGAGAGGCACATCGGCAGCAGTACTTGGCTGAGCGTTCTATGATGTTTTGTGTGAAGTGGCACATCAGCACTGATTCTATATGTGTTCTGTAACCTTTTGTGATAAGGGAACTTCACAAAGTGGTACGTCAGCACTGATACTTTGTTTGTTAAGCGTTCCCTAACTTTTTTGATAAGTGCTCCCTAACTTTCTGCGATGAGTGTACTTTACAAGGAGACACACTGAAACGTATTTTCTCAAAAGCCACATCAACTTTGTCAAAAGTTACTGTAACTCTCTCAAATATACTTTAAGAAAAGCACATCAACACCACAAAATGTGCACATACACAGAACAAAAATCATGTACATGACAGCATTAATAATGTATTCACCATATCTATTACTTAAGAAAAGCACACCAACACCATAAAAAGTGCACATACACAGAACAAAAATCATGTACATGACTGCATTAATAATTTATTCACCATATCTATTACTAAAGAAAAGCACATCAACACCATAAAAAGTGCACATACACAGAACATAAATCATGTACATGACTGCATTAATTAATTCATTCACCATATCTATTACTGATTTTCTTTTAATTTGTGGCGGGTGGCCATGGTTTGACGTTCATCTGATCTGACCCAACCAATGGAGAAATCTGGTGGATACACGTATCAGACATACCTAACTGGTTGAGGTGAAGATGACAATTTGTGAAGCTGTTATTTCCCCCAACTATCTTGCTTAGTAAGGCTCTTCACTTCATCGTTTCATCGGAGAATCTTGTGATGCTTTTTTGTACCAGAGTGGAAATGTTTGATTAAGCATTCCAGAAATGTTTTGAACACAGCTTGATCGAAAAATTCTGCACTTTGACACAGAATAGAATGCACGCAGCAATAAAGAATACATATGTATATTGATTTTCCTAATATTGATATAGAATAGTTGAATCTAGGCATTGACCAAATAATCCTGGTCTTCGACATTAACAGCGGAACTGCTTCACTTGATATTTGCAATCATGAGTTTCAAAACACCTGGGGACATAGTTGAAGAAAAAAAAAAGTGTAACTTCACAGCTCACCATAAAGACACAGATACAGAGCAACATGCTTCACGAAAAGTTCAGGACCACTTGCACAGGGTCCTTGCGAGATCCTTTGCACACATCGGGGGCACCGTGAAATGATGAAAAACTTTCGGGAAACAACGGTGTAGGTGTATATGCAGCCAATGTAATGAATATCACTCATAACCAGACGAGCTTTCATGCACGTGCACTCCCATTTTGTATCATGAAAACCCACAAATATCGTTTATAAACCGCAGAATAACTGTAAAAAATGGGTTGAAACATCGATTTTTTTTTTTCCAAACGCATCTTTGAAGCTTCATGGAGCCTGAAAAAGCCCTTGGAATATTCATTGACAGGCCAGTGCTGTGAACCATTATCATGCAACCTGCATCGTTTCAGTTTATCAAGGGGGTGCCGCTGCGTTCTGACAAATCTATATATATACGCTACACTACAGATGCTTGACCAGCAGCATAATACAACACCCTTAGTCAGGTCGTGATCGCTTGCATATAAAATTGTGTGTGTGTGTGTGTGTGTGTGTGTGTGTGTGAATTTTGTGTACCTGTCAGAATAATTTTTCTTCAATAGAATTTTGCAAGAGGACAACACTCGTTGCCATGGGTTCCTTTTCAGTGCGTGCTGCACAAGGTTTATCGTCTCATCCGAACAACAGACGCTCAGTTCGATTTTCCAGTCAAACTTTGGAGAAAGGGCGAGAGTGGGATTCGAACCCAGACCCTCACGGACTCTGTATTGGCAGATGAACGTCTTAACCATTCTGCCACTTGCCTACCTTCGTGACTTAAATCAACAGCATAATTCAAATCAACTCGATCTTTAAAAAATTAAACATTTCATGAATATATACCTGCTTTAATTACATGGTCTTTAACTTTTTGTCAACCCTGTATACCTATATCATACTCGATTTTTTTTAAATAAACATTTCATGAATATATACCTACTTTAATTAAATGGTCCTTAACTTTTTGTCAACCCGGTATACCTGTATCATTTGTTATTAGTCGTGACATTTCATTTACAGGACAAATATCCAACAGCAAGTTTCCAGCTTATATGATAGCAACAATGACAGTGCAACAGAGAAGTGAAGGTTGTTTCTTGATTTGATAATGTATCAATAAGAAAAATTCTATTACACACAGTATCATCGTTTTATAGCTGGTTGACCCAGGAGCTGAAGGGCACGTCTTTCAATCAAGCCTTGTCTGCACGCGGGATCTTTTAGCAGCGCTGTTTTCTAATATTAAGAATATTCTAGTCAATGGAACTGGCCTACACTTCGTATCATTCTTACACTGGCAAAACTAAGCGCTGCTAGACCCCTCACGCAACCCAGCCCCGGGCAAAAAACTCAAATGGCCCCCAACATTTAAGATTTATCTTTAGAGGAAAACGGGTAGGCCTACATGTATAATTCTTCAGTCTCTGATACAAGTATATTGTGTAATGAAAAAAAAAAAAAAAAAAATTACCGACTGTCGTTGATAAAATCGACTACACATCTCAAAAGAATCTGTTAATATATTTATAACAACAAAAAAGCAGTTATGTTGCTCATTAAATGTATCAAGAAAAAAAAAGATTGTATACAAATAACAAAATAAAGAATAGATTGTATATAAGTTGCCGCACATACAAACAGACTGCAATAACAGCTTATAACTGCAACGAGGAAAACATTGCTTTGGGAAGAGGGAGGAGGGGGGTGGGGGGGAGGGGAAGCTTCAGTTGCCCTTGGAAAGTGTTTGCCGGATGAAAATAAACGTTCACAGATCCACAAAATATCAACGTCGTGGCATTAGGAATTATAGATGCCATGCAATAAAGTTACAGGTTTACAATGACAAAAGACTGAATGGAATTATTCTGCAGATATATAACACAGAGGAGTATGGACGGATTCAGATATAATTATTTCAACAAAACTGAAATACTGCTGTTTATCACAGTATTCACACATAAAAGATGAAGCAAAAGGATGGGCTGACGAGCCAGGCGACACAATTCATTCCATTGTATCCTCTCACACAAGAATCAAAAGCTTTTGCTTAGCTTGAGACTATCAAATCAGCAAATTCAACCACGTGAGTAGCCTACAATGAAACTAACAAACACCAACAACAAAGGTAGAGACACGCTGGCAAACACAGCACACACAGAGAAAGGGTCGACGAACTGACTCAGTTCTTGTTTAAAATCAGTCACCAACAAGTTAGGACTGAGGGCATTTCAACAACAAAGTCAATGAACAAAAAAAAAAAAAAATAAATAAAAAATAAAAAAAAATAAAAAAATGAATTTACGAGAAAAAAAAAGATAATTAAACGGACACATACTAGACAGACTCATCAGATGTTTCAACGTGACAACTGGATCAAATACAAAAAATAAAGAAAAAAAAGATATGTCTCAGAGTGAGAGACAGCGCATCTTCGAAGACGAAATGTTGCTACCTTCGTTTGGGGATTTAAAACGGCCGTACACGCTAGTCACCAGTGTTGAAGTCCAAAATTCTACCCGAGAAAGACAGAGGGATATATTTGGAATGCTACATGTTTAATAAAGTGATCAACTGATTTGTAACGAAAAACTAAAGAGCAGGGTGTCGGTTCTACAATATATGATGTAGCTTAATATCTAATCAGCTCAAAAGTCATTTGCTGGCTGTTCTTGTTGACATTATCTGCACAGTTCACAAAGGCGCTGAAATAATCTACTTCACAGAATAATCGAGATATAAAACAGGTTATGTATATGTAACTCTCGCACAAAGAAAGACCGGAATAAGCGGTTTGATTGCAATGATGACAACAATGAAACTTTTTTTTTCTTCTAAACCTCAGAGGGTTAGTGATGGTTAATATATATATTTTTTTTAATTTGATTTGGACGGGGTCGTTATTTGCACAAACCTTTAAAGAAAAAAAATGAATGGAAAACACCGTTCTTTCATTTCCAGAATAATGGATTCTATCAAAAGATTTGAAAACTACGTCTTTTTAATCTTTAGAGCAACAAACGTTTTACTCAAAAGATTATAAAAAGAACACATCTATGTATTTTCAGAACAATTATATTCTGTTTGTTTCCACATGTCAGATAGGCCAATATGTTTTTGCTTAAAATAAAAAGAATCAAAGTGGCTTCGTTAATTTTACAAGTGATCAACTTTCTGCTTTCTTTTCAATTCGTGCTTTGGCGATGACTGTGATACCGTGCCGTGGTTGGGCTGAACTGGTACGCCATGTTGTTTAATCTCATCTTTTCCTGTCATGTTATGGTAACAGGGTGGGAATATTCTAATCTGCCGTTCTTGAAACCATTTTGACGTCAGAGCTCCGTCAGAGCAGCAAAAAGAATGTATCTGTCATGTTATGGTAACAGGGTGGGAATATTCTAATCTGCCGTTCTTGAAACCATTTTAACGTCAGAGCTCCGTCAGAGCAGCAAAAAGAATGTATCTGTCATGTTATGGTAACAGGGTGGGAATATTCTAATCTGCCGTTCTTGAAACCATTTTGACGTCAGAGCTCCGTCAGAGCAGCAAAAAGAATGTATTCCTGAATTAGACTTAAAGGCTTTGGAAACAGTGAAGTCGACACGCGAAGTTAAGTCCATACGTGGAAGAATGATACTCGCCTTGAGCGGAAACGCACACTCCAAAACACTCCATAAGTGTGGCTGAAAACGGCGCACCCCACGAAATGAGCACAGCGTCAGCCACAAAAGTGAGTCATTCCAGGCCCTGACATTTCCTTACTTTACCTTATCTTACCGTGCATTGCAATGCCTTGCCTAACCTGACGCTACAATGCCTTGCCTTGCTTTGCAATGCCTTACCTTGCCATGCAATGCTTTACCTTACCTTACAATGATTTATCTTGCCTCACCTTACCTTGTCTCACCGTGCCTTGCAGTACCTTTCATTACCTTTCATTGCCTTGCCTGGCATACCTTTCCTTCCCCTGCCACTCACTGCCACACCTGGCAATGCCTTGCCTTGCAAAGTGTTACCTCACCTTGCCTTATGCTGCCTTACCTTGCCTTACAATGCCTTACTTTGCAATGCCTTATCTTATCCCCTCTCATTTCATGTAACATAATCTTGTCATGGCGGAGTTGAGGGGAACATGTTACAATCAGAACCAGAGTCAAAAGCCACCTGATCTGACTAACTGTTATATCATTCTTCCACTTTTGTTTCTCTAAAACTTTGGTCTCACATACTTTGTGTGCTAATACAGACTGATCTTGAGAAGGAGGAGGAGTGGGGCGGGGAAAGGAAGCGATTACTACCGAAAAGGGTGAGGAGAGTGAGGGGGGTGTAGTTAATCATCTGTTCAAAGCACATTATGAAATTATATTTCACGAATACCGTCAAATCATTCGTCGTTAAAAAAATAATAATAACAACAACAACAACAACAACAAAAAGAAAAAAAAGAAAAAGGAAGCGATAAAACACATGAATTACTTACGTGGGTATGAAACGAACTTTTCATTAATTTGCGAAACATCTATTACAAAATGATTTAAAGAAAGGGGGGAAAAACCTACAACTTTGTTTAGAAAATAAATCGCAGATGTCAAATCAAGTGTCACGCCACTGGGGAAAGAGAGAGAGAGAAAGCAAACCAAACCTCTTTTCCTCTCAAGGCTGACAACGATGATTCACAAAGAACATCATTATCAACACCGTCGTAGCTCTATCCTCTGCCCAGACCAAAGTGGCCGATGGCCTTGACAGTGCTGGAGCGGCAGCAGGGCATCTGGACCAGCAGGATCCCCAGCAGGAGGATCCCCAGCATGCTGGCGAAGCCCACCAGCAGACCCGTGGCGGCCGTCATCCCGTCAGACGCCTTGGGGCGAGGCACTGTGCACACCACGACACGCGTACAGTGAGTCGGAGAGGCATACGTTCAGCGAGACAGAGAGACAGACATTCATCGAGACGGAGAGACAGACACACAGCGAGACAGACATACAACGAGACGGAGAGACAGACACACAGCGAGACAGACACACAGCGAGACGGAGAGACAGACACACAGCGAGACAGACATACAGCGAGACGGAGAGACAGACATACAGAGAGACAGACAGAGACAGATACACAGCAAGACACAGAGAGAGAGACAGAAGAGACAGACATACAGCGTCGGAGACAGAGAGACAGACACACAGCGAGACAGAGAGAGACAGACACACAGCGAGACAGACAGACAGACATATAGCGAGACAAAGAGGCAGAGAGACAGACGTACAGCGAGACAGAGACAGGCATACAACGAGACAGAGAGATAGAAGGGACATATATACAGCGAGAGAGAGTGACAGAAAAGACTTAAAGACAGACAGACAGACACAGACAGACATACAGAGACACAAACTGATGGACAAACACGCGATCAGACAGACCAACGACACACAGACACAGACACAGACAGACAGACAGACATATAACACCCCCCCCCATCCCCCAGATCCCCCCTCACCCCCACCCCCACCCCCCCTCGCGCGCGCACGCACGCACGCACGCACACACACACACACACACACACACACACACACACACACGGGTCATTGTTTAAAAGCAAAATGATCAAAACCAGCACAATTTCCGAAGCCTCAACAACATTAACAATGAGCCAACAAATCCAGTCAGCCCGGTTCCCATCCCTCTTGAGATAGAAACATGAATTAGTCAATCGCCGGGAAAACCACACACAACTACACACACACACACACACACACACACACACACACACACACACACACACACACACACACACACACACACACACACACACACACACACACACACACACACACACAAATCAGACCACCACTCCCATATCGTATTTATTAGACCACAACGTCCCCTTTCAATCTCCACCACCTTTTAATTTTTTTCTTCACTTCATTGTGTGTGTGTGTGTGTGTGTGTGTGTGTGTGTGTGTGTGTGTGTGTGTGTGTAATATCACTCTGCCAAAAGACGTAAAATCGATGTGCACAAACACGCGCATAATTGTAATATCATTGAAACTCTTCTACACAACAAATTTTTAGTATTATAGGGATTGCTGTGTATTAACACCCCGATACCCTCTCCCCCCCCTCCCCCATACAAACAACACACACACACACACACACACACACACACACACACACACGCGCGCGCGCGCGTATAAGTTGTTTTTTCACACACACACACACACACACACACACACACACACACATATATATATATAGAGAGAGAGAGAGAGAGAGTGTGTGTGTGTGTAAGGAGTTTAGGGCCAAAACTCTTGTCTGAGTAGCGGGGGGTGGGGGGTGGGGTGTCTTCTCTGAAGACTTTGTTTTGTCCAGCTCTCCCTAGAGTTTCCTGTCACACACACACACACACACACACACACACACACACACACACACACACACACACATACATATATACATATATTTACATTTGGGCAAACAGCAAAGTGAGAGCTGTATTATCAATGGTTTCTCCAGTCAATCGGAAATCATTTACAGCTTAGTCTTTTGTGAAGAACTATGACTCTCAAACTATGACACTGGCTCTCAGTGCTGCAGCCTTGTGGGCTTGTTGGCCTTTGAGAACCATCCCAACGCTGACTGTCCTAAAACCGTCTTGGCTGAGTGAGTGGAGATGAAACTCGGGCAAGACACTCTCCACTATAATCAAATTCTAGCCCAAATAGTCGGAACAGCAGTTGCCTCCTCTGCAGTTCTGATGGTCATAGTCGGACACGACTATCATATATCTATCTATCTATCTATCTATCTATCTATCTATCTATCTATCTATCTATATATATATATATATATATATATATATATATATATATATATATGATGCTATGTAGAAAGCAGGAATACATAAGTTTTGTATATTATGTAAGAATATATTCATGCTCCACATTTTTGGCACATCATTTTATCTGTTTGTGCAGTGTCAACATTTGCAACGGAAATTAGATTGCAAAATGGCTGGCACATTTTTAATGAAACTTTTTATATGATTTGTAAGTCGCTAAAAATGGCTGGCACATTTTTAATGAAACTTTTTATATGATTTGTAAGTCGCTAACAAATGGTTAATTTACATGTAATGTGTGTGCTTGGTGTGTGTGTGTGTGTGTGCTTGGTGTGTGTGTGTGTGTGTATGTGTGCTTGGTGTGTGTGTGTGTGTGTGTGCATGCGCGCGCGTGCGTGTGTGTGTGGACGCACGCGGGCGTGTGCGCGCGCGCGTGAATGCGCTTATGAAATTTACAGTGATATTTGCCAGTGTATATACACACCACAACACACGGTTTGTTAATCATTTTGCGGTGTTATTGTTATCATTACTATCATTATTATCATTATGTTGTTGTTGTTTTTGCGTTGTATGTGGTTGACCCCATGTTCGAACACTGCAGGTTTTGTGTCTTTTGAAGGATATCTGGATGAATGGATTCGTTGCCTTGTTGTTGAAGTTTTGGATGAATTTATTTCACAGCAGGTACAGTGTGTGGATCAGTCCGTATACCTTGACGCCGCCTTGAAACTGAAAATGAAACTGACTGGAACATGTGCGGGTTTTGCACAGGCTTGCCGTGTGTGTCTTTGTCTGTGTGTGTCTGTGTCTGTGTGTCTGTGTGTGTGTGTGTTTACTTTCGCGAAACGAGCACAGAGTGTTGTTGAAACGGCTGTCGGATGATGTGAGGTTATTTCTCACTCAAATTTCCTTGTGCATTTTGTCTCTGGAGATAAACCGAGTCGTTTATATTGTTCATCAATCGTTCTTGAATTAAATCGTGTGTGTGTGTGTGTGTGTGTGTGTGTGTGTGTGTGTGTGTGTGTGTGTGTGTTTGACACTATGTACACACCATCGTTTTCACACATGAAGTAGAGCAGGTCAGAGCAGTTGTGGGTCTGCCAAGTGAAGTCATCGGCGCTGTACCTCACGCATTCTGATTGGCTGCCGGGCTGACCTTCACCCCATGCCGTGAACCTGGCAACAGTGTCGTCTGTCCATTTGTAGGAGCCTCTGTCCACCTTCAGACCGATCCAGAAATGACTGAAAACAGAATTTCGCTCATCATTAAGCAACGTCAACGTTTCGGTAGGAGAACGTTTTGGTAAAGTCCTATTTTAGCATTCTAAAATCAGGAACCTATTTTACCGGCAATTTTTGTGCATGTGTGAAACGGTATTACCAGTAGTAGATGTTGTGACCCATTTTCAGTGGATATGACTTTGTACGTTTTGTACGTTATTTTACTCAGTTTTGGTGCGGATTCAGCCACTAAACTAACGTGCCACCATCTTGCTTTTTTCCGTTTTTGATCCCACAAACCATGAAAATGTAACCAATCAAATCATGGAAATGTTATCATTTCATATCAGGACGCTAAAATATGACAAAAGTTTTCTCTATCAGTGGCTGAAAACATAGTATGGCGCATTATTTTGCCTTGGCACGTCTCGGTAAGAGAACAACTTTTTTTTTCCTCTCCACCATTGACTGAAAACAGAATGTGGCACATTATAATGCTTGTCACGTTTCGATAACATTTATTTTTTTCTCCAGTAATGACTGAGAACATATTAATGTGGTTTGTCATTATGCTTGTCATGTTTATTTTTCATGTCCCACTTTCGTTCAGGTACAGGCGTGAATTGACCAGTAATCATTGTAATATCAAAGTATGCGTTTTCGTGACACTTTACGGCAAATGGGTAACATGCAGACTTTTACATTAATGTTTGCCTTATTACCTAATCTCTGTTGCAGGTCCTGGTTCTGAATCTGCAAACTTTATCATTTTCACAACATTATACAGCTCCTTCACACACATGCGTACGCACTTACATGCATGATCCCATTCATCATGTAAAGGATAATCACCTGTCCATGATGCATATCATTCACCATTCCATTATTCAGATCAACACGTGCTGCTTCGTACAAGCATGGAATTTTCTTGTCGCAAGAATTTTCTATATGTCGAGTCAGGCTGGTTGGAGAGAGTGTTGTGCCTGTATATATTTCTGAGGTCATATAAATGCAAATAAGGGGTCACAATTGTTACCCGGCTGTTGTGAACATTTTGGTGACAGTCGGTCATTGATGGTGATTTTGTTGTTGTTGCTGTTTGTTTGTTTGTTTTTCCGATGTTGCGTAAACTTTGCTCAGATGTTCCCGCATTGTTCGATGCACGAGGCAGTGAAGGCGCTCCATTGATCTTCGTCCTTCGGATTCGAAGATGACCGCGGCTTCAAAAATCAGATGGAAGATCGGTGGCTGTGGGTCCGGAGGTGACTGATGAGTCCTGAAGGCTCGCCCACATGTGGGACACAAGTGAGTGGGTGCTGTCGTGGCAGTGGATGCTGCTCGAGCCTTGTGCACAGCACGCTTTCGTTGCGCCTCAGTGATGCGCCTGGATTCAGCTGCACGGGCTCCTGTGGTGATCTTGCTGCGACAAGCTGGACGGTCTAGAGCAAGCGTCCCCCACGTGTTGATGTCGACGCCCAGATCGCTCCATAGTGCACGGTCTTAATCCAGGTGACCGGTGCCACACCGTCGTCTGTCGACAAGTCTTAGCTCTGTCTCCAATGTTTGCCGTCTATTCATCTAGGGCCGTCCTCTCTTTCTCCGACCTGCAGGTGTCCAGTTCACAGCTTGGTGTGCGATTCTTGATGCCGCGAGCCTCGATATATGTCCCAGCCAGAGGATACGCCCTTTGTAGATGATGGATGACACCTGAGGCCGATAGGACTGTGATCTCTGTCTGACCTCTTCAATCAAGCGAAGTCACACCATTTGGTGCTTAGGACTTTACTAGGTGTTTGTGTCAACATCATCCATTTTTTTCCCAAGTATTTGTCGCCAAGATTTGCAACTGTAGAGGAGCTTGGACAGAACATTAAAGTGATATAATTTCTGTTTGAATATCAGGAATTTTTATTTTTTTAAAGCTGCTGTTGTCTTTCCAATCTGACATATCAGTTCATGGTCAACGTCGCTGGTGCTGCTGGTTTGACTGGAAGTTTTCTAGTTCAACTTTCTTTTCTGGTCAATAAAGACATTAGTTTGCACTGGATGTTCACTGCTCATGTTTCTCGTCTTCGTGGCACTGATGATCGGTCCGATGTTTACAGCGCGGCTGCTGATCTCATCAACAGGAAGCCGAAGAAACAGTTTCACTTTCTGGGGTTTTTTTCAGAATTTTGACATAGACAACTCACTTTTTTAAGTTCTTTTTGTGCACTACACACGGGCGCTTCGTTTGTTGTCTGGTCAGGAAGACTAGCATCCTGTCCACCATTTAAAGGTTAGTGGAGAAGAGTGATGGAAGGTGTGTAAATGTGCGTCTGTTTACGCGCGCGCGCGCACGCACGCGCGTGTGTGTGTGTGCGCGCTCGACTCGTGTTTATGTTTTCCTTCTATTCATCTCTGAAACCAGAGGCGAATCTTCATTTTATTGATTTCCGTCATCCTGTGATCACCCCACCCCTCCTCCATACTCAAACAACGCACGTGAAATCGTTTGCACGTGCATTATTGATGCGCAGCGAGTAGAGAGCAGACAAACACCTATAGAGTTCCCTTGACCCTCCCCTCAAGTACCGGTGCGACAGCACGCCATTGTCCCTTTGTCTCGTTGCTCTTTGGTTGCCATGGGAGGCTTGGAGAGAAAACAAGAAACGCCACTCCCTTTCTGCAGAACGGACCAGAACAATCGCCTGTGATGGGTTATTTTGTCATTGTCAGGGTAGAAAAAAGCGGACGCCGTAAAAGACTCGAATGGCTGTGGACCAATCTGACGGCACGGCCTATCACGCTGAAGCGGTGTTTGTGAATCCTTGAATCTCCAACAACATGGTTAACTTGAACGATTGAATGGTTGTCATGTCAATCAATGCTGCCGATGACGACGACGACGGCGGTGACGACGACGACAACGACGACGACGATGATGATGATGATGGTGATGATGAGTTTGTGAAGGAGGAGTGAGGTCAGCTTGTTCGAGGCGTCAAAACGTACGGATTGATCCGTATTCCCCACCACCTGAGAGGAAAGAAGGGGATGCTAGAGCCTTGAGGTGGAGGTGGGTGAGAGGGGGTAGATGCCTGGCTGACGCATAACCCCCATGCACTCGTCAGGCTTTGAGGACAGAGGGAAGAGAGAGGGGTGGCGGTGGGGTGGGGTGATAACCAGTTCTGTCACAAAGGTCCTGAGTTTGAACCCCGCCTATGGCTGGTAGGTGACAGGTGGGGAGTTTCCCACCTATGCATAGACCTGCTGGGACGTCAGCTTTGTCAGAAAGCACGCCTATCAAATATTATGCGCTGTTTGAGAAGTCGGTATCCTTGATAAGTTCGCGAGGGTTAAGGAAACAAGAAAACATGGTATTGTATCGTCTCCTGAAAAATGGGACGTGGTTCTCTGAATGACGAGGTGTTAAAGATCTCACTCACACACACACACACACACACACACACACACACACACACACACATATATATATATATATATATATATATATAATTTATATGCGCACGCCGGCCGATTGAGCTTGTTTAAAAGCTTCTGTCAAACGCTACAGCCAATCAAATCCTTCCACTCTCCCTCTGGCATAACTATTGAAGGATAAAGATAGAGAAAAAGACAGAAAGAAAGAAAGAAAAAAGAAAGAAAGGAATTCGGTAGTGTCATGTCATGTCATGTCAGATCAGCAGAAGAGGACGGCAGTACTGGTGACCAAAGAGTGCCTGTTTGAACAAAGGCCTGTTTCACCTTGTTGTGTACGTGTTGATCCATAACATATATTTGTTCCAGGGTGGAATTTTGTTTATTGTCCCGTCACTCTCTCTTCTTTAAAAGGGGTCATGGCCTTAGTTAAACGAATTATCCGTATCCATATCTTTCTTTCTCATCCTCAACCCTCTCTCTGTCTGTCTCTGTCTCTGTCTCTTTGTCTCTCTCATATATGTGCCTGCCTGTTTTTAATTAATAGAAACGTTTGTGGTGGATCGATTCACATAATAACATAATTAATGTTGGTGCCTATTGATATATCCAGTGCAAAGGGGGACTATTTGGCTCCCCTGTCTCTGTTTCTTGCCCCTCTCTCTCTCTCTCTCTCTCTCTCTCTCTCTCTCTCTGTCTGTCTGTCTGTCTGTCTCTCTGTCTTTCTTTATATGCCAATTCCCCTATCTCTCGGTCCCTGTCTTTCTCTCTCCCTAACCCCCCCCCCCCCCCCCCCCCCCACCACCACCACCCCCTTTTGGGTCCGTCTGTCTCAATTTTAATCTTGCTACTCGCTTCTATGAATGGTGAAGGCTATTTTTCGGGGTTTTGTTGTTATTGTTGTTGTTTTTTTTTAAGGGGAGAGGAGAGGGGCTTCAGTTTTTCAGGTCAACAACATTTCTGTCTTAAGGGCGCGCGGGTGGGTATGTGTGTGTGTGTGTGTGTGTGTGTGAATGCGTATTTATGTGCGCGTGCGTGCGTGTGTGCATGTGTGTGTGTGTGTGTGTGTGATCAAAAGAGAGACAGAGTGAGAGAGAGAGAGCACGTGCGTGAGCGCGTGTCACGGTTTGTGAACCGATCCATCGGTTCCTTGTTTAATAATTGATTTCTTTCAATCGATTATCATGTCCTGTCCTTTCTTTGGTCTGTTGTTGTCTTTTGTTTCCTTTCATCACTTTCCTCTTTGTCTGCAGCTCTTTTCTTTCTTTTCTTTTCGTCTCCGTCGTTTTCGTTTTATATCAGGCGAGGTTCACATAAAGCTTAGCCAGTGCTGCCAACGAGCTGCCGTCAACTTAGCTGACACAGAAAAACACTTCATTCAGACACAATCAGTTGCTGTCAGCTGTGGCTCTCTCCAGACGAAAGAAATTGATATTATTATTGAGATTAACCACTGAGCTGAATATTGAGCTCGATGGGATTCACGCTGTATCATTAATTATAGAGTTCCGTCCCTTAGACCAGCCATCAGCAACAAATCAAAAGCTGCTTGGAGGCGGCTTGAGGTGGATGGTGGTTAGTGTGAACACTTACCGCCGTCATACATGACAGGAGAGCGTAAAATGACGTGCGCATATGTGAACGTAGCTCTAGTTTTCTTTTTCTTCTTTCTTTCTTTAATTATTTGTTTGCTTATTCGCGTCCTCTTTTTTTCATTTATTTTCTTTATTAAATAAAGATTAATTATTGTTACTTGCTGCAAGTTATTTTGAATTATCACTGCTGTAATATTCAGTAATGTGCGTAGTGCTGATACCGCACTTTTGTGATTCTGTTTAAATTTGTTCTTGCAGTTATGATGGGAGGTGCAGACGTGTGTGGCATAGTTCACTCTGCTCTCCCGTTGGTGTGTCCATCACTGCAAAACCCACCTCACAGTCACACAAACTGCATGAGTGTGTGTGTGTGTGTAATATCGCTTGTAGCAAAAAGACGTAAAATCAATTAACATGTTCGTGATTACTTGCATGCTGGTTTTATTTAAAAGTTTCTGCACTACCCCCTTTAGTATTTATTTTTATGGTGATGTGTGCATTGTGTGTACTGTGTTATGTAGCTCGCGCGCACACACACACACACACACACACACACACACAGAGTGCGTGTGTTATTTGCTACGTGGTGTCCGGGAACATCAGACATCCGGTGACGTATACGTGTACATGTCATATCCGGTGACGTCATATTCAAGGTACACTTTGAGTACCTGGGTTACATGTTAGCGCAGTTGGCAGAAAACCCAACTCGCAGTTCAGAAGGGGGTGAGTTCGAATGATGGATCCTGAAATAATAAATAAAGATAAATAAATAGATGAATAAACAAGCAAACAAACAAACATAAATAAATAAGTAAATGAATAAATACATACATAATCAAATAGATGCATAAATACATGAACAAACAGATAAATGAATAAACAAACATATAAATAGATAGATGAATATAATAAATAAATAAATAAATAGACAAATAAAAGATGCACATTATCGTAATCCAGCTTGGTCCTATCTTTCTTCACTTTTCCAAACCGCACTTCAGCTTGTGAGGTCGCTCCGAGGTAAACAAGCGATCTGGTTCTACTCGTGAGTTGTATTGTTTTGCATTGCATTGTATTGTTATGTGTTGTGTTGTATCAATATCTTGTCATATTTCATTTCTCTTTGTGAAATTCGGGCTGCTCTCCGCAGTGCAGTGAGGCACCATCCATATATTTTCTCTTTTTTTTGTTTTGTTTTGTTTTTTTCTGTCTGCGTGTTTGCTTTACGAACAAAGAGGATTTGCCCACAGAATTTTGCCAGAGACAACCGTTGGGCTATGTACAAGCTAAACTCGGGACCTCGCTTTATCGTCTCGTCCGAATGACTAGCAGCCAGACTGTCACTCGATGTCCAGTGTAAGAGAAGAGGGAGTGAAAATCCCGATCAGTATACGGGACTCGATCCTGGAGACACTCGATTCTTGGGCGGGCGCATTGCCACGAGGCCACTGTGAACTTGTATTGATTGCCGCATGTTTGTATTGCCTACCTTTGGTTTATTTACTTTTGTCAAGCTTGATGTGTTTTTCTTCTTCGTTTTCATAACCATGCTGCTGTCTGTAAGGCAAGAGATAAATTGAAAGGAACGCTGAGAGAGGATGTGGATTTCTTTCTTTCTGCATCCTGATATGTATGTCGTTACCACCACCACCCCCACACACCCCACCTCTCTCTCTCTCTCTCTCTCTCTCTCTCTCTCTCCCACCTAGATTCTATCAATTTCCAAGTCAGCTCAGATTAGCGTCACTCATGGTTTCTAGGCACGAACAGACCATTCGTAATTTGTCTATTTATCTGATTAAAGCATTCAGACTGCGGTCTACTCTGATGTCTTAGAATTCTGAACTAAGTTTCTTTCTTGTTGGCATTACCGCGTATTACTTGTTTTTTGTTATGTTATTTGTTGTTTGTTGTTTCAAATGTTTGCACCCCTTCATGAGGGGCAATGGTTTATACTTGAATGAATAATCCGTATCCGCATCTCTCTCTCTCTCTCTCTCTCTCTCTCTCTCTCTCTCCCTATCTATCTACCCTAGCACTCTTTCTGTTTTATCATCACCTTCATTATCATCATCATCATCATTATCACTCATCATTATCATCATCATCACTTTCATCGCCATCATCATCATCATCATCATCATCTTCTTCTTCTTCTTTTTCTTTCTTCCTTTCTTTCTGTTATGACGTAGACGGATGTGAGCATATGCTTTCAGCCAAACATCTTTTTCTTTTTTTAAATGGAATCATACTTGGTGGAATTACAAGCCTTCTTTGTTCTGTTTTCAGGCATTGGTTTCAGGTATGCAACCGCACGCAGTGAGAGTGAAAAAGACCTAGAGAGAAGCGGTAAGAGAGAGAGAGAGAGATGTTATCATCACATCGACCCGGTCCTGGTGTCCACCAGACCCTTTCCACCACTATTTGCAGAGCTGCTAGGTTAGGGGTAGACCGCCTATATGAATCGAACCATCATAAAACGTGAAAGATCGAATCGATCGGCGGTGTGTGTACAGTTACCACGAGAACCGACACAGCATTGTTTCCCCTTCCTCCTCCTCCTCCTCCTCCTCCCTCCACCCTCCCCGCACAACCTGCCCTAACCCTGTACACCTCTCCACCACCACCACCCCACCCACCCACCCGCCACACCCCTCCTCCCCCATGTTCCTGGCTCTTTGAGGTGACCGTTGTTTGCACTAAAATTATGCTTCCATCCAGGGCTGAAGCCCAACCTAGTCGCACAGTGCTCTCTTTGTCTGTGTTTTGTTCTTGTTTCGTTTTGTTCTCTCTACCCCAGTCTCTCTGCTTCTCTCTGTCTCTGTGTCTGTCTGTCTGTCTGTCTGTTTGCTTCACCCTTTCTTTCTCTGATCGTCGATTCATATGTATATTTTGTGTGCACGCACACACACACACAAAGTCACACACACACACACACACATATATATATATATATATATATATATATATGTGTGTGTGTGTGTGTGTGTGTGTTTCTTTTTATCACAACATATTTGTCTGTGTGAAATTCGGGCTGCTCTTCCCAGGGAGAGCGCGTCGCTACACTACAGCGCCACCCATTTTTTCTTGTTTTTTTCCTGCACGTGCATTTTATTTGTTTTTCCTCTCGAAGTGGATTTTTCTACAGAACTTTGTCAGGAACAAACCTTTTGTTTCCGTGTGTTCTTTTGCGTGCGCTGAGTGCATGCTGCACACGGGACCTCGATTTATCGTCTCATCCGAATGACTAGCGTCAAGACCACCACTCAAGGTCTAGTCATAGACACTAACATCTCAATTCTAGTGTCTATGGTCTAGTGGAGGGGGAGAAAATATCGGCGGCTGAGCCGTGATTCGATCCAGCGCGCTCAGATTCTCTCGCTTCCTAGGCGGACGCGTTACCCGTAGGCCATCACACACACACACACACACACACACACACACACACTCCTGTGTGTGTGTGTGTGTGTGTGTAGATAGGTAGATAAATAGATATAAATATATCTGTCGGTATCTATCATTAAGCTCGTTGGGTTACGCTGCTGGTCAGGCATGTGTTTAACAGATGTGGTGTTGCGGAAATGGATTTGTCCAAACGCAGTGGCGCTGGTTGTGTAACTGAATTAAACTGAACTGCATCTATCTCTTTGACCCTCAATATCCACATAATCTTTGAGTGGTCTTTGAAAAACAAAATTAATGTGTTTTGCGCGCGCGCACACAGAGAGAGAGAGAGAGAGAGAGAGCAGAAAACCCTTTCAAGCAATTTTTCCCCTTTAATAATTAGTCCCATTTGTGTCAGCTCTGCAGGTTTGTTGTCGCGATGTCTCGTCGCGGATATGGATCTGCTCGCTCACAATGCCGCTCCACTGAATCAGGAAACTGAGACTCAGAACTATACCAAAGCATCAAGTGTCGGCAATGCAGCAGTGTGTGTGCAATATGTTCCCGCGAAAAGTAGGAAAACGTAGCGCAAAATGACTTTTTGTCAGCCAGTTTTGATTGTATTCACATGTCATCTCTGAGTGGTTTCTCTGTCTCTCTCTGTGTCTGTTTTTCTGATTCTGTCTGCCTCTTTCTCTATCTCTTTCTTGCACGTGTGCGTGTCTACGTATGTATGTATCTGTGTCTGTGTGTTTGTGTGCGCGTCTGTGTGTGTGTGTGTGTTCGTGTGCGCGTCTGTGTGTGTGTGTGTGTGTGTGTGAGTGCATTTTTGTGGAAAAAAAATCATTAAAAAATACTATGGATTCTTGAAATGATAAAAAAAAGTTGTATCAGTACTGATTCATGCGTTCACAGTGCACTGCGGACTAATTAAGCCCCGTCCCCCCGCCCCCTCCCGCCCCCCCACCCCCTTCTTTACTGGCGACAGTAGTAGTATTGCTTAGTTATGGAGCCAGAGCGAGTGAGCATATCCACCAGGAAGGGTGGAGACCACGATTGTTGTCTACATCCCCCCCACCAGCAGTGCCTATGAATTCACTGACAGAGAAGCCTTTCACAGGAACTCACTGTCAGCATTTTCTTCTTCTTTTTTTTCTTTCTTTTTTAAAAAATACTTTTTCTTTCTGTGTTCACTGGCTGCTGTTCTTATGTTCACTGAGTGGGCTTTTTGCGTGTAAGAAGACCATCTATTTCTTTCCCTGCCATCAAGGTAGCCATACACCATTTTCGGTGGTTTGCGTGCACATTATGTGTCCATAACCCACCGAACGCTGACAAGATTTTCGAGATCTTTAATGTGCGTGCTTTTTGTTTCTTTGTTTTCTGGTTTTTTCTGTTTTCCCCCCTATCAGTTTTATTCAGACAAAGGTTTACAGAATCGAATACATTTTATACGCTGGTAAATTAAATAAAAAAAATAGAATACCGCCCCGAATATTGAACCATTCAACATCAAAAGAACAATGACAGAACAAAAATAACACATCGATTCCATTTCAAAGCTGAGTCCTGTACAATGCGTACTTAAACGTGTTCGAGTTTCTGTGTGTATACACACACGAAAAGGGTTAAGGCACTAACAGGTCTGCACACAATACGTTGACCTGCGAGATTGGAGCCACCGATCTCCAACCCGTAACACACAATGCCCGTGATTATCAGAATCGAACACAAGCACCTCAAATTGATAGTGGAAACTCTGTAACCACTCAGCTGTTGCACCTGTAATTACCGCTTCGATCCCTGGTGGTGGAAGGGAGAAGGAACACTGACGGAGGGGGGTCTATCTGATATGCTGGTTACTTTTCACGGCTGGGTGAGCAGCCTTGGGATCTGTCAGCTGGAATTCACCCCCTGCAGGGGCCGTTGTCAAGAGACCATTGTGCCTGCGGGTAAATGTGTACCTGCGAGTAATCTGTGTGTGGCAATTAAAGACAGACTGCCCGAGGGTAAGCAATATCCAGTGTTCGGGAACACAGAGCCTACATGCGGGTCTACAAACCCGAAGACAATTTACCTTTACTACCTGCCAAGGGTGACTGCCCACGAAGCAGAGGTAAATATAGCGGATCCTTGGTAGCATTGTTTTTGAGCGGAAACAAACGTGCTTTGCGGATAGAACGTGCTTTGCGACGGGCGCAATAGCCGAGTGGTTAAAGCGTTGGACTGTCAATCTGAGGGTCCCGGGTTCGAATCACGATGACGGCACCTGGTGGGTAAAGGGTGGAGATTTTTACCATCTCCCAGGTCAACATATGTGCAGACCTGCTAGTGCCAGAACCCCCTTTGTGTGTATATGAAAGCAGAAGATCAAATACGCACGTTAAAGATCTTGTAATCCATGTCAGCGTTCGGTGGGTTATGGAAACAAGAACATACCCAGCATGCACACCCCCGAAAACGGAGTATGGCTGCCTACATGGCGGGGTAAAAACGGTCATACACGTAAAAGCCCACTCGTGTGCATACGAGTGAATGCAGAAGAAGAAGAAGAACGTGCTTTGCGGCTCTCGACACTGCTCTGAACTGTGGTGCGGTGAGAAGCAAAACTGAGAGCAAGGGCAGAAGGGAATCATCTGGATTTTTAATTATAGAAGATGGATTTGCTGCCTGCCCGCACCAAGCGTGTCTTGAATACGAAGGTAATGTAACCTTCACGTTAAATCGTACCCACGGGTCCCTACTGTGTCAAAGGTAACTTGCCTGAAGGCAAAATGAATTTTGTCTTGAATACGGCCCCGAATGACACGGTCGTTGCAGTGAGAGGGCGGCTGCCATTCTGTGAGAAAATGATGGCTTGTAACGTGCAGTCAGTGACGTAGCATGGTTGTAATAAACAGGAAGTTTTTTGTTTGCTTTTTCCCCAAGTCAGTCAATGTATTCCCTCTCTGTCTGTCTGCCTGCCTGCCTGTCTGTCTGTCTGTCTCTCTCGCTGCATCTTTCTCTATTCTGGTTTGTCTCTGTCTGTCTCTTTCTGTGTCGCTCTCTCTCACTCACGGAAATGTCAGCTTGTTTCAATGAGTTAGCTGGTTAGGCTGGTTAGGATAAAATAACAAACCCAGGCATGGTTTCGAATTGTACGATGTGTATATCTACATGCTCTCTCGTGTACACTGTGAAGTAAAGCTAGAATACCTTTCTAAACATTGAACCATTCAACATCAAAAGAACATTGGCAAAACGAGAAATATTTATCAACACATCGATTCCATTTCAAAGCTGAGTCCTGTACAATGTTTACTGTACATGTGCGTTTGATCTGTGTGTTTATACACACGAAAAAAATTAAGGCGCTAACAAGTCTGCACATAGAACGTTGACCTGCGAGATCGGAACCATCAATCTCCAACCCGTAACACACAATGCCCGTGATTATCAGAATCGAACACAAGAACCTCACATTGATGGTTGAAATTCTGTTACCACTCGGCTGTTGCACCTGTAACTACCGCTTCGATCCCTGGTGGTGGAAGGGAGAAGGGATATTGGCGCAGGGGGTGGGTCTATATGATATGCTGGTGACTTTTCACGGCTGAGTGAGCAGCTTTGGGATATGTCAGCCAGAAATCACCTCCTGAATGGTGAGGTCGTTATGGTGAGAGCGTGACTGCCACTCCGCTTAGGAAAATGATAGCTTGTGACGTGCAGTCAGGGACGTAGCATGGTTGTAATAAACCCTGGAAGGGTGGGGTTTTTTCAGGTCGGGCAATGCGCACTCTCTCTCTCTCTCTCTCTCTCTCTCTCTCTCTGTCCTTGCCTCTGTCTCTGTCTGCCCTTCTGTCTGTTTGTCTCTGTCTGTCTGCCTGCCTGTCTGTCTGTCTCCCTTCCCTCTCTCTCTCTCTCTCTCTTCTTTCTCGTTCTGTTCTAAACCATGTGCATGCTTGCATTTATGTTGTTGATGTGTGTTTTTTTCTGGAACATAATTTGAAATTCATCTATGTAATGTTACACTTTTGTATTGTGTGTTTGTTATATTTCCTCTTTTGAAGAGGGCATGAAATCAATCCAGTTGTGCTTATTCCCCTCCCCCTCCCCAATAAAAAGTTCGTTCGTTCTCTCTCTCTCCCTCTCTCTTCCTCCCTCCCTCCCCCCTCTCTCTCCTTCTTTCTCCCCCTCTCTCTCCTCCCCTCCTCTCTCTCCCTCCCTCTCTCTCCCCCTCTCCCTCTCTCTTCCTCCCTCCCTTCCTCTCTTTCTCTCTCCCTCTCTCTCCCTCCTCTCCCTCCCTCCCTCTCACTCCTTCCCTCCCTCTGTCTCTCTCCTTCCCCACCTCTCTCTCTCCCTCCCTCTCTCTCTCTCTCCCCCCCCCCCCAACACCCTTCTCTTTCACTGTGTACCCTACCCAGCGGACACACCAGTTCTCCACCATCACCAGAAGAAGCTGATCGCAGCAGGGGACCATTAGCCAGCGGCAAGGTGCGCTGTAATAAGCGGAGAGAACAAAAGATGAAAGGACTGGTGTGTTCGTTCTAATGGCTTTGGGCTGCTTGGTCTGCTTTTCCTCTCTAGCTCTTTCCCTTCTTCTCTCCTGCCGTTCAGTCCCTCATCGTCGTTCTGTTCACTTCTCAGTCTATTCTTAAATAATAGCAACAGCAATGATGATGATGGTGATAATAACAATGATTATAATGATAATTATAATAGCATAACATTTCGCTTGTCTTCGTCTGTTTCATGTTTGTTTCAAATTTATTTTTTTAAGCTTCAGTAAAAGGAGCACGTTTATCCCTTTTCTGTTAGGTATTGGGATAAATTACATACTTACTCTTTTGCTTTCTTTGTGTATGTATCTGTCTGTGCTGGTGCGTATCATGTATGTATTAAGGTAGGTAGGTAGGTGTGTACGTAAAGATGTATAGTATAGTATATGAATTATGTGTGTAAGTATGTTTATGTATGATGCCTATATATAGTATAGTATAGCACAGTATGTATGTAGGCCTATGTATGTATATATGTATCTATACTGTACGTTTCCAAGTATGTACAAACGTGTGTACGCACGTCCGTCTCCCAATGATTGCCTGTCAGATGGCCAAAAAGTACGACCAGAGAAGAATCGATAAAGTGTTCTGGCTGTGAGAGAAATCAATGGTGCTGAAAAGTAAAAACAGCAGTACGGCTGTCTGCCAACAACTTTTTAAGTACAAGTATTGATCTAGAGCGCTGAAAAAGCAACAGGAAAACTGCGTCATAACCTGCACACAACACCTTCCTAGCTGCCGTCACCCAAGGTATTAAAAAAAAAAAAAAAAAAAAAAAAAAAAAACACATCTGCCATGTCACATCCGTATCAGACACAAAACAGGTACCATTTCAACATTACTTACCCCTCCCCTCCGTCAACAACAACAACAACAATGGCAGAAAAGGATGACAGTCAACAACAAATTAATTAATTAATAATAATAATTATTATAATAATTAATAATAATAATACACAGTTTTTCTATGGCGCGATATCCAGCACCAATGCTGCTCAAAGCGCCTTAGTGACCAAGCCTGATAAGCCCGTCAAGGAGCGAAACAGTTACATTATCTCCCAATTTTGAAGCATATTTGAAATGTTTGTATCGGGTTCAGGTTCAAGCTAGGTTAGAGTGTCTTCCTTTTTTTTTTCGCCCTCTGTGAAGACATTAGCTGTTGTAGACGTCATTGGAACTCTGATAAACGAGGCCAACAGGGGAGAGAAATGTTCGACAACAAACAAATACAGTTACTTAACCCTTCTTCCGGGGAACAAGGGAATACAACTTGATTGAACAAGTTATTGCTGCATGGTTTTCTTTGTTGTTGTTGTTGTTTGTTTGTTTTTTGTTGTTGTTCTTTGTTTGCTTGCTTTGTTTCCTTTTAGTGTGTGTGTGTGTGTTAGAGAGAGAGAGAGAGACTAAGAATAGCAGCAGTCCTTTGTTGTTTAATAACGTTAACTCTCTCCATACGAACGGCGAAAGAGACGACGTTAACAGCGTTTCACCCCAATTACCATCATCAAAATATTGCAAGAGGAAGGCTCTTATACTGAAGAGGTGAATGTTGATAAAGAATACCACAATTCTTACGACGGAAGCTGAAGGTTGGGTCATTCAGACACCCACTGGACATCCGAGGTGTCTGTCTAGAGGAGAAGAGAGGACTGGCCGTACTGAGTGAGTTTTAACGTGACAAACGGTCACAAACTTCCCTCTGAGAAGATAAAACAGACGAAACTGTTATTTCTTAGGTTAGGTTTGGTTACTTATGGTTAAGCTGAAATAGGTTTTTGTTAAAATGTTACGTTTTGTTATGTAGTGTTATATTTTGTTACGTCATGTTATTTATTTATCTGTCAATCTATCCATCAATCTGTATGAAGTAAGGTGCTTTGAACAGCATTAGTACTGGATATCTCGCCATAGAAAGGTTATGTATTATAATTATTAATATTATTGTCTATCTATCTATATATCTATTATTCATTATGCTGTTTATTTTGTTCTGATGATCGATAAAGATATTATAGAAGTCCACGGTGGTTTTCACCCTCATGATAGCTGGGCTGCACGCAGCGCTTAATCGTTTAATTCCTATCGTAACTTGGCAATAACCATTAAACGAAACCCTCGGGGGTTTGTGGTTCGTGGATGCTGAACTTGTTAAGCCAGCACACAGTGGACAACTTGCTGCTTCAATGTTGCAAGCCATTCCCAGTCTGTGATGAAAGCAGTGTGAGTTTGGAACCCATTTCTACGTTAATACCGATGACACAAATAAAATGAAATGAAATATGAAACAAAATGAACCAAACTAAACTAAACTGAACTAAACCACAATAAGATAAAACAGAATTTGCCCGCCTCCCTGACTTTGTTATATGTACTTATTTTTCACAATGGTGTTCTCCGTAGAATCTTCATCCACATGACAATACATTGATAACGAATGTACAGGGAGAAGAGAAAACCTGCTAAAAATACGCTTTTTGGTTTTTTTTCTTTTTTGTTTGTTTGTTTCTTTCTTTCTTTTTAAAGACATGATTCCTCTCAAACTATAGCAGTTGTTCCATTGTGGTTATCTACGCTTAATATCACAAATTATGCAAAGACATTAAACTAAAGAAAGAAAAAATGTAAGGTATTTCAATTCGTCAAAAGAAGCTTTCTTCTCTCTATCTCTGTCTCTGTCTGTCTGTCTCTCTGTGTGTGTGTCTGTCTCTTTCTCTGTCTTTCCTGTCGTATCCGGTTACCCCCACCCCCCCACCCCTCCTTGATGAGTGTCGGGGAGCGAGTCACTGGTTTTTCTGCAAGGGAAAGTACCTACATGAATGAAGCAAAAAACTTATGATACTCTCTCTCTCTCTCTCTCTCTCTCTCTCTCTCTCTCTCTCCTCTTTCTCTCCCTCTCTCTCAATAGTTTTTCCTCTCTCTCTCTCCTTCTTCATATCTCTTTCTTCCTTACCCTCTTCCTTCCCTCTCTCCTTCACGCATATGCATACTATGTTATTTTGTGGAGGATTGTGTATTTTCTATGCCATTTATTTATTCTTGTTGTTGCGATGTGTATGTTCTTTTCTCCACTTTTTTTTCCTTTTCATTTCTTTTCTTTTTTTCTTTTTTTTTTCTTTTTTCTTTTTGTATTTCGTTGATTAGTTTATACATTTTCTTTACGAGGGTAGGATGGAAACAGGCCGATAAGTGCCTATTCCTTTTCCCTCAATAAAAAAAAATTTCGATTTCTCTCTCTCTCTCTCTCTCTCTCTCTCTCTCTCCTGTCATAACTCGTTCCACCACTTGATACGTGTCAGTGAGTGAGTCACTGGTTTTCCTGTACGTTTATGTATTCAGTCAGTTTTACCGCTGGAATGGAATGAAATCGATTTCGAGCAGCCAGCGGCCATTTCGCTGAGTGTTGAGGAGCATTGAGGCTGGAATGGTTTTCCTTCACTTTACTTTGCATATTTACTTTCTATTTCGTGATTGTTCGTTGATTGTGTGTGTGTGTGTGCCCAGTGTGTGTGTCTGTGTCTGCGTGTCTGTCTGTCTGTGTCTCTGTGTGTTTGAGAGAGAGAGAGAGTTGTGTGTGTGTGTGAGATAGAGACAGAGATAGAGAGATTAAGAGAGAGAGAGTGTGTGTGAGATAGATATGTAGATAGGTACGTAGATAGATACACAGACAGACAGACAGAGGCAGTGAGAGCACATACGCTTGGATGCATGAAAAAGTGAGGGAAGGACCACTTCAAGCACAAAATGGAACAATGAGGCGCTGTGTCGGAGGACAGGAAGTCTGACAAAAGCGATCTTTTTTTCTTTTCTTTTTTTTTTTACCATGGGGCGCCAGTCACTAGGTCATTTAACCCCACCAGCATCAGGTGTGTCGTTGGGCGAGGAAGGGTGCGCACGGAGAACATTGGATTTATGAAAGGCCTCAACGCATCACATCAATCAAGCGTCAACCGTCCAATCCAAGCCAGCCAACTCAATTATTCAACAACCCACAGCCGCAAAACAAAACAAACAGCAACAACAACACCAACGGCAATATACATATATATATATATATGTATATGTGTGTGGATAGATAGATAGATATGAATAAAAGAACAAGAAAAGAAACATACTCCAAAACTCACTGAAATATAAAGGGGCGGTAATTCCGGATGCGCGTGTGTTCCATCGCCTCGGTCACGTGAACCAAACGCCTGTTGTCACGCGCACACGTGTCTCGGGCTTCATACCACGTGCTAGCTTCTTGGTACAGGTCGTACTTGATCCCGGCCACTGCGGAATGTAGGCATTGGTGAAAAACGTTTCTGTTACTTCATTTCAGTTGGCAGAACGAGCAAGAGAGCGATTGAGAGAGAGAGAGAGAGTTGTTTCAAAGTGTAATAGTTGACCAAGATCAGACTTTCGTTTCTGACTCACTTGTATAAACAAAGTGAGTCTATGTTTTAACCAGGTGTTCGGTTGTCTGTGTGTGTGTGTGTGTGTCTGTGTGTCTGTGGTAAACTTTAACATTGACATTTTCTCTGCAAATACTTTGTCAGTTGACACCAAATTAGGCATAAAAATAGGAAAAATTCAGTTCTTTCCAGTCATCTTGTTTAAAACAATATTGCAATTCTGGGATGGGCACAAAAAAATATAAAATGAAGCCTAATTATATGCAAACTGCATTTACTGTTATATTTATATTTTTTGTATTCTCTAAACTTGGCACTTTGATCTGATATTCTGACACAACAACAAGAGCAGTCATTATTATCATTTTTTGTTGAAACAGGAACTTCTTTTGCTAAGCATGGAAGTTTTATTTATTTTGCAAACGTTTTGGTGCAGATAGTAAAAAAGGGAAATTACTCTGTAATTAATGCTAGGGGACTTAATTTATCACAAGTGAGTCTTGAAGGCCTTGCCTCTCTTGTTCCATTTGATTCCATCAGGGACACGGGAATAACAATGAATAATCTCACTGAGACATTGGCATTGACCAAAGTGACTTTTTGCAATAGGGTAACCAGAAATGATATGATGGAAACCCTGGAAAAAAAAGGCGGCTGTCACTACAACATGCATATTCTCACAAGCGACATCACTGAGCACTTTAACAAGAGGCAAAGCCTTCAAGACTCACTTGTCTGCTTAGCACTTTGATCAGTAAAGGAACCATGAGGAGAAGAAGAAAAAAAAGAGATTTGAAAAATCGTTGAAAAATGCTCTGTATTATATATATATAAATTAAGCTTGGAAGAAAAAAAATAGTTTTTAAAAAAAGGGGGGGGGAGGGGAGTCCGTGGGGGGGGGGGGGGGGGGGGGGGGGGGGGGGAGGCGGGAGGGTCGAATCTTAACGCTTAATAATGCTCTTTTTATCTCAGACACACACACACACACACAACAAAACCACCATCACACACACAAACACGCGCGCAAGCGCCCCCACATGTCATACCCTCTACAACCACTACCACCACCCAAATAACTGCAGCATTTTCAATCGCAGTACGAAGAAAGCAACAAGAACAACGTGTAATCATCAATAAGTAATGAATTTAATGGAAGAATATGTTAATCAGGCCATCAAAGTTATAAACAGTCAAATGATTGATTATGAATACGAAAATATTTCTTTATTCATTGCAAATTCACCGAAGCAGAAAAAACTGCTTTCCTGAAATTGATTATGCGAAATAGATTATGAGTTCGTGACGTTTTGTCTTTAATGGAAGAATACATTCATCGGATTATTAAAGCTATATAGATAATCAAATAATTTATGAATATGAGCCGATGCAACAAAGCAGAAATACCTCTTTCCTCAAATACGTTATTCGAAATAGATTATATGTTCGTGACTTTTTGTCTAATAGATTATATGTTCGTGACTTTTTGTCTAATTTGTTTTGAAAGATAGGCCTATACGTCTTCCAGGTTTTCTATTTTGATTTCTATGCATTTTTGACCCAGACATTTCCCCACAAATGTACCTGCCATTAAAAAAATAAAAATAAGAAATGACCTTTTGTGGAGAACAGTTTTGTATATATATATATAATCTGTGTGTGTGTGTGTGTGTGTGTATGTGTGTGTTAGGATTTTGAATGACTATGTTTGATCGATTCTTGTATGCCATTTTATATCACTTCATTATTTCGAAAAAATGAAACAAAAATAATAATAATAATAATAATAACTCGAATTAAAAACGAAATAAACCTACAAATGGCACGAACTTCTCAAAACAAAACAAAACAAAACATCTGTGCCCCCCATACCCCCCTGAACAGGGACAGACCCATACAATGCTGCAGTATCAGTGTCAGTTTCAATGGAGGTAACAAATCGCGCAGAAATCCATATACGCTGCACCACATCTGCTGTAAAGAGCATGGAGCATATGCCTGGCCTTCGCACAAACCCAAAGAGCTGCTCAGACCTTGAGGGCTTGCACTAGGTTTGTATAAAACGATATCATGAAATAGAATAACGAAACAGACAAAACAAATAAGTGAATAGATTAAGATATGATACAGTGGAATATATGTGAAACGACAGCATACCAGTGGCCAGGCACAGAGACAGCAGAAATAGCCAGTGTGTCGTCGATATCATCGTTGATTTCTCTCTAAGGTGATGGTTATTGAGTGTTGGACACGGGTCCTGCACACACACACACACACACACACACACACACACACACACACACAACCGCAACCACATGTAAATACATCACCGAACACACACACACACACACTATGCACACACACACACACACACACACGCACAATCACATGCGAATACATCACCGAACACACACACACACACACACACACACACAATGAGGCATGTTCTAACTTAACCCCACAAGTAATATTATGGTGAAAAAAACACTTTCATAACAACACACACATACACACACACACACACACACATGCAAAGAGAGCAAAACGCAAACATTCACACACATGCATCTATCAATATTATCAACTATCTCCCTATACCTATGTATGTTTTGCCCATATCTATTGATACATCTCTGTATTAATATCTGTATCTATGTCTGTCTACCTGTACATATGAGCAATATCCACATGCGTTGCGCCACGACACACGTGTCCTTGCACTGATGCACGCGCGTTACGTCATAAACGCAGCATCTAAGAGTGCAACCACCCTACCTTCATATGAAGCATGTTTTTCCCTCAGCGCACTTGACGGCCTTTTACTACAGATCCAACGACAACGACGGCAGATAATGCCGTTATTACCTGCCGATGCCGTCCTACACGTGGCAGTATCTGCACCTGTGGGACTGCGAGCGTCGGTAGGCGAGAGAGTGGGGAAGGGACTGCACAATTCCTCCTCTCTAAAAAAAAAAAAAAAAAAAAAAAAGTCACCTGTGCTGGTCAGGCAATCAGGCTAATGTCGGAATGACACACACCGACAGATAAGCCTGCTGCCTACTCATCCGTCGGACCGACGGGAGACTCCATCAAGCCGGAATGAGCTCAATCGATAAACCGTCGTTTCGTGTAAGCGCCAGTTCATGGCTATTAGGGTTAACTCGGAAACTGGACTCAACCATCACGTGTTCTGGATCAAGTCCATGATCGCTGTCTTCAGTAGTGTGATTGACGGAAACGCCATTAATCTCCCAGTTGCTATGTGACCGGGGGAGATGTACACATCGATGCTGGTCATAACAGTCATTATGTACAACACGGGCCATGCGAGTGATTTAGCTAACAGGCATAAGCATCCTGAGGAACGGAAAGAGAAGGAATAAAAAGCAAAAGAGACCTGCATACCTACTGGACACGGGATGGACACCATATTCACTACCTCTTTAGCTCTGGCGCTCCCTTTGAAACACAGGTCATTAGCAAGCACCTGTCATCTTACTCTGTCCTGTGTCACTGCACAGTCACGTTCCAGGTGCCTCACGCTATTTCCTGCTTCAGTTCTTCATGATAGTGCAACCAGGGGTAGTGTTCAGGAGATCATCGCACCTTTGGGTAAATCTACATGAGGCAAGGCCCGTTATCATTATCATAGTTATATAGTGCTGAATCTTGTGCAGAGACAAATCAAAGCGCTTTCACACCAGTCAATCAAACGCATGCATAACTCTAAAATTGGGGGGGTGGGGGGATTGAAGACAAGGAAGAGGCAGGGAAGGGAGACTATTTTGGGAAGATGTGGGTTTTAAGGCCAGACTTGAAAGAGCTGAGTGTGGAGACCTGACGAAGCAAAAGAGGAAGTTCATTCCAATTACAAGGTCCAGAGACAAAGAAAGAACAGCGGCCAACAGTCGAGTGTTTGAACCTGGGTATGCATAAACAGAGTGGATCCGAAGCCGATCGTAGAGAGCGAGATGGAGTGTAGAGTTGAAGGCAGCCACTGAAAGGAAGGGGCACATTTGTTACATTTATAACATAGAGTGCTGATCTTGTACTTTATTCTGTGTGGGACAGGGAGCCAGTGGAGATGTTGCAAAAGAGGAGTGATGTGCTCTGGTCTTTTCTTTCTGAGGACGAGTCGGGCAAAAGAGTTTTTTATGCGCTGAAGGGGCTGAATGGATGAAGCAGGCAAACCAGACAATAGAGAGTTACAGTAGCCAAGGCGAGAGAGAATGAGAGAAAACGACCCACGTAAATTTACCCGCAGGTACACCTTTACCCGCAGGTACGGTGGGTCTCTTGAATACCACCCCGGGTGTTGTTCGGATGGACCCTGTTCTTTGTCCCCGTGAATTCCATGACCCGTGACGCTGACAGGTTTTCACATGCTGCGGAATCATCAGGGCATTTAATTGTGGGCATAGGATATGATCCCATAGTGACAGCCATTTATGACCGCTTGCAATCTTCTATTCTTCTATTACTTTCCTCGTGTGTGTGTGTGTGTGTGTGCGTGTGTGTGTGTGTGCGTGCGTGCATTTTTTCCCCGCCTCAACAACCACAATAAAGAACCACAACTAAAGAACACGCATGTCACAATTTGCAAGCTTCCATTAATTTTATCCATGTCCGGAAATAAAAGAGCTGCGTGTCAGAAAAGACTACAGCGGTGTGATGAAGAGCTTTCCACGATGAAGTCATTCCAGCACCGGTCGCACGTCGTTAGCCCTTGTTCAGAAAACATGCAGGCATTGTCCTTTTGTGTGTGATGCGGATTTTAACTTCTTAGTTAATTTGTTCGCGGTGTGCACGTGCCGACACAACAAAGCTCGTGCACAGGGAGACCTCGCGACACGAGGTTGCTAATGGAGAGGCCTTGTCAGGGTCTGGGTCCAGTGCACAGAAGGCGGGGGGAAAGGTTTTGTTTTGTTCCATGATTTCCATAGGGTTAGAAGGTTAAACAAAACAGCGAGACGATCGTGGAAAAATACAGCTAAAATCACTGACCATCAGTTCAGGACTATGTTTTTTTTCCCGGTTGTTGTTATTTGTTAGTTTGTTGTTGTTATTTGTTGTTGTTGTGTTGTTTGTTTGTTTTGTTTTTCAAGTCACCTTGGACTGACGGTGGTATAAAAGATTATCCTGATAGTATAATTATTATAGTTTTTCAAAAATGAGGAGAAAGAGGGGAGGGGAAGTGGGGGGGGGGGGGAAGAGGTAAAGGAGAAGAAGAAAACCTTTTCCCTGGGTAACTGAACTGAACTGATCTTAACTTAATTCAACACACTGCATTGAGAATGATTTGACAAAATTCGAAATGAGGATTAAAAAATTTTTTTTTTAAAGTGGGAGTGAAGTGTTTTCTTTCAGTTCAAAATCCAATATGTGTTCAACAAATTATCCAACAATGACAAGCGCAGAACACAAAAGTATGGAATAGAAATCTATGGAATGGCATAACAAAATGCATTTTTTTCCGAATACCAAGGAGAATATATCAGATGATATTCACTTGTAACACACTTCAAATAGATAACACGCCTCACCATAAACCCACCCGACACTTAATAAAAGTTCCCTTAACAACAAACAACCAAACATATAAATAGAAATAAATAAATAAATAGATCAAAAAAGGAATAAATAATTAGAGGACAAATATTCTGCCATTTTATATAGATTCCTCAATATAATGGACAAGCAAAATGTAACGATTTTCAAACTCACCAAATTATTCAGAAACAGTTGGTGTGATGGAGATACATCACTTAATTAGAGGAGCAAGAAATAATGAAACAATAAATAGATTCGCCAATCAAAGGCTGAATTATCAGAAACGATAAAGACAGAAATTCTGGAGGATGTTCAAGGGAGAAACAACAACAACACGAACAACAACAACAACAAAAACAATAACAACAACAACAAAACCAAACCACAAAAATCAAACGTACCGTTTTCAACACCCCGAAGTAAAAAGACCCGACTCGACTTGGCAGTTTTGGCACGAACAGCAACAACAAAATGTTCTGACAAAACCACCAGCACAACTCCGCTGCAGGAATCTTTCAGTGTATATAACTCCACAGCAACAAAACCATTGTTTCTGAAGCGGTGGCAGCAATCGGACTATGCCCCCAGCGGGCCAATCAGCGACAGCGTGAGAGTGACGTATTCTCTGCCACCAATCGATTGACAGCTTTTGTTAGTCTCTCCGAGTTGTCGCCCTTTAACGAGGTAGTTGAACGATTTGGGGTCCACGGAGTTATGGGAGTCACACGCTTCATCATCGGCTGTCAAGATTGTCGTCGATTATAACCCGCTGGCGGGGTTTCTAACGGTTTAGATCAATATGTTCTGATCGATACTGACGGTTTTTATCATGGACCCTAGACTTTGATTAACGAATCTGGAAACCGCAGTTACTTGTTGATTGATCATTTAGTCATCCATCCATTACTTCTCTGCTAAGAATGAAACAAATGTATTATAAGGATTGTTTATACTCCTCCTATCTGACGGCATCGAAGAAAGTGTTGAGAGTGACAGTCTTTCTGTTCACTCTCGCACTGTACAGTTTGTTCGTATGAGGAAATCAGTCATCAAAGAACATCAAACAAAACCCGTTTCCTTAGAACAACTACCGGCCCATTGTATTGACACAATTGTTTATGACCTTTGCTTTGATCATGTTTTTTTCCCGCAAACTCTCTGTCACACACACACACACACACACACA